>NC_041389.1:470720998-470841014 GCF_002162155.2 Triticum dicoccoides | reverse complement strand
CCGACAGAGTTTTTTGGATTTTCGATTGGTGCTAGTGCTATGGTACATAATCCATTAATGGGCCGGTCCAAGGCGGACTCAGAACGGGACAGGTGTCTGCAACGTATTTTCTAGAATGACCATCCTACCCTTTATTATGAAGGGGTATGAATAGATCTCGTCCATGGATGTGTTCAGGGGGTGTAACGAAGAAGAAGTGTCAGTTTTATGATTAGTACAAACAACGACGAATGAAAGGAACAAACAGGTTCAAGCACAAGCAAACAAAGTGAGATCCCGACAGAGAGCTTGCCTGCCGACTGAGTTTGTTGCTGGCTCATGGTGGGCATGGAGGATGTGGAGGCCGAGCCGGGAGTGGCGGACGGTAGCTCGGTGCTTCGGGTGTCTGTCGAACGACTGTTGGAAATATGCGCAATTTACCGAATGATTTTATTAACAGAAACACTAGATAAAGCATGACTAGTATAGCAGTGATAAAACAAGTCATGCGATTTGACAAAGAAAAGGTAAACCACATCTTCATATACGAACCGTAACTAAACATATCTAGAGCAGACAGCATAGCAAGTTGCATATATGAAATAGAGTCTAACATATCTAGGGCAAATAGTAGAACAAGGAACTGTAGCAGGACCTCTAATAGAAAGAGTAAGAACACGTACGGGACAGCAGCAGCGGTAGCACTGGACTTGGGATCGGTGTCCTCGCCATCCATGTCGTCGAGGAGGTTGTCGACGTTGGGGAAGTAGTCATTGGAGTCCGTGACGAAGAAGTCAGTAGTCGCACTGAGCACTCCCCAAAAACCTTATCACCCTTCTCCCGTACAGGACTCAAAAGGTGCGGTTTCGGATGCCTACTGTCCCGACCTGCGGTGTACGCCGCAAGCCGGGATGGGGAAGATCGTAGCAGTAGTGCAGTGCTCAGGAACCGGTGGCGAGAGGAAGAAGTAGTTCTGGTGCGTCTCTCTGAGAGGAGCGACCTCCCTTTTATAAGCGCAAGAGAAGGAGGCGAGAGGGTAGCAACGGGAGGTGAAACGAAGAGACGGAGATGAAGCGAACAGCCATCAGCTGAAGGGCTGTACCTTTTCAGCTTCCGTCTGACCTTTCATATACCCGTAGTGCATGGCAAAAATTTAGACATCGTCTCGGCTCATTCCCGCAACCCGCAGCGCGGCGAGGCGGGCGGCGGAGGAGGAGCGCGCGTGGATGTCCCTCTTGTTTTCATGCTCATACATGTGGGGGAAAGAACCTCCCTTATAAAGAGGTCCAACTCCCTCTAAACTAGCAATGTGGGACTAAATTTTAGTTCCACCTCTTGCCTTGCACGAATGGGCTGCGTGGGCCTCTAGGATTTATTAGGAATTTTTGAAACTGCTATTGGGCTGGCCCATAATAGACAAAAATCTAGCATTCCCCCACCAGATCCCAGAGGCACACAAAATTTGCCTTTGGTTCCAAAACACTGTTTTATATACCGTTACTGTAGTGGAGACTATTAAGTTGGACTTCCACCTAGAACTCTATGCTACACTAGTAAGCAACTTGAACAGTGGACTGGGCCTTGAACTGCAAGTTTTCTGCGAATCTAGCTTCACACAAAGCCTTGACCGATACATGGCTACCGTGGGTCTTCCCCGCGGGTGGAGCTTATGCGGCATACTCCGAGACCTTTCATGAGTTTACTAGAGATAACCCTACTCTCATAGATTGCGACGTTTAACAATCAGACTCATATAGGTGCGTTCTTCAAAAGATGTTCTGCAGGACAACATCTCTGCTTCGAAGAGCCACTTAGAACACATTAAGATATACATCAACCTATCATGTAGATTACAAGAGTATTGCATCTTCATGGAGTGGTATTTAAACAGTAAGGGTACTCTCCTCCGAGTTGACCAACAACTTGTCTTCCACATCTAATTCACGGGATCTCCAATCACAAAGAATAGGTTACCACTATGAACAACTCATATTGTGGGTCTCATACCCATCTCCCTCAATGCATTATCTATCACATTACATGATAGACCCTTAGTGAAAGGATCTGCTAGATTTTGAGACGTTTGGATATAATCCAATGCAATAACTCCGGAGTTTCTCATTTTTCTGACAGACTTAAACCTTCTCTGAACGTGTCTTGATGACTTCATGTTATCCTTTGAGCTGTTCACTTTCGTGATCACAGTTTGATTGTCGCGGTTCATAAGGATACCCGGTACAGGTTTCTCAACAACTGGCAAATCATTCAAGAGCCGGTGAAGCCAATCTGCTTCGACCGTAGCTGTATCTAGTGCTGTGAGTTCTGCTTCCATTGTTGACCTCGTTAAGATGGTCTGCTTGCAAGACTTCGAAGAAACAAAGCCACCTCCATGAGTGAATACATATCCGCTCGTGGCCTTTATCTCATCAGCATCTGAGATCTAGTTTGAGTCACTATACCCTTCAAGCACCTTTGGATGCCCAGTGTAGTGAATTCCATAATTCGCAGTGCCTTTCAAATAACGCAAAACTCTCTCTAGAGCTTTCCAATGCACATCTCCTGGTTTTGAGACAAACCGGCTCAGTTTGCTAACAGCAAAAGAGATGTTAGGTCTTGTAGCACTGGCTAAGTACATAAGCGAGCCAATAATCTGAGAATATTTCAATTGGTCTCTAGCAATTCTTCAATTCTTTCGAACCAACACACTAGCATCATATGGTGTTGGAGAGGGCTTGCAGTCGCTGTAGCCAAAGCGACTCAAGATCTTTTCCACATAGTGAGATTGAAGCAATGTAATCCCACCATCATCGTCTCTCAACAACTTGATGTTCAGAATGACATCAGCCACTCCTAAATCCTTCATCTCAAAGCAGCGAGATAGGAAATCCTTGACCTCCTTAATAACATTCAGATTTATTTCGAAAATCAGTATGTCATCAACATACAAGCAAAGCAGAACTCCCTCGCCCCCACCATGGCAATAGTACACACATTTGTCAGCTTCGTTCACAACAAAGCCTGCAGCTGTTAAAGTTCTTTCGAACTTCTCATGTCACTGTTTGGGTGCTTGCTTGAGTCCATACAAATACTTCAGCAACTTGCACACTTTTCCTTCCTGACCATCTATTACAAACCCATCTGGTTGTTCCATATAAATTTCCTCGTCCAACTCTCCATTTAGGAAAGCAGTCTTAACATCCATTTGATGAACGAGATGACCATGTGAGGCAGCTAGTGAAAGTAGAACTCGAATAGTGGTCAGTCGAGCCACAGGTGAGTAAGTATCAAAGAAGTCTTCACCTTCCTTTTGGGTATAACCCTTAGCCACGAGCCGAGCCTTGGTTTCAATAGTACCATCAGGCCTAAGCTTCTTCTTGAATACCCATTTGCATCCTATAGGTTTGCACCCATAAGGACGATCAGTTATCTCCCAAGTTTCATTCGCCAAGATGGAATCCATCTCGCTACGAACTGCTTCCGTCCAGTAGTCAGCATCTTCAGATGCATAGGCCTCTGAAATAGAACTGGGAGTGTCATCTACGAGATACACAAGAAAATCGTCACCAAAGGACTTTGCAGTCCTCTGTCTCTTGCTCCTAGTAGGAACTTCATTGTTCTCCTCCATAGGACTTTCAAAGTGTTCCATCGAAATGGCAGGTTCAGTAATTGTAACTGGTTCCTGATTCGATGAACTAGGCATCTCCTGATTAGATGAGGTAGCCATATCCTTCATGGGGAAGATATCTTCAAAGAAAGTCGCATCATTCGACTCCATGATCGTACCGACATGCATGTCAGGTACCTTAGATTTTACAACCAAGAATCTATAACCAATGCTATGAAAAGCATATCCGAGGAAAACACAATCCTTAGTTTTTGGTCCCAGCTTCCGCTTCTTTGGAATTGGCACATTGACTTTCGCCAAACAACCCCAGGTTCGTAGATAAGAGAGCTTTAACCTTTTCTTCTCCCGTTCCTTGAATGGAGTTATCTCTTTGTTCTTTGTGGGAACTCGGTTTAGGACATGACATGCAGTCAATATCGCCTCCCCCCACCATGCCTTGGAGAGACCCGATGTGTCTAACATGGCGTTAACCAAATCAGTTAGAGTACGGTTCTTTCGTTCGGCCACCCCATTTGACTGAGGTGAATAGGGAGGCGTCCTCTCATGGATTATACCATGTTTCGCACAAAAGGATCAAATTCATTTGAGAAATACTCTCCACCACGATCGGACCTAAGCCTCTTGATCTTTCGATCAAGTTGGTTTTCCGCTTTAGCTTTATAGATCTTAAAGTAGTTCAAAGCCTCATCCTTAGATTTCAGAAGATACACATGGCAGTATCTAGTGGAGTCATCAATCAACGTCATAAAATACTTCTTTCCACCTTTTGTCAAAACACCATTCATTTCACATAGATCTGAATGTATGAGCTCTAGTGGTGCAAGATTTCTCGTTTCTGCAGTCACATGAGACTTACGAGGTTGCTTAGCTTGCACACACTTGACACTTAGATCCCTTGACAATGGTGAAACTAGGGGTTAAGTTCAACTTCGCTAGTCGCGACATGCAACCAAAGTTAACATGACAGAGACGTGAATGCCACACATTTGATTCACTATTGTTGCAAACATGATTAACAACTTTATTGTAAACGTATGATAAGGATAAACGAAATAGGCCTCCTGACTCATAGCCTTTACCAACAAAGGCTCCATACTTGGAAATTACAAATTTATTCGACTCAAAGACAAGCTTGTAGCCATCTCTACACAAAAGAGATCCGCTAACAAGATTTTTATTGACAGAGGGGACATAATGCATGTTCTTCAGCCGCACGATCTTCCCCGAAGTAAACTTCAGATCGATCGTGCCGACACCACGAATAGAAGCACTTGAGCCGTTGCCATCAGCACGGTTGAAGTCACTGCGGTCTGATAAGATGAAAACATGGAAATATCACCGCATACATGCACATTAGCACCCGTGTCAATCAACTAATCAGGAGAATGACATACTAAAAGAATAGTGGGAAATATACCATACCCAGCATCCTTCATGTTAGTGTCTCCAATGACAACATCAGCGGTCTTGCCGCCTTTCCCAGGATGACGCTTGTCATAGCGATTAGGGTAACTAGGAGCCCAATGATCAGGATCCTCACACACATGACAAACACCTTTCTTCTTGTCATTCTTCTTCTTGAAGTTCGTGTGCTGCACAGCCTTGTTCTTCCCATCAAACTTTGCTTTACCATCAAACTTGCCCTTGTTCTTGAACTTGTGGGGCTGGAAGTTCTTCTTCTATACCAGATTGCACTAGAACCTTCTTCAATACCTCGAGCACGGTTGTCCTTTGCTCTCGCCTTTTCTTCCACATCAAGAGTACCAATGAGATCCGGAACGGAAAACTCCTGCCTCTTATGCTTCAGTGAGGTAGTAAAGTTCCTCCGCGTGGGAGGAAGCTTAGTGATGATACCTCCGGCAATAAACTTGTCCAGTAGGATACAATTGAAGTGCTCAAGTTCTCTAGCAAATGACTGTATCTCATGAGCTTGCTCAACCACGGAGCGCTCTTCAGTCATCCTGTAGTCATAGAATTGCTCCATGATGTACAGCTCAGTGCCAGCATCCGAGACCCCAAACTTGGCCCCGAGCGCGTCCCACATATCTTTTCCATTATCAATTGACGCATAAGCATCAACTATGTTCTCACCAAGTACACTCAAGAGAGCAGCCTTAAACAAGGTATCCATTTTCTGACAAGCTTGTGCCTCTTGAGCATCTTGCTCTCCTTCGGGTTTGCCAAGAGTGGCGTCATAGCAACTCATGGTTTGAAACCATAAGACTGCTCTCACGCGCCACCTCTTATAGTGGATACCCTCAAACATAGGAGGTCTCATGGAAGCAGCAAAACCACTTGGGGTAAATTGCCTATCATAAGGTTTTTGGATTGTTGGAAATATGAGCAAATTACCGAATGATTTTATTAACAGAAATATACTAGATAAAGCATGACTAGTATAGCAGTGATAAAATAAGTCATGCGATTTGACAAAGAGAAGGTAAATAGCATCTTCATATACGAACCGTAACTAAACATGTCTAGAGCAGACAGCATAGCAAGTTGCATATATGAAATAGCATTTTCAAACTCCGCTATCGCAAAAATCTTTTCACCTTTCGTCTGACCTTTCGTATACTCGTAGTGCGTGGCAAAAATTTAGACATCAGCTCGTTCCCGCAACCCGCGTCGCGTCACGTCGTGACGAGGCATGGCGAGGTGGGCGGCGGAGGAGGAGCGCGCGTGGATGTCCCTCTTGTTCTCATGCTCATACATGTGGGGAAAGAACCTCCCTTATAAAGAGGTCCAACTCCCTCTAAACTAGCAATGTGGGACTAAACTTTAGTTCCACCTCTTGCCTTGCACGAATGGGCTGCGTGGGTCTCTAGGATTTATTAGGAATTTCTGAAACTGCTATTGGGCTGGCCCATAATAGACAAAATTCCAGCAAGGACGACGACGCCGCCCTTTGCCGTGAGCTGTGCGATCCTTGTCGAAGTTGTCCGGGAGAGAGGGCGTCGGAGAAGGGGCGTCCCGGCGAGAAGGGTGGCGTCGGAGAAGGAGGGTCACCGAGAGAAGGGGGCACGTCAGCCCACCAACGCCCTCCCCGCGTAGCCGCCGACGCGAGCCGCCATCGCCATCGTCCTGCGTGGTGGATTTCGGGATATTTTTTTTCTGAGCAAAATTTCGGGCTGGGGGTAGGGGGGTTAGGAGGCACTGGACCGTGCGTGATTTCAGTTTGGGCCCGGGTCACGAAAAGTAAAAACGCTATAGCCAAACCGGTTCTTTTGCACCAGGGATATATCTCGCTTACAGCAAGATGTATGCCCAGCTCGCTGAATGTTCCTAACGTATATGAAAAATGTACAACATACATTAAATAATAAGTACACATCAAAAACATATATTTAAAAAGTAATTTTGTATTTAAAAAATATTAAACATGTATATAAAAATGTTTCAGATGTATATACGGAAAATGTATATTATCTCTGCAAAATGGTTATTGCAATTAAAAAATGTTCGCCATATATTTGAAAATGTTGACCATGTATTAAAAAAAGTTGTATTTAAGAAAAAAAATGTACGTTGTCCATTTGAAAAATGTTCAATGTTTGTCAAAAATTATGTTTCACATGTACACTGAAAAAAGTACACATGTGTTGAAAAAAATTAAGTGATGAAAACCGACAAAGAAACAATGAAAACCAACGAAAACCAAATAATAAACAAAGAAATGAAGAAAATAAAAAAAAAATGATGAAAACCAATGCAAAAGAAAGAAAACAGTGAAAACCAAAAAAGAAGCCAAAAAATGAAGAAGACCAAAAGGAAATAACCAAAAGAAAAAACAAAGAAAAAGAAAGAAAAGGAATAATACCCAGTGAAAACCGAGAAAAGAAACAAAGAAACCAAAGAATGTTTATGTGATTTTAGATGGGATGTGATTGAGCGAGACCCTTTACCTGCAATAGTACAGGTGTGTGTGTTTCACTTGTAAATCAATTATAAAACACCAGTATTACTGAGCATCACAGATGCCTAAGATGTTTGGTTCTGATAATATCTGGTAAATCAAAAACAGTCTAAACGGTTTTAGAAGTGCAATGTACTACGAGGTAGCAGGCCATGTACACATGGAATTCAAATTCGTTCCAGATGTCAGCATCTTATAAGCCTAGTATGAACTGCTACATCATACTCCCTCCGTTCCTAAATGTAAGTCTTTGGAGATAATTCACTATGGATCACATACGGAGCAAAATGAATGAATCTACCCTCTAAAATGCATCTATATACATCCGTATGCGGTCCATAATGAAATCTCTACAAAGACTTATATTTAGGAACGGAGGGAGTACACTGCATTGGTCTTGGCATTAGAACTTTATAAGAAATGCAGCGCAGCATATAGTTCGGTACAGGAAATCAACTTTCATATATGTCTTGGCATCACAACTTTCAGAAATACAATGGAGGGATACAGTTCGGTACAGGAAACCAAAGCAGGTGTGCAGCTGCGGTATAGCAGGTTGAGATCTCCCATTTTTTCAATCCAGCACATAATTCCCTATGAGAAGATTAATAATGAAAGGTAGGGAGAAGTGTCCCTTTTGCCAAGACACGCCAAAGGGCAACACCTGGGGACCATAGGACCTTTGCACCTTTAAACTGATACAAACAAAGATGCTTTACCCTTGTTTAGAAAGGATAGTTATTTGCATCACTTCATCTGTCAATCCTTTTAAAGTGATTGTAGTTTTTGTTTTCTTCGGTTTTGCTTTCACGGCGAAGAATTGGTGAATTATGTACTTTCATATATCAAAATGTCGTTGAATGAAATAAAAGAATCGTGTTTCGATGGCCAAAAATATATATACATAGGGCCACCAGCCGGTCGTGGCGGAAGAGATGTATCCGCGTGTTGAGTGCACGCCCAGCGCATTCAAAAAAACGCACGGACGCCGCCCCATTGCCCTATCCAAAGGGACAAAATTCGGACAAGGCGGACATTCATTTGGGGTCATGCGTTGGAATTGGCCTTGCATCAATTGAGTGAAGCACATACTATCAAACGGGAGAATACATCGATGCAAAAATGGGAAAAATTATCAACCAAGTTCATACAAGAGATTCATGAGGCAAACAGAGATCGTTTCCAAAGGACCAAACATCTTTATAGTATTTCATTCATTCACTGAGTGCTGGAAAGATAAAGAACCAAAATCTCCACAGACCAAAGTCACCCATCACACGAACACGGACGAACACCATCTCATTTCAACTACTGTATACTACGATATCGCTGTGCAAACGCACCTGAGTCCAACTGAACACGAAATTCGAGATGCAGACTGGTACCATAAGGAAACAAACATTCTGCAAAGAGGAACTAAGGGATTTACGCGCTATGTAGACTTCCGAACTTCAGGATCACGCCGCCGCCTGCGGCTGCGCCTGTACCGCCATGAAATTGACCGGGTCATTGAGCAGCCTGTTGACAGCGATCCGAAGCTCATCCAGATCAGGGGAGTTCTTGGGTTCGTCGACCCTGTTGGCGAATGCGGTGATCTGCGCGGCGACCTCCACGCCACGGGCGCGGAAATCACCACCCACTGCATGGGCCGTGCCCACCAGGCTTGCGGCGTCGCGGCGGAGATGTTCCTTGGTGGGCTCGCTGTTCGGCTGTCCGCGGAGGCGGGGGATCGACCGAGAGAGAATGTTGGAGACGACCTTCTCCCTCCCGAGCTTCAGGTGGCGGAGACGCTCGATGTTGTAGATCAACATGCCCGGCGGCATGTTCACTGCAAGCAGCGCGTCGTAGAGGACGGCCGCATGGTGGGTTGACGGCACGCGCGCGACGCGGATGTGGCGGACTATCGGACCTCGCGCGATCAGCGCCCGGAGTGCAGTGACGGTGTTGACGATGTCCACGCCGCCGTCGTCTTCTTCGATGGGCTCGGGATCGGGCTCGGGGTCGTCTTCAGGGTCTTCGTCGTCGGACTCGTCGGACTCGTCTTCAGGGTCTTCGTCGTCGGACTCGTCGGGGTCGTACTCGGGATCTTCACGTCCAATCCTGGACCGACACGTATGACGATCCGGTCTGTTGTCCCAGATCTGCGTCCATTTTTAGCTGATCCGACGGCACGTATTGATCCTATATCCCGTGTGTTGTGCAAACCGACCTTTCTTCAGCTCAAACAATAATACTGTTAATAAATGAACCTGGTTCAGCTCAAAAAACAACACTAGTAATTACTCCCTCCGTTCCAAAATAGATGACCCAATTTTATACTAACTTTAGACAAAGTTGAATCAACTATTTTGAAACGGAGGGAATACTTATGACCCTTCTTTTTTTAGGGGCTTATGACCCTTCTTTAGCCTTGATTTCTCTGCTCACCAAATTTTTTTTTGGAAATACTAGCGCCCACACGTGTGGTAATCTGGCAACTCGCCCACACGCCTGGATCATTGTCCGGCTAAGTCTGCACGAATCTTGACGCACTAAGGCAGTTTTCGCGTGCCACGTAGGACGAGGCTGGTGGGTGGAGGTTTGGCAGTTCGCCCGCACGTTGGTTTCTCGCTCCGGGAGGTCGCGATTGCGAGTGGGACGTGCGGTGGGACCGTCGTTGCGCCCGCATGCCGCGCACGACTGTATCTGTTGTCTTCCCCGTCTGCCCCCCCCCCATTCTCGTTGCAATTTCCTCCCACCCGCTCCATTTCTTCCCATTCCCCGCTACAGCAGCAGTTTCTATCAATAGGAGGAGCAGTCGAGAGGGGAAGGCGGCGGCGGCGGAAGAGTCGCGGGTATTCGCGGCCGTCGCTGGTGTTCACCGGACCGGAGCGTCGTCTCCGGAGCAGCCACCGCGAGTAGTTAAGGCTCTCGTAGCTTTCTAATGGTCGAACTTGTCTCCATTCCTCCCTGGCCGCATCCTGGTGGAATCTGGCTGATTCGCGATGCTCGAATGTCCCCGTCGGCGGGGGAGTCGCGTGTGTGCCATTTAGGCCGGCATTGCGTAGTTCTGTCGTCATCGTGCTGGTAGTCAAGCCGGCGAGGCTCGCCCGTTCGGCAACTTTCTCTTTGTTTCTGAGAGATTAGATGCTTGCACATCTTGTGTGGTGGCGATTTCTACCGTGTTTTTGTTAGTTTTGATTGTCTCGTAGGCTATGATTATCATTGTTTTAGGGGCGATGTTGCAGTCGAACTTTAGGGACTGATAGTTGGGTATGAACCCTAGATCTAGATAGTTGCATTTTACATGTGTAGGATAATGGCAGTCCGGGCTTTGCTTGGAATTGCTTTAATTTGCTATTATGTTTTGTGCAGGCATGGCAATTTCAGTGCGATTATTTATCTGCAACTATCCTATTAGATGGCAACTAATTTTCTGAATCAACTCTGACGGTTGTCATGTCCTACGCAGGATAATGGCAGTTTGTGTGTTCCACATACTCAATTCGTTGCCACGCTGTCTTGTGATAACACGGCATCTTGAATCTACTAGACGGCAACTCTTTTTTGTGAAGCCAATGTGTGAGTTGCCACATTATATTTTGTATAATATTAGTTGGGTGTTCCACTGCCATGCCTTAGTTGCCATATTGTTCACTCCTATCAGGGCAACTTGGAACTGCTAGTTGGCAACTCCTTTTTGTGAAGCCAATGTGACAGTTGCCAGATAATAAGTTGGATGATGGCAGTTGGGTGTTCCTCTGTGCTGCCTCAGTTGCCACATTGTTTTACTACTAACATGGCAACTTGATTATGCTAGATGGCAACTGCCATTTCTAAACCAAACATGTCAGTTGCCATGTTTTTTCACTTGTTTTGGTGATCATTTTTCGCCTACTGTGCATGTTCACCAGATGGCAATTACCTCCTTTCACACATTGAGACTTTATTTGACATGCTTGTTTTTGCGCAAACATGGTAACGTAAATCCTTTTCAGTACATGGCAACTTCTGATTGAACCCAAAAAAATTCAGTTAGCTTGTTTATGCAGGCATCCACGTCTCTATTTTTGCTAATTTGCGTTCAGGGAGTTGGCAAACTACATATACGCAGCATGGCATTATTTTTGCATGCCTTTTTCTCAAGTACTTTTTTTGTCAGCTTCTTCGTCTTGCTTAGTAGCATATGTCATGCATTTTTCAGATTGCAGGTGGCAACTCCCTCTTATGACACATCATATACATTTCTTTTTAGGGTAAACATGGCAGTTTTCATTTTGTTGTCAATGATATCTACTGCCTCATTTCTTCGTGCATGTCCTTCTACATATGTCGGCTGGGTTTTCATTTATACTAGCGTGTTTTTTGTTCTTACCGTAGCACAATGGATCGTGGTGACCAGAAAGACGATGATGACGACTTCATGGAGGTACCGGCACGGAATCATGCGACCGGTCGTACAAAAGACGACAAAGTGGTCTTTTTCCCAATCTATTTTATTGTGATACCGAGTTTACATTCATCCGTCAAAACTAATTTTTAGTTTTTTGAACATGGCAACAATGACCCTTTTGTGTTATGTAGAAGAAGAAATGTCTGTGCAAGAGGGCTTCGCAAGAATGCTTGACTACATTGACCAAGGGTTTCACTGATGATCAGAAGGGAGCTACCAGTGAGATGGGATTGCAGGCATTGATGGATGTTCGATGCATGAATCTAGTGAACCCTGTATGTGACTGGCTTGGTGAGATATACTATCCTGCGTCTAGGGAATTTGTCATTCCGGGACGTGAAAGAATCCCTTTGGACGAGGAATCTGTGTTCTGCACTTTGGGTGTCCCCCGTGGAGAAATCAAAGTTCCGTATGAGGTGAACAATAAGATCGAGAAAGTTTTGTTCCCCCGTTTGTTTCCTGGAATGGCATCCATGCCTAATACGATTGTGCTGGCAACTTCGCTGGAGGGCACGACAACCCATGGTGAGGTATTTAAGATGAAGTTGTTGATGCACCTGATCTCGTCTGTCTTTGCGCCTACCACGTCGTTGCGCCCAAGCAACAAGTGCTTCCCTATCCTGGTGAATGCTCTCTCTATTCTTCTTCCCACAATCTTTTGTTTTGGATGTCATGTAGAAGCTAGTCTCTGCCAGTTTGTTGTTGTTATTGACTGTCGATGTGGCATCTTTTGTCCTGAATTCCTTTTGTGCAGGCGAAACTAAAATATGGTAAATACATGAATTGGTGCGAATTCATTGCCGACTTTCGGCATGTTGCATTCTCAAATAAGATGTACCAGAAGGGCTATCGGCTGCACCTTATGGTATTTTTCTTGTTGTTTTGCAAATGCTCTTACCACGGTTCATTATTTCCTCGAAGACTTTTACAGTTGTTCATAAGTGGCAGCAATTTGTTTTGCATGTGGCATCTCTGTTCGGCCATACTGTGTCAACCCTATGTTGATAGAGCTTTAAATGCTTTTTTGCTTTTTTGAGGGCAACCATAGTTGATCATATACGACAACTTTCATTTTTTTTGTGCTTTTTGCATGTCAAAGTGAAGATGTTGATACATGGCAGCTGTAGTTGACGCCTACATGGAAATTATAGTTTTCTACAACATAGATAGCGTTCACTTGATCTATTTTTCATTTGTTTTAATTACTGATACATGGCAAACATACGTCCACGCCCATGGCAAATCTTTCTTTTATTTTTTAATTTGTGACTCAAGGGAGAGTGTATTGCCAACGACATTTAAATCGTAGTCATATTCCTTTTCTTTTTCCCCGCATTTTTATCTGTTTTCCTTTTTTGCACAACACTGATCAGTGACATATTCTGATTTACTTACTCGCTTTATTATGTAAAACAGCTCATGTACGTCGATCGTCTTGATTTGTCCATTGTCGACTTCACTGAGATAGGAGGTCAGCTGCCTCCACATAAGTTTGCTGTCTCTGCCTGGAGTTATGATGTTGTCAAGGCTGTGCTTGCCGCAGACAGAATATCTGATACAAAATATGGGAAATTGCAGGTTAGTTTTGTCTCCTTTCTTGCACCGCTTTCTGGAAGTTCACTGTTGGAAATAGTATGAAAAAACAAACTGATCCATATTGGTTGTTCATAGTTTTTCTTTTTAAGGAGAGGATTATATAGCGTATACAACATGGCAAACACGTTTGGTTATGTGTGGCAAATGCACAGTATTTTAATTGGCATCCATATTATAATTTGTGCATTCAACTTTGTCTGTGCATTCCATTGGACCACCTCACCGCTTTCATTATGTCTAACAACTCATAAAGAACTTGGCAACCATGGTTATCTCCATATGGCAACTTTGCCATTCCCGTTGATTTCTTTTTCCTTGCAATCCATGACCATAGTCATTGCTTCTTATTTTGACCTTTTTTCTTTTTGCTATTTTTTCAGCTGATGGTCAAGCATGCCATAGACTACAGTGTGTTTGGTGGGCCACATAATTTCGGCAAGTGGATGGATGTGCATTTAGCTCCATCTTGTCCCGTTGAGGTAATGAAGCATGTTTTTTGTTGTTTGAATGATGTTTTCTTGCATTTGACCACTCTTTACTATTTTTTGCCTTCTTTTTCTTATGCACATGTTCTAATGTGTTCGGAACTTGTTACTTTCTGTTTTCTGATCAGGTCAGGGCACTTGTGAGCACCTAGTCGGGGAGTTTGCTTCCGGCATGACCAGCTTGCTTGGAAAGTTGGTCGAGGGTTGGACAACATTGAATGGTTCTGACAGCGACGTGGTTGCGAGGCAGTTCACATCCTTTCTCGGAGAACGGACACATTGTCCAACTAGCTGCCGTGGCCGGTACGACTATAATAGCTCTCTGGAGCTCCCTGACATGCAAGAGGAGCTAGTCGGGGATGGTTTTGGTAGCGTGGATGCTGGTATCGACAAGGATGTTGACAATGACATGGAGAATGTGCGACATGACACTGGAGATGACGATCATCAGGAAGTTCGTGTAGGAGGTAACAACGGTAAGGCTGCATCGAATGTTCCTCCACTAGAGGGAGGCATTGCTCCAACTGTTGCGAAAGACATTGGGGATCCTCTCTCAAATAGGGGTAGGCCTCCAGAGGATGCTGCCCAGGGCTCTGCTGGCAAGAAGCGTAGGATCGATCCCGTCGCTGCTAGGAGGAGGTCTGGTGTTTCATTATTGTTTTATTTGTTCTTCCTTTTTAACAACATGGCTTTTTCCTTGCTACGTACGCCACGATTTTTTTGTCTCACACTTGGTTTTTGCATTTTTTGCTCTTTTTTTGCCATTTTTATGTGCGGTGAGGTGACAGCTGGTGGACGGTCAGTTAAACAGAAACAAGCACGCATGCCAACCCGCATTTCTGCCTGGCTGAACAAGGGGGCACCCACTTCTGGTGACACCACTTCCACTCGGCCGTATCCTCGCACATTGATGTCCAACACCGGGGATCTTGTTGTGTTGGAAGACTTGAGGAAAACAAGCAAGACGTGGCTTCTCCCTTTGTAGTTATCTTTTTTTGTGATTGAGCTATCTTCATTCTGTCGCTTTATGGAAATGCATTCTCTTTGAAATTTTTCATGGCAATTGCAGCATGTTGAGCTTGACAAGTTATCATAGTCCTAACGCTAAATTTGTTTGATGCTTTCCTAAATAATATGCAGCTTTTATTGCACTCACCTTGGCAACTCTTGTCTGCCCCTCATGGCAACTGCTAAAGTTGCCACATGGCAACTCTTATCTGTCACACGTGGCAACTGTTGGGGAATGGAGAATTTTAAAAAAAATTCCTACGCACACGCAAGATCATGGTGATGACATAGCAAGAAGAGGGGAGAGTGTTGTCCACATACCCTCGTAGACCGTAAGCGGAAGCGTTATGACAACGCGGTTGATGTAGTCGTACGTCTTCACGATCCGACCGATCCAAGTACCGAACGTACGGCACCTCCGAGTTCAGCACACGTTCAGCTCGATGACGATCCCCGGGCTCCGATCCAGCAAAGCTTCGGGGATAAGTTCCGTCAGCACGATGGCGTGGTGACGATGATGATGCTCTACCGGCGCAGGGCTTCGCCTAAACTCCGCGACGATATGACCGAGGTGGAATATGGTGGAGGGGGGCACCGCACACGGCTAAGGAACGATCCGTAGATCAACTTGTGTGTTCTAGGGTGCCCCCCGCCCCCGTATATAAAGGAGCCAGGGGGAGGAGGCGACCGGCCAAGGAGGGCGCGCCAAGGGGGAGTCCTACTCCCACCGGGAGTAGGACTCCCTTCTTTCCTAGTTGGAGTAGGAGAAGGGGGAAGGAGGAGGAAGAGGGGAAGGAAGGGGGGCGCCGCCCCCCTCTCCTTGTCCTATTCGGACTAGGGAGGGGAGGGGGCGTGGCCCACCTCTTGCCTCCTCTCCTCTTCTCCCTTATGGCCCATGAAGGCCCAATAACCCCCGGGAGGGTTCCGGTAACCCCACGGTACTCCGGTAAAATGCCGATTTCACCCGGAACACTTCCGATGTCCAAACATAGGCTTCCAATATATCAATCTTTATGTCTCGACCATTTCGAGACTCCTCGTCATGTTCGTGATCACATCCGGGACCCCGAAAAAACTTCAGTACATCAAAACTTATAAACTCATAATAAAACTGTCATCGTAACGTTAAGCGTGCGGACCCTACGGGTTCGAGAACTATGTAGACATGACCTAGAACTATTCTCAGTCAATAACCAATAGCGGAACCTGGATGCCCATATTGGTTCCTACATATTCTACGAAGATCTTTATCGGTCAAACCGCATAACAACATACGTTGTTCCCTTTGTCATCGGTATGTTACTTGCCCGAGATTCGATCGTCGGTATCCAATACCTAGTTCAATCTCGTTACCGGCAAGTCTCTTTACTCGTTACGTAATGCATCATTCCGTAACTAACTCATTAGCTACATTGCTTGCAAGGCTTATAGTGATGTGCATTACAGAGAGGGCCCAAAGATACCTCTCCGACAATCGGAGTGACAAAACCTAATCTCGAAATATGCCAACCCAACATGTACCTTCGGAGACACCTGTAGTACTCCTTTATAATCACCCAGTTACGTTGTGACGTTTGGTAGCACCCAAAGTGTTCCTCCGGTAAACGGGAGTTGCATAATCTCATAGTTACAGGAACATGTATAAGTCATGAAGAAAGCAATAGCAATATACTAAACGATCAAGTGCTAGGCTAACAGAATGGGTCATGTCAATCACATCATTCTCCTAATGATGTGATCCCATTAATCAAATGACAACACATGTCTATGGTTAGGAAACATAACCATCTTTGATTAATAAGCTAGTCAAGTAGAGGCATACTAGTGACGTTGTGTTTGTCTATGTATTCACACATGTATTATGTTTCTGGTTAATACAATTCTAGCATGAATAATAAACATTTATCATGATATGAGGAAATAAATAATAACTTTATTATTGCCTCTAGGGCATATTTCCTTCAGTCTCCCACTTGCACTAGAGTCAATAATCTAGATTACATAGTAATGATTCTAACACCCATGGAGTCTTGGTGTTGATCATGTTTTGCTCGTGAGAGAGGCTTAGTCAACGGGTTTGCAACATTCAGATCCGTATGTATCTTGCAAATTTCTATGTCTCGCACTTGGACTTGGTCCCGGATGGAATTGAAGTGTCTCTTGATGTGCTTGGTCCTCTTGTGAAATCTGGATTCCTTTGCCAAGGCAATTGCACCAGTATTGTCACAGAAGATCTTCATTGGTCCCGATGCACTAGGTATAACACCTAGATCGGAAATGAACTCCTTCATCCAGACTCCTTCATTTGCTGCTTCCGAAGTAGCTATGTACTCCGCTTCACATGTAGATCCCGCCACGACGCTTTGTTTAGAACTGCACCAACTTACATCTCCACCGTTTAATAAAAATACGTATCCGGTTTGCGATTTAGAATCGTCCGGATCAGTGTTAAAGCTTGCATCAACGTAACCATTTACGACTAGCTCTTTGTCACCTCCATATACGAGAAACATATCCTTAGTCCTTTTCAGGTATTTCAGGATGTTCTTGACCGCTGTCCAGTGATCCACTCCTGGATTACTTTGGTACCTTCCTGCCAAGCTTATTGCTAAGCATACGTCAGGTCTGGTACACAGCATTGCATACATGATAGAGCCTATGGCTGAAGCATAGGGAACATCTTTCATTTTCTCTCTATCTTCTGCTGTGGTCGGGCATTGAGTTTGACTCAACTTCACACCTTGAAGCACGGGCAAGAACCCTTTCTTTGCCTGATCCATTTTGAACTTTTTCAAAATTTTATCAAGGTATGTGCTTTGTGAAAGTCCTATTAAGCGTCCCGATCTATCTCTATAAATCTTGATGCCCAATATGTAAGCAGCTTCACCAAGGTCTTTCATTGAAAAACTTTTATTCAAGTATCCCTTTATGCTATCCACAAATTCTATATCATTTCCAATTAATAATATGTCATCTACATATAATATCAGAAATGCTACAGAGCTCCCACTCACTTTCTTGTAAATACAGGCTTCTCCAAAAGTCTGTATAAAACCATATGCTTTGATCACACTATCAAAGCGTTTATTCCAACTCCGAGATGCTTGCACCAGTCCATAAATGGATCGCTGGAGCTTGCACACTTTGTTAGCACCTTTTGGATCAACAAAACCTTCTGGCTGCATCATATACAACTCTTCTTCCAGAAATTCATTCAAGAATGCAGTTTTGACATCCATTTGCCAAATTTCATAATCATGAAATGCAGCAATAGCTAACATGATTCAGACAGACTTAAGCATCGCTATGGGTGAGAAAGTCTCATCGTAGTTGTCGGGGATATACCCCGCGGTATAAACCGCCGGATGTATGACCCGGCTAGAGTTTGGCGATTCACTGGCGACCTACTTGGACATGGCGGTTTACGATTCATTGGTAATCCGGCAGGCAGGTCAGAGGAGCGACAAGACCCAGTGACCCAACGAGCGGTTTATGGAAGGCCGGATCACGCTATGGTGGGCCGGTTTAAGAGAAAAGGAATATTTACCTTACAAAGAGTTAAGACCAGGACTTGTATCCGGTTTGCATTAGAGATAGATTAGTCCTTATCCTAATAGGACTCCACATGTAACCCGCCCCTTCAACATATATAAGGAGGGGCAGGGCTCCCCAAAGAGGGACGAGTTAGAAGGGACAAGCTACAAACAAGAAGAAACAATCTTAGGGCTAGACACAATTAGAGGAGAGCCGGTTTACGGCGACTCCCTCGTGATGATAATGAGACCTAGCCTCAAACAGCATGTAGGGCTATTACCGGATGATGTTTCCCGGGGCCCGAAGCTGTCTAAATCCTTGTCTTGTGTGTTGATCCGCCCTGCGTCTCTCGGCCCCCTCAACCCCTCTCAAGCTACCACATAGATGCGTTGGCCTCGTGACTAAGTCCTGTCACTAAGGACATCTGACGTGACAATTCCACGACAGTTGGCGCCCACCGTGGGGCCTGCGCACGATGGTGTTGAGTTCTTGGAGGGATTCTTCCTAGGGTTTCAAAAAGTTCATGGTTGTCAGATGAAGTAGAGCCGGATTGTGTCTATGTGCATCGTAACATACCACCAAGCGAATCCGTCATGGCCGGATCACTTTCTGCTGCACCATCGTAAGAAGCCAAGGGTAGAAGGGATTCTATCAACTGCAGCACAGGTGATTTACCTACAGCGTTGCAAGTAATCGAGAAATTTTGGAGCCGATCGATCGACTGGCCGCTGCCTTCGCGTCCTATATGCAGCACTAGAGATTGATCCGAGACTACCTCTTAATCCGCCAAGTTTCCACTGCTACTCCGCGTCCACAAGTTCCAGGCTGTGAAAAATCAACCGTCCATTGCTACCTTTTTTCCGATGTGAAGAATAGTTAAATCTGGAAAATCAACTAGTACTTGCACTAGTACGTGTTACAAGAGCGGCAGCCGAGTCAGAAGTCCAAGAATAGTACTGCTCCACGTCCACAAAATCCAAGACTAGTACTACTCCACGTCACAAGTTCAAGACTAGTACTACTTCTATTCGAGTGCTAATAGATCAGAATACTACCTCCATCCGAGGCAGAAGATTCCAAGAGCGGCCACCGGATCATCATCAGGAACGATGCAATCCCGGACCAAGATTGCTGCGCCCGAGAAAAAAAAAGGGGGAAGGAAATCCACGACCCGAAGAGGGACGTGGGGCACGGACTCAGTTTGGCCTCGCTGGCTTAACGTAGGACCTGGAATTGGTTTCGCCTCGATAGCCACCGCACCGGCCTTGTTTCCACCTCTGCCGCACGCAGTCTTGAGTCACCGCCTCCGTGGCTGGCTTCGCCTTGCCCTCGCGGAGTCCCTAGGCCCAGCTCGCATCCGCCACGGTTGACCCGGCCCTTCAAGAGCTAGAAGTGTCCCGCGTCAGTACAGGTACCCTTGGTGTACGAAGTCAGTGGTCACCGGTGAACCGGCCAGAAGCCAGTAGCACCAGGATCGCGTGTGCATGTCTGTTGTACTACCATTACTACCTCAACCAAGGCACACGTCTCATCCCCCAAGGAAAAAAGAAAAGAAAACCGTGAAGAAGCAATCGGAGTACTCAAAGTTACTGCCTACGGACGTAATCAGGTGCACTCGTCTCCGTTAAATTGCTCTACGTATTAAATTTGCATTATAGAAAACATATGTGGTCTGCTTGTGCTATTTTATGCTCGCAGATATATTCAGCTCAAGAGTTTTTGCTGGCGTTTTTTATTGCGTCGTTTCCAACAATCTTCTGAGTCGCCGCTTTGCTGGCCCTACAGCACTAAAACCACCGGCTGCTATCACCAGATCCGCTCGTTCGCGGGTTCTACTCCGCTACGCTGGAACCGTCGCGTTTAAACCGCTGGTGTCAGGGGAACGCCAGCTTCAAGTCCTGATGGAATCAGTGCCGCTGCTACTGTTTCCTACAGTGGGGGCTAATTAAATCCAAAGAAACAAAGTGTTAATTGCAGACCAAGGCTGGTGCTGATTATTGTCTAATCCGGCCGCAGAGATCTAAGGAATAAACCAACATGACTAGTGCTGGTACTCCGTATTGGGCTGATTTTCTTCAGAGATCAGTTTGCGTAAATTGGATGGAATACACATATGTGGAGACCAGCTACGCGCTAATGGCTACGCCCACATGCGTCCAAAAAATAAATCAGGTGTTATTTTCCTTATACATTTTCTTAGTATACTTTAATTACTCTGAGCACAACTACTCTGCTCTATGGTATTTTTTATATGCAGGAGAATTATTTATTACAAAGTGGTATTATACTGTGGAGATGAAGGCACGCCGACATCGTTCGTCACAGGTGGTTGTTGTTATTCAACAAACTCCCACACCGGCTTACAAAGCCGTGGCCGTCTCTCGCGACCGCACCGGCTTATAACGTCACAGACGACTCGCCCGTCCACTCTCGCGGCCGGTTCACGCGTTCGCCCTGGCTTACAACGCGGAGGATAACTTGCCCGTCCGCACCGGCTTACAACACCACGGCCGGTTCATCTGTCTATGCCGCCTCTGATGTTACGGTCGTCTTTACCGTCCGTCTCTCACGGCCTGGTCTACATCAACATACCAGGCCGCACATGTCTGCATGAGCAAGTCACAGCTTGGGTAGCCCGGTTTTCTTTCAAATTGGAGGCAAATTATCATATACTATCAACCGCCGTCTGCACTGGGTGGCTCAATGGGCAGGCGCACAAGTCACCGCCACTACAGTTTTGGTTAAATTCAAATAGCCAGTTGGAAGGAACTATTGGCCGAGTTGCTGACACGGCTCATACAGGATCATTTATAACCTGCCGCAGTCACCTCAACCTTCTGTGGATTCACATCATGCTATCAACACCAATGATATACAAGTTATGCCGGTTTATATGACGGTCAAATATGGAGAGTTTCAAGCCAACTCCTCGAGTCACCTTGAGACTCGGGGGCTACGATGACATGACTCAGCAAATCTTGCCAGTTTCAGCAAATTTAAGAACCCCAGGACGATGGAGGGAAATATAACCCGGTTCTGGAGGCTATTGTTATTTGAAGGCCGTCAGAAAATTTCCGGCTTAGAAAGTATATGACAGTTACAAAATCCCGGCTCAATGAAGAAGTTCCGGGTCATCAAAAAAGATTCCGGTTTAAAATCTGGTTCAAGGGAAGTCAGTCTCACTGAAGCTCTCAAATATCCGGTTTACGATCCGGTTCAAGGGAAATCTGTTCTCCCACAAAGCTCTGAAGCTCTCAAATCTGGTTTGAAAATGTCCGGTTCAAAAAGGAATTAACTTCTCGCAAGTTCAAGTTTGAAAGGCCATCAGAAAATTTCCGGCTGAAAACGAAGATTCCGGTTTGCAATCTGGTTTAAGGAAAATTTGTTTTCCCACAAAGCTTTGAAGCTCTCAATACCTGGTTCAAAATTCCGGTTCAAGAAGAATTTATCTCTTGCAAAAAGGTTAAAAATTACCAAAGAGGACCTGCTGCCATGATGCGCGGTTCAAACATGGGTATCCTGCCTTATTGGCCTAACATATTATTGATCACATGGGGGTTTCTGCTTCATAAAGTGGGGTCTCTGTCTTTCTCATCATGCGAGGTTACACGGAGTGGTTCTGTTTAAAGCGGCCTCCGGTTTACCCCTTGACATTTGTTTTTTATATACCACTGGGGGCCTTGGTCGTGTCCGAACCAACGAACACCCTTTGATAGGCGACAGCCACCAGATCATTTGGGGACTTGGTCAAGTCTGAACCAGTCACGCCTCTTGGTCGGCCTAAGGCCACAAAATCACTTGGGGGCATGGTCGGGCCCGAACCATTGCCACGCCTCTTGATCTAACATATATGCCACGAGTCATTTGGGGACCTGGCTGACTTGAATCATTGTCACTCCTATTGGGGGCCTTGATCCTATCCGACCATGGTAATACCATCTGAACAGCTCAGTATAGCATATTTTTGCAAATGGTTTTTATCATTACTTTTGCTTCCATGTTGTTTTCATGGTTTGTTTGTTTCTTTGCTTTTGTTGAATTTCTCTTATGTCAACAAGCATATTTTTTCTGGTTCAACTATCAATTACAAATTGACGGAACATGGTCAAGTTTTAATCTGGAGGCCATCTGCCCGGTTTGATTTTCTGTTACCATCCTATTATGGAGTAAACCGGTGTTTATCAACCCGGCTTGACTTTCAATTACAAGTTGTCAATACAGGATCAAGTTATAATCCGGAGACTATCAGCCTGGTCTGGTTTGACTACGAGTCGCCAGTATTATATATGGTTAAACCGGTGTTTATCACAACCCGATACGGTTTATCATCAACCGGCACAGTATGAAAGGAGTTATCATTATTCAAGATTGGGGTTATCACTCTTACTACAAAAAATTGGTAAACCAATGATGTGATTCAATATCACAGGTATGATATATTTCATTGATTATTCTTAAGTGCAGCTTTGGTTATAAACCTGGGTTATATGTTGGGCATTATGACCCGTCCGGCGGTAAACCGCCAGGACACTTTAAACTTGTTGTATGCAGAGACAGGTTGAATAAAGCATGATGATAAATTATCCGGTGTTTATTAAACCGGCCTGGCTTTAAGACGATAAGTCGCCAGTATATGATAGGAAATTATCCGGAGTTTATTAAACCGGCCTGGCTTTGGACTATACGTCGCCAGTATATATTTGGATTGCGCCATTGGAATCATGCGCTTATAAATGATTGGGTTATATTATTCAAATAGCCAAATTTGGCTGAATTTTCATTATGATATTGGATGAATTTTTCATACCGGATTATATTATCTTGAATAGCCAACATGGCTGGATTTTTATGGTTATTAGTAACCGGTATTATTGAGTTTTCAAAGTCGCTTTAGTACAACAGTTATTATTTTATCGATGAATATGATTTATTCTGCAATGGAAGGAATAGTCCCGAGTCGCTGCGGGCTTACGACCCAACACTTGGGGGCTACATTATTCAAATTGAGATTACATGCAAGTCTCATGTCGCTGCAAGCATGCACCATGACACTTGGGGGCTAATGCAAAGTCATTCTTTGTTCATCTTATTGAAGACCCGACTCATCACATTATAATGATCCGGCCCTTGGGGGCTACCAATTGCTCCTATCAACAGTTCAAGGTACAAAGCTTTTTATCCATTATATTGCAAGGTCCACTGCTCAGTTGGTAAAGCACAAGACTCTTAACCTTGTGGACGTAGATTCAAGTCCCATAATGAGGGTTACATCATATGGTGTTATTTTTATTGAAGTATATATCAAGTCCAAGCTCAATATTATCTTACCGAGCCGGCCCTTGGGGGCTACACATCATTGCTCAAATCTACATGATTATACCTACAAAGTCCCTGCTCATTATTGCATAATGACCCGGCTCTTGGGGGATACACTGGTTGAAGTTTTTATGAGTATAAGACAATTACAAGTCCCAGGTTGCTGCAAGCATGACAACCCGACACTTGGGGGCTACATAGTATGGAGTATTCAGTTTTTACTAGTCACTGGGATGAACAACATGGATCTATTCTTAAGTGGCAGTATTTATATTGAAGCAAGTCTTAAGCCATCACTTTGTTCTGTTCAAGACTTGGGGGCTACAGGTATTATATTATTATCGAAGAACTATTATCAAATTCTCTGTTTTGAGCAAACTGGATTAACCCGGCGTCACCAATCATTATGACACTGTGTCTGTAACCCGGCGTCATCAATAATCATGAACCGGCATTAGCAACAATCATGAACCGGTGTTGGCAACAATCATGACCCGGAATTATCAGTTTTTATAACCAGACAATGGTGGTAATCATAAACCGACAAGTTTTACATCTTCAAGCCGGCTGGATATCAGTTGAATATTTCAGAGACTAATATTTTTGTCAAGTCAAAGCATTGAAGGCCGATTCAAATGGATTCTTTTTTTACAAATATCTTCTGCAAGCAAATTGATTATGAAGATGGTTATTAACTTGGAAGGAAGAAATGACAAGGATTTAAGGATGATCAAGTGCCGGCTTACAAGTATATTTAAACCGAAGCACAACCCGACAAATTTGTTCTTGTTGCAGATCAGTTTAACATGGATGAATCCAAATTAAACTGGGGGCTAATGTCGGGGATATACCCCGTGGTATAAACCGCCGGATGTATGACCCGGCTAGAGTTTGGCGATTCACTGGCGACCTACTTGGACATGGCGGTTTACGATTCATTGGTAATCCGGCAGGCAGGTCAGAGGAGCGACAAGACCCAGTGACCCAACGGGCGGTTTATGGAAGGCCGGATCACGCTATGGTGGGCCGGTTTAAGAGGAAAGGAATATTTACCTTACAAAGAGTTAAGACCAGGACTTGTATCCGGTTTGCATTAGAGATAGATTAGTCCTTATCCTAATAGGACTCCACATGTAACCCGCCCCTTCAACATATATAAGGAGGGGCAGGGCTCCTCAAAGAGGGAAGAGTTAGAAGGGACAAGCTACAAACAAGAAGAAACAATCTTAGGGCTAGACACAATTAGAGGAGAGCCGGTTTATGGCGACTCCCTCGTGATGATAATGAGACCTAGCCTCAAACAGCATGTAGGGCTATTACCGGATGATGTTTCCCGGGGCCCGAAGCTGTCTAAATCCTTGTCTTGTGTGTTGATCCGCCCTGCGTCTCTCGTCCCACTCAACCCCTCTCAAGCTACCACATAGATGCGTTGGCCTCGCGACTAAGTCCTGTCACTAAGGACATCTGACGTGACAATTCCACGACAGTAGTCAACCCCTTGAACTTGTCGAAAACCTTTCGCAACAAGTCGAGCTTTATAGACAGTTACATTACCATCAGCGTCAGTCTTCTTCTTAAAGATCCATTTATTCTCAATGGCTTGCCGATCATTGGGCAAGTCAACCAAAGTCCATACTTTGTTCTCATACATGGATCCCATCTCAGATTTCATGGCCTCTAGCCATTTTGCGGAATCTGGGCTCATCAACGCTTCCTCATAGTTCGTAGGTTCATCATGGTCAAGTAACATGACTTCCAGAATAGGATTACCGTACCACTCTGGTGCGGATCTTACTCTGGTAGACCTACGAGGTTCAGTAGAAACTTGATCTGAAGTTTCATGATCAATATCATTAGCTTCCTCACTGATTGGTGTAGTTGTCACAGGAACCGGTTATTGTGATGAACTACTTTCCAATAAGGGAGCAGGTACAGTTACCTCATCAAGTTCTACTTTCCTCCCACTCACTTCTTTCGAGAGAAACTCCTTCTCTAGAAAGGATCCGATTTTAGCAACGAAAATCTTGCCCTCAGATCTGTGATAGAAGGTGTACCCAATAGTCTCTTTTGGGTATCCTATGAAGACACATTTCTCCGATTTGGGTTCGAGCTTATCTGGTTGAAGTTTCTTCACATAAGCATCGCAGCCCCAAACTTTAAGAAACGACAACTTTGGTTTCTTGCCAAACCACAGTTCATAAGGCGTCGTCTCAATGGATTTTGATGGTGCCCTATTAACGTGAATGCGGCCGTCTCTAAAGCATAACCCCAAAACGATAGCGGTAAATCAGTAAGAGACATCATAGATCGCACCATGTCTAGTAAAGTACGATTACGACGTTCGGACACACCATTTCGTTGTGGTGTTCCGGGTGGCATGAGTTGAGAAACTATTCCGCATTGTTTCAAGTGTAGACCAAACTCGTAACTCAAATATTCTCCTCCACGATCAGATCATAGAAATTTAATTTTCTTGTTACGATGATTTTCCACTTCACTCTGACTGAACTTTTCAAATGTTTCAGACTTGTGTTTCATTAAGTAGATATACCCATATCTGCTCAAATCATCTGTGAAGGTGAGAAAATAACGATACCCGCCGCGAGCCTCAACATTCATTGGACCACAAACATCAATATGTATGATTTCCAACAAATCAGTTGCTCGCTCCATAGTTCTGGAGAACGGCGTTTTAGTCATCTTGCCCATGAGGCACGGTTCGCAAGTACCAAGTGATTCATAACCAAGTGATTCCAAAAGCCCATCAGTATGGAGTTTCTTCATGCGCTTTACACCGATATGACCTAAACGGCAGTGCCACAAATAAGTTGCACTATCATTATCAACTCTGCATCTTTTGGTTTCAACACTATGAATATGTGTATCACTACTATCGAGATTCAATAAAAATAGACCACTCTTCAAGGGTGCATGACCATAAAAGATATTACTCATATAAATAGAACAACCATTATTCTCTGATTTAAATGAATAACCGTCTCGCATCAAACAAGATCCAGATATAATGTTCATGCTCAACGCTGGCACCAAATAACAATTATTTAGGTCTAAAACTAATCCCGATGGTAGATGTAGAGGTAGTGTGCCGACCGCGATCACATCGACTTTGGAACCATTTCCCACACGCATCGTCACCTCGTCCTTAGCCAATCTTCGGTTAATCCGTAGTCCCTGTTTCGAGTTGCAAATATTAGCAACAGAACCAGTATCAAATACCCAGGTACTACAGCGATCATTAGTAAGGTACACATCAATAACATGTATATCACATATACCTTTGTTCACTTTGCCATCCTTCTTATCCGCCAAATACTTGGGGCAGTTCCGCTTCCAGTGTCCAGTCTGCTTGCAGTAGAAACACTCAGTCTCAGGCTTAGTTCCAGACTTGGGTTTCTTCTCTTGAGCAGCAACTTGTTTGCTGTTCTTCTTGAAGTTCCCCTTCTTCTTCCCTTTGCCCTTTTTCTTGAAACTAGTGGTCTTGTTAACCATCAACACTTGATGCTCCTTCTTGATTTCTACCTCCGCGGCTTTTAGCATTGCGAAGAGCTCGGGAATAGTCTTGTCCATCCCTTGCATATTATAGTTCATCACGAAGCTCTTGTAGCTTGGTGGCAGTGATTGAAGAATTCTGTCAATGACACTATCATCAGGAAGATTAACTCCCAGTTGAATCAAGTGATTATTATACCCAGACATTTTGAGTATGTGTTTACTGATAGAACTATTCTCCTCCATCTTGCAGCTATAGAACTTATTGGAGACTTCATATCTCTCAATCCGGGCATTTGCTTGAAATATTAACTTCAACTCCTGGAACATCTCATATGCTCCATGACGTTCAAAACGTCGTTGAAGACCCGGTTCTAAGCCGTAAAGCATGGCACACTGAACTATCAAGTAGTCATCAGCTTTGCTCTGCCGGACGTTCATGTCGTCAGTTGCATCAGCAGCAGGCCTGGCACCCAGCGGTGCTTCCAGGACGTAATTCTTCTGTGCAGCAATGAGGATAATCCTCAGGTTACGGACCCAGTCCTTGTAATTGCTACCATCATCTTTCAACTTTTCTTTCTCAAGGAACGCATTAAAATTCAACGGAACAACATCACGAGCCATCTATCTACAACAAACATAGACAAGCAAAATACTATCAGGTACTAAGTTCATGATAAATTTAAGTTCAATTAATCATATTACTTAAGAACTCCCACTTAGACAGACATCTCTCTAGTCATCTAAGTGATCACATGATCCAAATCAACTAAACCATGTCCGATCATCACGTGAGATGGAGTAGTTTCAATGGTGAACATCACTATGTTGATCATATCTACTATATGATTCACGTTCGACCTTTCGGTCTCCATGTTCCAAGGCCATATCTGTATATGCTAGGCTCGTCAAGTTTAACCCGAGTATTCCGCGTGTGCAACTGTTTTGCACCCGTTGTATTTGAACATAGAGCCTATCACACCCGATCATCACGTTGTGTCTCAGCATGAAGAACTTTCGCAACGGTGCATACTCAGGGAGAACACTTCTTGATAATTAGTGAGAGATCATCTTAAAATGCTACTGTCAATCAAAGCAAGATAAGATGCATAAAGGATAAACATCACATGCAATCAATATAAGTGATATGATATGGCCATCATCATCTTGTGCTTGTGATCACCATCGTCACCGGCGCGACACCTTGATCTCCATCGTAGCATCGTTGTCGTTACGCCATCTATTGCTTCTACGACTATCGCTACTGCTTAGTGATAAAGTAAAGCAATTACAGGGCATTTGCATTTCATACAAGAAAGCGACAACCATATGGCTCCTGCCAGTTGCCGATAACTTCGGTTACAAAACATGATCATCTCATACAATAAAATATAGCATCACGTCTTGACCACATCACATCACAACATGCCCTGCAAAAACAAGTTAGACGTCCTCTACTTTGTTGTTGCAAATTTTACGTGGCTGCTACGGGGTTAGCAAGAACCGTTCTTACCTACGCATCAAAACCACAATGATAGTTCGTCAAGTTAGTGCTGTTTTAACCTTCGCAAGGACAGAGCGTAGCCACACTCGATTCAGCTAAAGTGAGAGAGACAGACACCCGCCAGCCAACTTTAAGCACGAGTGCTCGTAACGGTGAAACCAGTCTCGCGTAAGCGTACGCGTAATGTCGGTCCGGGCCACTTCATCTCACAATACCGCCGAACCAAAGTATGACATGCTAGTAAGCAGTATGACTTGTATCGCCCACAAATCACTTGTGTTCTACTCGTGCATATGACATCTACGCATAAAACCAGGCTCGGATGCCACTGTTGGGGAACGGAGTAATTTCAAAAAAAATTCCTACGCACACACAAGATCATGGTGATGACATAGCAACGAGAGGGGAGAATGTTGTCCACGTACCCTCGTAGACCGTAAGCGGAAGCGTTATGACAACGCGGTTGATGTAGTCGTACATCTTCACGATCCGACCGACCCAAGTACCGAACGTACGGCACCTCCGAGTTCAGCACACGTTCAGCTCGATGACGATCCCCGGGCTCCGATCCAGCAAAGCTTCGGGGATGAGTTCCGTCAGCACGACGGCGTGGTGACGATGATGATGCTCTACCGGCACAGGGCTTCGCCTAAACTCCGCGACGATATGACCGAGGTGGAATATGGTGGAGGGGGGCACCGCACACGGCTAAGGAACGATTCGTAGATCAACTTGTGTGTTCTAGGGTGCCCCCCCGCCCCCGTATATAAAGGAGCCAGGGGGGAGGTGGCGGCCGGCCAAGGAGGGCGCGCCAAGGGGGAGTCCTACTCCCACCGGGTGTAGGACTCCCTTCTTTCCTAGTTGGAGTAGGAGAAGGGGGAAGGAGGAGGAAGAGGGGAAGGAAGGGGGGGGGCGCCGCCCCCCTCTCCTTGTCCTATTCGGACTAGGGAGGGGAGGGGGCGCGGCCCACCTCTTGCCTCTTCTCCTCTTCTCCCTTATGGCCCATGAAGGCCCAATAACCCCTGGGAGGGTTCCGGTAACCCCACGGTACTCCGGTAAAATGCCGATTTCACCCGGAACACTTCCGATGTCCAAACATAGGCTTCCAATATATCAATCTTTATGTCTCGACCATTTCGAGACTCCTCGTCATGTTTGTAATCACATCCGGGACCCCGAACAAACTTCGGTACATCAAAACTTATAAACTCATAATAAAATTGACATCGTAACGTTAAGCGTGCGGACCCTACGGGTTCGAGAACTATGTAGACATGACCTAGAACTATTCTCGGTCAATAACCAATAGCGGAACCTGGATGCCCATATTGGTTCCTACATATTCTACGAAGATCTTTATCGGTCAAACCGCATAACAACATACATTGTTCCCTTTGTCATCGGTATGTTACTTGCCCGAGATTCGATCGTCGGTATCCAATACCTAGTTCAATCTCGTTACCGGCAAGTCTCTTTACTCGTTACGTAATGCATCATTCCATAACTAACTCATTAGCTACATTGCTTGCAACGTGATGTGCATTACCTAGAGGGCCCAGAGATACCTCTCCGACAATCGGAGTGACAAAACCTAATCTCGAAATATGCCAACCCAACATGTACCTTCGGAGACACCTGTAGTATTCCTTTATAATCACCCAGTTACGTTGTGACGTTCGGTAGCACCCAAAGTGTTCCTCCGGTAAACGGGAGTTGCATAATCTCATAGTTACAGGAACATGTATAAGTCATGAAGAAAGCAATAGCAATATACTAAACGATCAAGTGCTAGGCTAACGGAATGGGTCATGTCAATCACATCATTCTCCTAATGACGTGATCCCATTAATCAAATGACAACACATGTCTATGGTTAGGAAACATAACCATCTTTGATTAATAAGCTAGTCAAGTAGAGGCATACTACTGACGTTGTGTTTGTCTATGTATTCACACATGTATTATGTTTCCGGTTAATACAATTCTAGCATGAATAATAAACATTTATCATGATATGAGGAAATAAATAATAACTTTATTATTGCCTCTAGGGCATATTTCCTTCAGCAACTGCTAACTTTGAACTAACTCTTGTTTCTTCGACATGGCAACTACTTACTCGACCACATGGTAACTCTTGTCTCCGTCCAATGACAAGTGGTAGCTTTTACTCACGGCAACCGCTTGTACATCATTCGTGTTAATCTCTACTTTGTTTTCAGATGGCAACCCTGGCATGTCACGCATGTCATTCTATGATAACTACCATGGAAATTACTTGTACCTGCCGCTCATAGTTTTTCTCTTCATGTGTGATGACCCACAAGTATAGGGGATCTATCGTAGTCCTTTCGATTAGTAAGAGTGTCGAACCCAACGAGGAGCAGAAGGAAATGATAAGCGGTTTTCGGCAAGGTATTCTCTGCAAGTACTGAAATAAGTGCTAACAGATAGTTTTGTGATAGGATAAATTGTAACGAGTAACGAGTAACAAAAGTAAATAAAGTGCAGCAAGGTGGCCCAATCCTTTTTGTAGCAAAGGACAAGCCTGGAAAAATTCTTATAATAGGAAAAGCGCTCCCGAGGACACATGGGAATATCGTCAAGCTAGTTTTCATCACGCTCATATGATTCGTGTTCGATACTTTGATAATTTGATATGTGGGTGGACCGGTGCTTGGGTGCTGTTCTTACTTGAACAAGCATCCCACCTATGATTAACCTCTATTGCAAGCATCCGCAACTACAACAAAAGTATTAAGGTAAACCTAACCATAGCATGAAACATATGGATCCAAATCAGCCCCTTACGAAGCAACGCATAAACTAGGGTTTAAGCTTCTGTCACTCTAGCAACCCATCAACTACTTATTACTTCCCAATGCCTTCCTCTAGGCCCAAATAATGGTGAAGTGTTATGTATTCGACGTTCACATAACACCACTAGAGGTTAGACAACATACATCTTATCAAAATATCAAACGAATACCAAATTCACATGACTACTAATAGCAAGACTTCTCCCTTGTCCTCAGGAACAAACATAATTACTCACAAAGCATATTCATGTTCATAATCAGAGGGGTAATAATGTGCATAAAGGATCTGAGCATATGATCTTCCACCAAATAAACCAACTAGCATCAACTACAAGGAGTAATCAACACTACTAGCAACCTACTAGCACCAATCCCGGACTTAGAGACAAGAATTGGATACAAGAGATGAACTAGGGTTTGGAGATGAGATGGTGCTGGTGAAGATGTTGATGGAGATTGCCCTCTCCCAATGAGAGGAGCGTTGGTGATGACGATGGTGATGATTTCCCCCTCCCGGAGGGAAGCGTCCCCGGCAGAATAGCTCTGTCGGAGCCCTAGATTGGTTCCGCCAAGGTTCCGCCTCATGGCGGCGGAGTCTCGTCCCGAAAGGTTCTCTTCTATTTTTTCTCATCGAAAGACTTCATATGGAAGAAGATGGGCGTCGGAGAGCCACTAGGGGGCCCACGAGGTAGGAGGGCGCGCCCAGGGGGGCGCCCCCCACCCTCATGAGCAAGGTGTGGGCCCCCTGGCCTTCATGTTTGGCGACGATTTTTCTTTATTTATTTTAAGGTATTCTGTGGAGTTTCAGGAATTTTGGAGTTGCGCAGAATAGTCCTTCAATATTTGCTCCTTTTCCAGCCCAGAATTCCAGCTGCCGGCATTCTCCCTCTTCATGTAAACCTTGTAAAATAAGAGAGAATAGCCATAAGTATTGTGACATAACGTGAAATAACAGCCCATAGTGCAATAAATATTGACATAAAAGCATGATGCAAAATGGACATATCAACTCCCCCTAAGCTTAGACCTCGCTTGTCCTCAAGCGAAAAGCCGATAACAATAAATATGTCCTCATGTTTAGAGGTAGAGGCGTCGATAAAAATAAAATACGGACATGAAGGCATCATGATTATTTCATAACAGCAACATATATAGATTTTGTCATATGATTACTCATGTTCAAGTGATGATCTTCTCACAAAGCCAAAATATGAATCAGAAACCTTATTGGGCACCAACAATTATAATCTCAGTCATTGAAGCAATTGCAATTTATCATAACATCGGAAAGAGTCTATGTCAGAGCTTAAAAGCAAGTCCACATACTCAACTATCACTTAGTCCTTCATAATTGCTAACACTCACGCGATACTTGTGGTTACGGAGTTTTAATTGGACATAGAGAAAGATAGGGGCTTATAGTTTTTGCCCCACAACCTTTTACCTCAAAGGTAATGTCAACAATAATAATTCACGCTCCCCCACATCCAATTAGATATATATATATCATGTTCTTTCCAACATGCTGAGCTTGCCAAAGGATAAAATGAAAAAGGAAGGGTGAAGATCACCGTGACTCTTGCATAAGGTAGAGGATAATAATAAAAGATAGGCCCTTCGCAGAGGGAAGCAGAGGTTGTCATGCGCGTTTAGGGTTGATGCACAAAATCTTAATGCAAAAGAACGTCACTTTATATTGCCCCTTGTATGTGAACCTTTATTATGCAGTCCGTCGCTTTTATTGCGTCCACAACAAGTTCGTACAAAGTTTATTTTCTCCGCACTAATAAGTCATGCATATTTAGAGAGCAATTTTTATTGCTTGCACCGATGACAACTTATTTGAAGGGTCTTACTCAATCCATAGGTAGATATGGTGTACTCTCATGGCAAAACTGGTTTTAAGGGTATTTGGAAGCACAAGTAGTATTTCTACTTAGTGCTGAGAATTGGCTAGCATGAGGGGGAAAGGCAAGCTCAACACGGTAGAGGAATCATGACAACATACTTTATCTCAGATATAAGAAAACATAACTCATTATGTTGTCTTCCTTGTCCAACCTCAACTCTTTAGCATGTCATATTTTAATGAGTGCTCCCAATCATAAAAGATGTCAATGATAATATATCTATATGTGAAACCTCTCTTTCCTTATTACTTCCTATTAATTGCAACGATGACCAAAGCTATATTTGCCAACTCCCAACAACTTTTAATCATCATACTTTTTCTATGTGGAGTCATTACTTTCAATAAGATCAATATGAACTCTTTGATTCTTTCTATTCTTTTTCTTCTAATCACCCAAGATCATGGCAAAATACTCAAGCCCTTGACTCAACACTAATCTTTATTATATAGCTCACGGACTCGATTACAAAGAAGGATCATAAAGCAAAACTCAAAACTAGATCATGCCATGACTTTATTCTACTAAATCAAGATACTACTAATAGGATCGAACTAAGAAAAACGGTAAAGATAGGAGTTGTGATGGTGATACGATACCAGGGCACCTCCCCCAAGCTTGGCAGTTGCCAAGGGGAGTGCCCATACCCATGTGATTATGTCTCCTTTCTTGTTGTTGGCGGTGAAGGTGTTGATGATGATGCAAGCTTGTCGTCCACCTTCCATGGCATAGGCTCACCATCATAGAAGGATGATCGAGTCTCCGGAATCCTCAAATCTGCAGCCAAACTCATCCTTTTGAATCTATATTCATACTCACAGTTTTGGTTTTGCAGATCATAGATTTGGGCTTGGAGGTGCTCGATCTTCTCATGTAGCTTATAGATGGCTTCCTCGGTCTTCTTGGCATCCGGCTCATAGTTGTTGGTGAACTCCGCGAGCATCTTGTGGGTAGCGTTGATTCCACGCTCCACCATCCCTGGCACTTGAAAACTTGTTGCTCCATTGCTTTGAGCCTCAACTCCACGCTTCTGGTTCCCTTTGGTCCCTCCACATCGCGGATGTGCAACAACCCATCACGCATCTCAATGGTTTGGGGGTGTCGCAGCACCTCCGCGAGGTAAGGGTTGATAACCTTCTTGAAGAACTTTTCCTTGGAAGCACTTTGGGTCGTCATGATGATCTAGCCCTGTCAGAAAAACAGCTCGAAACAAGAACAGGGGAGATTTGCGTGATACGAGAGTCAAAACCTTCGGGAGTATATATAATGAATTTTTACCGACCAAAATACATATCATGCAAGGAAACGGAGTCCGGAGGGCACACGAGGTGCTCACGAGGTAGGGGGGGGGCACCCAGGGGGGTAGGGCGCGCCCTCCACCCTCGTGGAGGCCTCGTGTCCTCCCCGGACTGCTACTTATTTTTCTATTTTTCTAAATATTCCAAAACGGAGAAATATTGCCTTTAAAATTGTTTTGGAGTCGGTTTACTTACCGTACCACATACCTATTCCTTTTCGGAGTCTGGAACATTCTGGAAAGTGTCCCTTATGTATTCCTCCGGGGTTACAATTTCAATAATATTAGTTTTAACATTTATGCGATTACCTGAAATATAGTGTTTGATCCTTTGACCGTTTACCACCTTCGGATTTGTGCCTGCGAAGTTGTTGATTTTTATGGCACCGGAACGATAGACCTCCTCGATAACGTAGGGAACTTCCCATTTGGAGAGAAGTTAAATCTTAAACGAGAGTTGTATAGCAATACATAATCACCTACATTAAACTCACGTTTTTGTATCCTTTTGTCATGCCACCTTTTAACTTTTTCTTTAAACAACTTGGCATTTTCATAAGCTTGGGTTCTCCATTCATCAAGTGAGCTAATATCGAATAACCTCTTCTCACCGGCAAGTTTGAAATCATAGTTGAGCTCTTTAATAGCCCAGTATGCCTTATGTTCTAATTCGAGAGGTAAGTGACATGCTTTTCCATAAACCATTTTATACGGAGACATACCCATAGGATTTTTGTAAGCAGTTCTATAGGCCCATAATGCATCATTCAGTTTCTTGGACCAATTCTTTCTAGACCTATTGACAGTCTTTTGCAAAATTAATTTGAGCTCTCTATTGCTCAATTCTACCTGACCACTAGACTGCGGGTGATATGGAGATGCAATTCTATGATTAACATCGTATTTAGCAAGCATCTTACGGAAAGCACCATGAATAAAGTGTGAACCACCATCAGTCATTAAGTATCTAGGGACTCCAAACCTCGGAAAAATAACTTACCATTAGAGGCAGGAAAAGGTCCCATATAATCAAAGCCCCAAACATCAAATGGCTCAATAACAAGTGAATAATTCATAGGCATTTCTTGACGTCTACTAATATTACCAATTCTTTGACATTCATCGCAAGATAAAACAAACTTACGGGCATCCTTGAAGAGAGTAGGCCAATAAAAACCGGATTGCAATACCTTATGTGCAGTTCTATCTCCAGCGTGATGTCCTCCATAAGCCTCGGAGTGACACTTGCATAGGATCTGTTCCTGTTCATGCTCAGGTACACAACGTCTAATAACACCATCTACTCCTTTATAAAGATGTGGGTCATCCCAAAAGTAATGTCGCAAGTCATAGAAAAACTTTTTCTTTTGCTGGTATGTGAAGTTAGGTGGTATAAATTTAGCAACAATATAATTAGCATAATTAGCATACCATGGAGTGCTACAAGAAGTACTTATGACATTCAATTGTTCATCAGGAAAGCTATCATCAATAGGTAGTGGGTCATCAAGAACATTCTCTAACCTAGATAAATTGTCTGCAACGGGGTTCTCAGCTCCTTTTCTATCAACGATATGCAAATCAAACTCTTGGAGCAAGAGAACCCATCTAATAAGTCTAGGTTTTGCATCTTTCTTTTCCATAAGATATTTAATAGCAGCATGATCTGTGTGAATAGTTACTCTAGAATCAACAATATAGGGTCTGAATTTATCACAAGCAAATACAACCGCTAAAAGTTCCTTTTTGGTAGTAGCATAGTTTCTTTGAGCATTGTCTAGAGTCTTACTAGCATAATGGATAACATTCAATTTCTTATCAACTCTTTGCCCTAGAACAGCACCTACAACATAATCACTAGCATCACACATAATTTCAGGGGTAAATTCCTATCAGGTGGCTGAACAACAGGTGCAGAGACTAATGCTTTCTTAAGTATTTCAAATGCTTCTACACAATCATCATCAAAGACAAATGGTACATCTTTTTGTAATAAATTAGTCAGAGGCCGAGAGATTTTTGAGAAGTCCTTAATGAACCTCCTATAAATCCGGCGTGACCAAGGAAACTTCTTATACCTTTGATGTCCTTGGGACACAACATCTTTTCAATAGCATCAACCTTGGCTTTATCAACTTCAATACCTCTTTCAGAAACTTTGTGCCCCAAGACAATACCTTCATTAACCATAAAGTGGCACTTTTCCCAATTCAAGACAAGATTAGTTTCTTCACATCTCTGCAAAACTAGAGCAAGATTGCTCAAGCAATCATCAAAAGAGGAACCATAGACGGAAAAGTCGTCCATGAAAACCTCACAAATTTTCTCGCAAAAGTCAGAGAATATAGCCATCATGCATCTTTGAAAGGTAGCAGGTGCATTACATAAACCAAAAGGCATACGTCTATAAGCAAAAGTACCAAAAGGGCATGTAAAAGTAGTCTTTGATTGATCTCTAGCTGACACAGGTATTTGAGAAAAACCAGAATAACCATCTAGAAAGCAATAATGTGTATGTTTGCATAATCTTTCTAGCATTTGATCAATAAAAGGTAAGGGGTAATGATCTTTCTTAGTAGCCTTATTTAATTTGCGGAAATCAATTACCATCCTATAACCAGTGATAATCCTTTGCGGAATCAATTCATCTTTATCATTAGGGACAACAGTAATACCTCCCTTCTTAGGGACACAATGGACAGGACTTACCCACTGACTATCAGCAACAGGATAAATTATACATGCCTCCAGAAGCTTGAGTATTCCTTTTCTTCCCACTTCTTTCATTTTAGGATTCAAACGTCGTTGAGGATCACGCACTGGTTTAGCATCTGCTTCCAAATTTATTTTATGTTGACATAGAGTGGGACTGATGCCCTTAAGATCATCCAGAGTATATCCAATAGCGGCACAATGCTTCTTCAGAGTTTTCAATAATCTTTCTTCTTCATGCTCTGAAAGGTTAGCGCTAATAATGACAGGATATATTTTCTTTTCATGAAGATAAGCATATTTGAGATTATCAGGAAACGGTTTGAGCTCAAACATGGGATCACCCTTGGGTGGAGGAGGATCCCCTAGGATTTCAACAAGCAAATTGTGTTGCAGAATAGGTTCCTGTTTAAACAATACTTCCTCTATTTCCCTTCTTTCATTCATGAACATATCATTTTCATGGTCTAGCAAATAGTGTTCTAAAGGATCATTAGGAGGTAAAGCAATAGAAGCAAGACCAATAATTTCATCCTTACTAGGCAATTCTTCCTCATGATGTTGTTTACTAAATTTAGAGAAATTAAACTCATGAACCATATCATCCAAGCCAACAGTAACAACATTCTTTTCGCAATCTATCTTAGCATTAACAGTACGCAAGAAGGGTCTACCAAATATAATGGGACAAAAGCTATCTTGTGGAGAACCAAGAACAAGAAAATCAGCGGGATATTTGGTTTTCCCACACAAGACTTCAACATCTCTAACAATTCCCATTGGAGATATAGTATCTCTATTGGCAAGTTTAATTGTAACATCAATTTCCTCTAACTCAGCAGGTGCAATCTCATGCATAATCTCTTTGAGTAAGCCAATGGGTATAACACTAGCACTAGCACCCATATCACATAAGCCATGATAACAATGATCTCCTATTTTAACAGAAATAATAGGCACGCCTACCACAGCTCTATGTTTATCTCTATCACAGGGTTTAGCAATTCTAGCAGTTTCACCAGTGAATTGAATAACATGCCCATCAATATTATCAGACAAGAGATCTTTAACAATAGAAATATTGGGTTCTACTTTGACTTGCTCAGGAGGTGTATAAGTCCTAGTATTGCTTTTACGAACAACAGTTGAAGCTTTAGCATGATCCTTCATTCTAACAGGGAAAGGGGGTTTCTCTACATAAGAAGTAGGAACAATAGGATCATTATAAGTGACAATCTTTTCTTCAACTTTAATAGGTGCAGCTACTTTTACTTCTATGGGAGGATGATATTTAAACCACTTCTCCTTGGGGAGATCAACATAAGTAGCAAAAGATTCACAAAAAGAAGCTACTATCTCAGAGTCAAGTCCATATTTAGTGCTAAACTTACGGAAAATATCGGTATCCATAAAAGATTTAACACAATCAAACTTAGGTGTCATACCTGACTCCTTACCTTCGTCGAGGTCCCAATCTTCAGAGTTGCGTTTAATTCTATCCAATAAATTTCATCCAAATTCAATAGACTTCATCATAAAAGAGTCAGCACAAGAAGTATCGAGCATGTTGCGATTATTATCAGAAAGCCGAGCATAAAAATTCTGGAGAATTGTCAATTTTGAGAGCTCATGATTGGGGCATGAATATAACATTGATTTAAGCCTCCCCCAAGCTTGAGCGGTGCTTTCTCCGTCGCGAGGCCAAAAATTATATATATAATTGCGATCACGATGAACAAGATGCATAGGGTAATACTTTTGATGAAATTCTAATTTCACTCTTTTATAGTTCCATGATCTCATATCATCACATAGCCTATACCATGTCAATGCGTCTCCCTCCAAAGATAAAGGGAAAGCCTTCTTCTTAACAACATCGTCGGGTATACCTGCAAGCTTAAATAGTCCACAAATATCATCCACAAAGCGTAGATGTTCGTCAGGATGCTTTGTTCCATCTCCTACAAAAGTGTTAGCTAGCAGTTTTTCCATCATACCCGAAGGAATCTGAAAAGCAGTTTCATTTTCAATAGATTCAGTAGGTTCAGTAGGTTGAGGAGCAACTCTTGGCTCAACCGGACGGGGTGAAGATACCCCGAACAAGCCCCTCAAACAATTACTTTCCATAGTAACAAGTGACAGAAAATTTCAGCACACTAAATAAAATTTTCCTTACCAAATTCCACGTACCAAAGGCGCTTCACTCCCCGGCAATGGCGCCAGAAAAGAGTCTTGATGACCCACATGTATAGGGGATCTATCGTAGTCCTTTCAATAAGTAAGAGTGTCGAACCCAACGAGGAGCAGAAGGAAATGATAAGCGGTTTTCAGCAAGGTATTGTCTGCAAGTACTGAAATAAGTGGTAACAGATAGTTTTGTGATAGGATAAATTGTAACGAGTAACGAGTAACAAAATTAAATAAAGTGCAGCAAGATGGCCCAATCCTTTTTGTAGCAAAGGACAAGCCTGGACAAATTCTTATAATAGGAAAAGCGCTCCCGAGGACACATGGGAATATCGTCAAGCTAGTTTTCATCACGCTCATATGATTCGCGTTTGATACTTTGATAATTTGATATGTGGGTGTACCGGTGCTTGGGTGCTATTCTTACTTGAACAAGCATCCCACTTATGATTAACCTCTATTGCAAGCATCCGCAACTACAACAAAAGTATTAAGGTAAACCTAACCATAGCATGAAACATATGGATCCAAATCAGCCCCTTACGAAGCAACGCATAAACTAGGGTTTAAGCTTCTGTCACTCTAGCAACCCATCATCTACTTATTACTTCCCAATGCCTTCCTCTAGGACCAAATAATGGTGAAGTGTTATGTAGTAGACGTTCAAATAACACCACTAGAGGTTAGACAACATACATCTTATCAAAATATCAAACAAATACCAAATTCACATGACTACTAATAGCAAGACTTCTCCCTTGTCCTCAGGAACAAACGTAATTACTCAAAAAGCATATTCATCTTCATAATCAGAGGGGTAATAATGTGCATAAAGGATCTGAACATATGATCTTCCACCAAATAAACCAACTAGCATCAACTACAAGGAGTAATCAACACTACTAGCAACCTACTAGCACTAATCCTGGACTTAGAGACAAGAATTGGATACAAGAGATGAACTAGGGTTTGGAGATGAGATGGTGCTGGTGAAGACGTTGATGGAGATTGCCCTCTCCCGATGAGAGGAGCGTTGGTGATGACGATGGTGATGATTTCCCCTCTCGGAGGGAAGCGTCCCCGGCAGAACAGCTCTGTCGGAGCCCTAGATTGGTTCCGCCAAGGTTCCGCCTCGTGGCGGCGGAGTCTCGTCCCGAAAGGTTCTCTTCTATTTTTTCTCATCGAAAGACTTCATATGGAAGAAGATGGGCGTCGGAGAGCCACTAGGGGGCCCACGAGGTAGGAGGGCGCGCCCAGGGGGGCGCCCCCCACCCTCATGAGCAAGGTGTGGGCCCCCTGGCCTTCATGTTTGGCGACGATTTTTCTTTATTTATTTTAAGGTATTCTGTGGAGTTTCAGGAATTTTGGAGTTGCGCAGAATAGTCCTTCAATATTTGCTCCTTTTCCAGCCCAGAATTCCAGCTGCCGGCATTCTCCCTCTTCATGTAAACCTTGTAAAATAAGAGAGAATAGCCATAAGTATTGTGACATAACGTGAAATAACAGCCCATAGTGCAATAAATATTGACATAAAAGCATGATGCAAAATGGACGTATCAATGTGCTTTATTGAATGGCTGCCTAATTGTTCGACATATTTTTTGTAGGATGAAGAAGACTACTACACACTCAACCAATCACACTACTAAAGACCCACTTGAACGCATTCGCTCCAAGTTGTCGACATTCGATAATGCAGATATTCGTGATCCGCCAGTTGACAAATCTGCTGTTGTAGCACCCACTGTTGCCACTAGTTCTGATGCAAGTGGCAGCCCATCTCCGCCGGTTGCAGATGTGCAGACTACAACCTTAGGCATCCGTACATCTGGGAGTGACGAGTCAATGTCTGCCAGGACTGCTAAGATATTGCCTACCCTGGTGGCAATGAGAGATGCTGTTGTGACCCATGCCACCCAATCAGCAAGTGTTGAAGTGGACGCGCCTAAACTCAACCTAAACAAGGAAGATTCCCGCTCATCTCATACGGATTCCAAGCATGCAGCCGATGGCACCTATGTGGCCATGAAGGAAGTGGCTGCGGCCACATTTCAGTATGACAATACATCCACCGAGGACTCTCACCGCACAATAGCTTCAGCGGCTACTGGCGCACAGGCTGCTACTGCAACCATTGTGCGAGCTGGCCTACCACCTAGGCGTAGAATCCTACACAGTTATCCAATGCACCGGAGGTACTTAAGAGGAGCAGAGATGACTCTGGTTTTGTGCCTACTTCCACACTTTTCCCACCTGCCAAAAGCAATGCAGCCAAGAAGATGGAAGTCCGCACTACAACAGATGCAGGTGGTAAGCAGTGTCCCACTGAAGGAGGTAGACGTTCAGAGTAGATGGTTTCTTTTACTGCCGCGGAGAACACCAATTTAAATCTGCGCACTTCTAAGCTCCCTGTCAACATCAGTGTCCCGTACAACCCAAACAAGAAGATAGGCAAGAAGGCTGTGATTGAGATCGTTGAGAGGATGCCTCGCCCTACAGATAAGCGTGATGATTCTGCAACAGACGAGACTGGCATGTTTATTGATCTTTCACCTCTAGATTCTTCTAAATAGTTTGTTGGCAACCCGGCTGATCAGTAGGAGAGGCACCCCATGGCTTTCACCCCACCAAGATGCAGCCTTGGGATTGATCACACTCATGATGAACCGGTCATCGATCCTATGCCTGTTGCCTTTGCTTTCCCGGTAGGGACGGTCCCGATGATGGCAGAGCCTATGGCTGATGGCAGGAAGGCTGTGAAGTTTGCAGAGCCTATAGTGCAAGGTAAACTTTTTTTGCTTCTCATTTGTTCTAATTTTTTTCCGGATCTACGTCGCAAGCTTTTGGTTTTTGAATTGTGATGGAAAATCTTATGGGATGCACATGTAGATGGCATTTGCAGGTTACCTAATTTGGCAATTGCTGTTCATTTAACATGGCAACTGATTTTTATTTTGACATGATAACCGTTGTTTATCTTTGGCAGGGCCAAAACACTTTTGATCACATATGTTTTCTGTAGATGTTGTGGCATGGCGACTGTACTTCGTCGCCCATGGCAAATGTAGTTGTTGTCACATGGCAACTGAATTGCATTGTACATGGCAACTAAAGTGCATTACATATGGAAACTACAGTTGTTGTCACATGGCAACTGAAGTGCATTTTTCACATGGCAAACTTTGTTTTGTGAACTGAACATTTTGAAACTGATACTTTTCTACCAGCACTACAGTTCACAGTTTGAACTTTTATGCACAATAACTTGTTGTGTCCAGTTTTCTTATTCCCCCCTTCGTTTCTTTCAGCCACCCCTTAGGAGATTTCGTCTTCCCTCAATGAAGCTTGCCGTAGGATTGAGCAGGAAACATTAAACAGGAGGTCATCGCGGAATCAGGGCCAATCAAGTTCTGATGTGCCTGCTGATCTAGTATCTGAGGATATCATCAGGAGTGCAACCCCTGGTTCTGTGAGGCAGACGAGGGTAGTTCACGCACCACCATTGAATGAATTTGAGCTCGATGTTAAGGCCACAAAGGAGCAGAACCTTCTCTACGATATTGTCAAGCATTTCGGAAATGCGAGGTCGAACAACAAACACATGAAGGAGCTGAAAAAGTAATGTCCACACCACATAACCCATTACTTGCTTTTTCCCGTTTTTTGCCCCTTTTCCATGTTTTTTGTTTACTTTTTTTAGTAGACATGATTCTTCCATGTTATATCATTTTTATACAGCTCATGTTTGGACAGAACCAAGATCATACAATGCGATGCGACATACATCGACATGGGTGATCTAGCCGAGTCTGTGAGGCCTACTAGTAAAATGTCGTAGAATGTAGTTGTGTGTGGGATTGACTACATCAACAAGCATGTGGACATTTTCCCCGAGAAGACGATCATGCACTACTGCGTGACCAACAAAATATGGGATGGTGGCTTCCATCATCGCATCATGAGGACACATTTTGCCGCGCATGGTGACTACAAGCTCACACTAAAAAAACATGTGAGTTTTTCTTCCCATTGTAGATGTTTTACTTTCTTCCATTCTATGTTTGTCGATAGTTATATTCGATATGTGGGTTACACTCTTTTCATGGTAATTGTTTCCTATGGCAACAGTTACCATGGTAAGGAAGTGTCAAATTTATTGGAACTCATGTGGCAACCTAATTGAAAATATTGGGCAACTTTCTTTAAACATGTATGGCAACTTCTGACATTTACACATGGCAACTGAACCCTTTTTCCATGTCTCCACTTGGCCATTTGTTGCTTACTTTTCATATGTCCATTATTGCAAATGGCAACATTAGAAGATATCATATTTGCAACTACATCAATCTATTTTCATGTCAACTCTTTTTTTCCTTTCTTTTTTTACTTGCATATCATGTTCCCCATGTTCCAGCTACTTGCACTAGCTAGATAACCCAGTTGATAAGTGTGGTCACCACTACGCCATTTGCCTTGATCTGGAGAACCAACGTTTCGAGGTTCTTGATTCAATCCGTTCAGGAGATGATGAAAGCCTTTCTACTCATGCTGAATTCTTTATCAACAACCTGAAAGAGTCCTGGAACCGTCATTATGAAAACTTAAAGGTCCAGATCAGTCATTTTCCAATCGAGTACGTCACGACTGAGAAGCAAGAAAACGGGTAATTACTATCTTCTTCATGTGTTTTCTACCTCAATGTTGACCCTTTTCATCTCTCCATCAAAGTTTATCATGTTCCTGTTGGCATGTGTTCACCTGTTTTTGTTTAGTTCTGGGTATGACTCAGGTTTTACTTGTTGGAATACCTTGCAAAGTGGACAGGTTGACGGGTCCCTGTGATCACAGCTGTAATGGCCGTCGAGCTACGTAAAATCCATATATGGAACTGGTTGATGAATGAAGATTTCAACACACGGGCTTCAGCACGAGAATTCATAGAGGGAGCTGTCAAAATTGCGAACAAGAAGTACATGTGATCACGTGGTGCTCCATACACACACCTACCTTACAGTCTCTGGCTGATGAATGTAAGGTATCACCTCACTCTTCGAAACTATGCCCGTGTGCTAGGTTATGACTTCATTCCCCGTAGCTGTAGTGTATAGTGGTGGCGTGTATGTGTCGTCTAAGCTTTGTAATATAAGTGTGGACCTGAATCTGTTGAGGTGTGACAAGAACTACTTTTGTGTTCATCACTACTATGTGTTTGTGAATGCGAGTACGAATTGGCAGTTTGAATGTGAGTTTGTGCGTTTGTTTGAAATGTGGTTTTGAAATTTCTCCCGTCATATGCTTTTGTCTTATTTTTTTATTTTTTTCTTTCTGAGGGGACGTGGCAGATGGTTTGAAATAATTTTGTGTCTTCATTTGTCATATTTTTACTACATTCAGAAATGTGTAAGACTGCGGACTACCCTCTATGTCTAGTTATTTTCTTCTGAGGAATATATAGTTTGATATTTTTTGCTATTTTCCCCTGTGGTACCCTTAGCCCCCTGAATTTGGCGTTTACGATGCCTGATACATGACAAATATAGTTGATCACGCACGGTTAGTGCAAGTAACCATTCCATTTGTTTTGGGGGATTTTTACATTACTAAGTATGTTGGTTAGCATGGTAGTTCATAGGTTTGCATATGTGGCACCTATCTCACGTCAATTTCTACATGGCAGCTGTTCTCTCTTGTGATTCACACATGATAAATTCAATTAGTTCCCACATAGTGTGTACAAAATACAATATGCGTGGCAACTATTTTTACTACCTCCGAGAAAATATGTGGACTGAAAACGGAAAGCTACGCGATGGCAGATTTAGTAGCAAGTACATGGCAGATTTAGTAGGAGTTGCATGGTAGATTCAATAGGAGCTACATGGCATATTTAGTTCTGCATACATGGCATTTTCTTCAATTTTTGTTGTCCACCAACAGTCATTCTCGCAATTTTAAACCTTCATCATCTACGTTACAAAATTGTCACCAACGTCAAAGTTTTAGAATCCTCCACAGTTACTCATGGATTGCCATTTCCTTTCTTTTGTTTCTTGTGCTTTGCTTGAATTTCCAACCCTGATTTGTATCTGATCTCTTTTAGATGCCCTTTTGTGATGGAACAGGGCGGGTTCCTGACTTGAGTCTATGTGCTTGTTGTTCCAGACCCTACCTCCGAGTTTTCAGAGGATGGACTCGTGGACGAAGGCACACTTGAAGTGCAGGGGAACCTGTGTAAGGCTTCCTCAGCCTTCCTCTTCTTGATGTCATCAAGCTCTCTTTTTAGGGCCTTCCTATGCTTTTCTGCCACCCTTGTTGTCTCATCACTCTTGCATGCCTCATCTATTAGTTCAACATAGTTCTTGGTCAATACAACGTGCCTCACGGAGTCCATGTCGCCTCTGGTCTGTCATCATGTACAGCCAAAACTGCATTTGATGTTTGTGGCCCCAACGCATCGTCAGCGTCCCAAGTCCATCGCCATCATATGAAATGGCGGGGCAATCACGTGATCACGTGCATCTCCATTATTTTGAGTATGTGGCAGCACACAATCCTGTCTCATTTGTATTTGCAGCACTTGTAGTAGTATTCACTACAAAAAAATACACTTCTGTGATGATACGTGTTTGTCACAGTAGGAAGCGTTTCTTGTCATGCATGTACATCCATGACGATTTTATGATAGAATCAAGATAGTCATACCTGTGCTGTCGCAGAAGTGTTCCATGACATTACCAAAATTATCATCACGGAAGTGTCCACTTCCATGACGAAAAATCGCTTATCACAGAAGTGCTTTCGTCAAGGGTGGCCGACGTAGCATCCACCGTAACAGGACACCATTAAGCTATCGGGTCCGATTTTGGATCCGATAACCCGTTAACAGCCCGGACCAATGGGAAATTTCCACATGTAAAATTCTGATTGGCTGGAGGAAACATGTGTCAGCTTGTCAGTGGGTCAGATAGGCGACTATGATATGTCAACATGTGCGACGGCCCACCACTCGCCCATTAGCTTACAAAGGCCGGCCTGTTTGACTTGGGCAAAAGTTTGTGGGCTGGCCCATGAAAAGCCTGTTAACGGTCTCTTCGCAAATAGCCCTTTTTATGGTTCGGTAACTCACGGCCCGTTAGGGCCTAACCAAAATCGGCCCAACAACGTCATGTGGGCCGTCGAATATAACACCAGCCCGTTTCACTTTCGGACCATGTATGGCCCACGACATCTTTCGGCCCATATGAGGCCTTCGTATCTTTAGGCCCTTTAGAGGCCCACGGTGACTCTAGCCCATAATGAACAGTAAATTCCTTTGTACCCATCAATGGCCCATGATTCACATGGGCTGTTTCCAGCCTGTGTTAGCTTTCGGCCTACTGACAGCCCATACGTTCTTGGGCTCCTTTCCGGCCCTCGATTACTACTGGCCCGTTACTGGCCTTTTCCCCTAATGGGCCAAATTCAGCCCGTGGCTGGCCTGTTAACCCGTTGCGCCGTTTCTAGTCTGTCCTATATTCTGGCCCATTAACGACCCATTATGCCTGTGACAAAATTAAGCCTTTGCTGTCCTCCGGCCTGTTAACGGCCCGTTACCGTGCTGGGACGATACCAATTATGCCCGTTTACGGCCCATGTAGACCCATTTATCCGATGGCCCGAGGACCACCGATTCTACGACCCTGTTGGAGGCCCATTTATCGATGGCCTGTAGGAGATCCATGGATCCTATGGCCCGTAGCAGCGTCAAGGTTACCACGATCCGTATATGGCCCATGGTTGTTGCAACCACTAGCAAACCAGGGAAAAATAAGACTAGGAAATAAATAAGCCCGAAACTAATGCTAGGCTGTTAAGGTGATTGCACAGATTACATCCACTCGACATCAAAGATCGCCACCATTGCAAATATAGGGCACACCCTACACTATACAAAAATGGCTTGCTGTTTTCTTCAGTCGGTGGTTGCACGTTAAGAACAAATTTTGTATCGCAACAAAACAAATTACAACTATCAAAAGGAATGTTGGCATAAAAGTTAACAGTCTAGCAGATAAATGCACCACCAGAAGTTCAGAAGCTCAGTTCATTTGACCTGACCATTACGTTTTCATGCTGTATTATCTGATTGAGCACCATAACCTTCACCTTCATTTCTCTTAGGATCCTGAACAACATAGCAAATGTCTGATAGTCTGGTTTCAAAACCATGCATATCTTGATGACATCGAACAATGTTTGTCCTTGTTTCACAAAGGGTCTTTGTTAGGGAATGGACTTGTGTCTGGAGCGCAGATATAACATTGTTTTGAGCTTGCATATCTTGATCATGAGGTAGTTTGGACGAGATTGCCTTAACAACCAACCCAATATTACGCAGGAACATGCTTTTGGCACTGTTAGTGGACTGGTACTAACCCACTGCATCAAGAGCTGACATTGCGGTTATAGTTGCCTCGCCACCTTCAGAAGGTGGCGGTTCCACCATTTTTTCCATAGCTTGCTGAAAAGTTGAGTTTTTACATTAGTAGTACCAGAATAGAAAATATTAAGGAGGCAAAAAAACCAAACAAAATAGCTTTGGTCTATATACATAACTTATTCTCGTGAACCCATGTAAAATATTAGTTGTATTTTATTGTAAAGTACATAATGAAACCAGGTTCCAAACATATGACCATGTACCATCGCTAATGTATTGTCTATTTCTTCACATTGTATTGAGAGCTAAGTATAAAGAGACAAAGTTTACAATATGATAAGCATAGTATGACATCATTCATATCACAAAACAACTGAGAACAGACAAACATGCAATTGTAACGTTGTGTGGGCAAGTCCAACACGAAACTAGATTATAGGTGAAGATCAAAGGAACATCACTCCTCACTTTTAAACCTTGTAAGGTGCAATGATACGCTAAGACAATTGTGTATAAAATTGAAAAGAGTAATAGACATTGGCTGCAAACCATGCAGTTTAAGGCATAAGTCAGAGTAAGTAGTAGTTAAAAGGCATGAGGATTAAGGACTTACAACAGCGGCTTTGACTGGTGTAGTCATGCCCTTCTTCTTGCTGGTGTGACAGTCCTTGAAAGTTTCCACAACATTTGGTTCAGGTACTTTTTGGTCCTTGCGGCCTCTGCATTTGGAACAAGTCAATATATATCTGATAATATGGTACAACCAAAAGAGTGAAACAACATCTAATTACAAGAGCCTCGCAGTGTGCAATATAGCTACGAGATCCTGTCATATGTTGGAATTTCACTTTCGTACGGTTGGCCTTGTTCTTTGAACAGTTACCTACAAGAAGATATATTTGTGTGGCACATGCGTAAATAGGACTTCAACATGTGATCTGATCACATATATATAATGTACCTGATACTTCGGATCAGACCAATGTTTAACGAGGCCTCTCTAGTCTTCATCCGATATATTTTCCACTAGAGATGTTTGGGCAAGTTCACTGTTAGCCTTGCCTTCAAAGTGAGTTTTCCTCAAGTTATATTGATACTGTCGTAGAGCAGACTCGAAAACATGGGTGCAAGCTTGTCTCGTAGCATCATCTTGGCTATCCAACTTGAACCTCATCTGTTGAAAATTATGGGAGTCTCATTATCAGCAACCTAGAAAGTATGGGACAGAGCAAGACGATATTACTAGTTTCCATACATAACCATACTAATAGGTAAATGGTCGAGCAAGGTGTTGAACTGGGTTTTGTCTTTGTCATTCCTGTACTGAATCCATGTTGGGAGGATACGTACATGACACCTAACGGCAACCGCTACCTCTGATACTAACTTGGCTGACTTTGTAGCATCACGTGGCCTTTTTAAACCTGCCTCAAAACGGATCTCCATTCTTCCTCTATATTTATTTAACCTATCGAGCATTATCCCTGATGTTTGTTTCCTCTTGCACCTAGGTGCTAGTCCAATAATGAACATAGGAAGTGTTAGTGTACATCAAACTGTGAGACTACATATAAAAAAGCATGCAACTGTAACTTGACTCCAGCAACTACCTTATTGCTATTGAAGCTCACAAAGTTCATCTGATCTTGCCAACTCATCTTGTGTCAAGAGTGCTTTGGAAGTAGTGTCAGGTGGCAAGGGAGCTTGGGAATGTGCTGCTAGCTGAGTTGACAAACGAGTAACTCGTGCAGCTGGTGGTACTGTGGAAGGTGTTGCAACAACTAGGGATGTCTCTGCTTGTTTCGTGGCAGCTATTTGTTTCTGTTTGGCTTGTTCTGCAGCTCGTGTAGCACGGGATACCTTGTTTGTAGAATTTTCCGCTGGACTTTGACCTTCTATTGCACCATCAGTACCAGCAGAATCTGCAGGATTCTTCCGCTTCCCATTCCCTGTCATTTTGTGTTGCTTCCTCTTTCTCTATGCCATGTTAAGTCAAGCCGACAAGAAAAACTAATAACAATTTAGTTCTTAAGAACAAATTGATGGGTGATACAGACGAACTGAACTTTGATATTAGACAACCACATGATAGGAGGATGTAATATGTATGAAAAACAGGATGGCATGAGATAACCAGAACTATGATGTGTAAACTAAGCAGAAGACATTTCACTAAATTAGAAGCAATGCAATGGAAGGTAGACACCATATGAAAGATGCTACAAATATCGCTCCGCCAAGTTAACAGTGTCTCATCATAAATGGCATTTAAACAAATGTGAAGCGGTACAAGAAATAAATCATATGCAAGATGCAAACAACATCACACTACCAAGTTAAAGGTCTCTCGTCATTAGTGCCATTGCATATTCACAACATTGCATATTCACAACTTATGATGTGTAGACTAAGGAGAAGGCATTTCAACAAATTAGAAGCAATGAAAGCTAGACACCATATGAAAGATGCAACGAATATCACTCTACCAAGTTAAAACTGTCTCGTCATAAGTGCCATTTCAACAAATTAGAAGTAGTACAAGCTAGAAAAGAATGCGAGATGTAACCTGTATCACACTCCCAAGTCAAACGTGTCTTATGATAAGTGATTGTTGCATGTTACACACCAATAATAATTTGATGTAAGAACATGGTATGATAGACAGATATTTTATGTTCTAGAAACAGGAACATGTGTCTTATTCACAAGTATAATGTGTAAAGTAAGCAGATGGTATTCAACAAAATTAGAAGCAATACAAGCTAGACATCATACATAACATGCAACCACATATAACAGTGCCAAGTTAGAGGGAGCACCTGTGATGGTGCACTAGGGGAGACGTGCTCATCATCAACACAACTACGTCGAGTGTCTATGCATGTGTTGTCTTGCAAATCATCTTGGGGGGATGGATGAGTAGAATCTATAGAGGCCCCCTATTTGGAAGGAGCACCTTTATCCGCTGCCTTGCTAACTTCCTTCCGCTTTATTGATTTTGAATTGTCAAGTAAAATTGACAAGAAAAAGCAATAAAATTCTCTCTTCAAAACTCATTCGTGCATGACAATCACTACTTTGATGTAAGTCAAACACATGATACCAGGATGGAATATGTACGAAAAACAGGACGACATGGCATATTCACAATTGTTTGTGTAAACTAAGCAGAAACCATTCCAACAAATAAGAAGCAATGTAAGCTAGACACCACATGAAAGATGCAACCAATATGACTCTGCCAAGTTAAAAGCGTCCCATCATAAATGGCATTTCAACAAATTAGAAGCAGCGCATACTATAAATCATATGAAGATGCAACTAATATCGCACTGCATATACTAAAGGTGTCTCGTCATATTGATTGTTGCGGGATACAAAAAAACAATAGTTTTATGTAAGGACATGCTTAATAGACAGATGTATTATGTACTAAAAACAGGAAGGCATGTCACATTAACAGGTATAATGTATAAACTAAGCAAAATAGCACATGCAATTTAACCAGATTGGAAGAATTACAACCTAGACACCATATGCAACATGCAACCACATATCACGCTGCCAGGTTAGAGCAAGCACCTACGATGCTAGTGTAGGGGAAATGCGGTAATCAACTACAGAGCTACGTTCGCTATCTTCATCTAGCCTTGTTTTTTCTTGAGAATCATGTCGGGAGGCTGACGCTGCATTCTTTAACTGAGGATCTTTACTCATAGTAGTCGACTGGCCTGACTGCCTCATCATAAGTGATTGGTGAGTGAGGGAGTCCTGGACTAGGGGGTGTCCGGACAGCCGGACTATCATCGTCCGCCGGACTCCAAGACTATGAAGATACAAGATTGAAGACTTCGTCCCGTGTCCGGATGGGACTTTCCTTGGCGTGGAAGGAAAGCTTGGCAATACGGATATGTAGATCTCCTACCATTGTAACCGACTCTGTGTAACTCTAGCCCTCTCCGGTGTCTATATAAACCGGAGGGTTTTAGTCCGTAGGACACAACAACCATTACAACAATCATACCATAGGCTAGCTTCTAGGGTTTAGCCTCCTTGATCTCGTGGTAGATCCACTCTTGTACTACCCATATCATCAATATCAATCAAGCAGGAGTAGGGTTTTACCTCCATCGAGAGGGCCCGAACCTGGGTAAAAACATCGTGTCCCTTGTCTCCTATTACCATCCGCCTAGACGCACAGTTCGGGACCCCCTATCCGAGATCCGCCGGTTTTGACACCGTCATTGGTGCTTTCATTGAGAGTTCCTCTGTGTCGTCACCGATAGGCTTGATGGCTTCTTCAATCAACGACAACGTCGTCCAGGGTGAGACTTTTCTCCTCGGACAAATCTTCGTATTCGGCGGCTTCGCACTGCGGGCCAATTCACTTGGCCATCTGGAGCAGATCAAAAGCTACGCCCCTGGCCGTCAGGTCAGATTTGGAAGCCTAAACTTCACGACGGATATCCGCGGAGACTTGATCTTCGATGGATCCGAGCCGCAGCCGAGCGTGCCGCACTGTCACGATGGGCATGATCTAGCTCTGCCGCCGGACAGTACCTTGGAGGCCGCACACGAATCCGGTCCGACCCATAATTCGGAGCCGGTCGCGCAGATCAAGGACGGGTGGCTGGACACCGCCTCGGGAGCTGCATCTTCCACGGCGATGGAGCCGAACACTGACCTCGTCCCTTATAAAGCTCGTGACTCCGAGGTGCCGGACTCCCTGCCGGACTCCGAACCTCCCGTGCCCTCGCCAATCGAACCCGATTGGGCGCCGATCATGGAGTTCACCGCTGCGGACATCTTTCAGCACTCACCCTTTGGCGACATCCTAAATTCGCTAAAGCATCTCTCGCTATCCGGAGAGCCCTGGCCTGACTATGGCCAGGATGGTTGGGATGCGGACGACGAAGAAATTTAAATCCCACCCACCACCCACTTTGTAGCAACTGTCGACGATCTAACAGACATGCTAGATTACGACTCCGAAGACATCGACGGTATGGACGACGATGCCGGAGACGATCAAGAACTAGCGCTCACCGAGCACTGGAAGGCCACCCCAACCCATGGTATATATATGGTGGATACCCCAAAAGGAAACGATAACGAGGACCAATGGGGCGCGGCAAAGGATAATCCCGCCGACAAACAACCAAAACGGCGACGCAGACGCCGCCCTAAGTCCCGCCTCGACAAAAACAGCGCTCCTAATGACCCAACAATAGAGCAAGGCAAACCAGTGGACGACGAACATGCAATCAAGCAACCGTCCGAACAGGACGAATCGGATAATCAATCCATGCCCGGCGAAACCAACAGTCCAGACGACCTCACGCCGGACACACCACCGGAGCATAAGAACCTTCACAAAAGACTCGCCGCCACTGCAAGAAGTCTGAAGAAGGAAAAACGGAAGCTCAAAACAGCGGAAGACATACTCAGAATAGAGGTGGAGCAAAGTGCTCAAAACCGCAGACAAATACGACAATGGCCATCAGTCAAAGAGCTACCCGAAGCGCAAGCTGCTGCCAAAATTTGACGAGGAAGCCATAGAGCCCCCACAGTCAAAAAACAAAGAGGCCGCCTGGCCGGATAGATGGCCAGATGACAGGCCAAAAACGACAAGTGGCGCCGCACACAAGCCAACTCATGATCCTGGGAAAACAGACGGCCCAGCCAGGTCCATTTACGGGCCAAAACAGAGGGCCCTAGGAAGCAACACAACACGTCAAGTGTTCGAAGACAGCGGCACACCTAAATACAGGGGCGCCGCACACCCACTATGTTTCACCGATGAGGTGCTGGATCATGAATTTCCAGCAGGGTTTAAACCCATAAACATAGAGGCTTACGACGGAACAACAGACCCTGGAGTCTGGATAGAGGATTATATACTACACATACACATGGCTAGAGGAGATGATCTCCACGCCATAAAATATCTACCCCTCAAGCTCAAAGGGCCAGCTCGGCATTGGCTCAAAAGCCTCCCAGAAAACACTATTGGAAGTTGGGAAGAGCTTGAGGACGCGTTTAGAGCAAATTTTCAAGGGACTTATGTCCGCCCTCCGGATGCAGACGATCTAAGTCATATAACTCAACAGCCCGGAGAGTCAGCGCGCAAATTCTGGAACAGGTTCCTTACTAAAAAGAACCAAATAGTCGACTGTCCGGACGCTGAAGCCTTAGCGGCTTTTAAACACAACATCCGAGACGAATGGCTCGCCAGACACCTCGGCCAAGAGAAGCCGAGGACAATGGCCGCGCTAACAAGCCTCATGACCCGCTTTTGCGCGGGGGAAGACAGCTGGCTAGCAAGATGCAGCACCAGCGACCCAAGTACATCCGAGATCAGAGATGGAAACGGAAAATCACGGCGCAGAAAGGATCAACGCCGGAATAAAGAAAAAAGCCCAAAGAACACGGCGGTCAACGCCGGATTCAAAAGCTCGCGGCCAAACAACAAAACACTGCCTCTTAAGGACAACAGTGATGAGCTATCCAACTTAAACAAAATTTTGGATCGGATATGTCAAATCCACAGTACCTCCGGAAGGCCTGCAAACCACACCCACAGAGATTGTTGGGTTTTCAAACAGTCCGGCCGCCTCAACGCCGAACACAAGGGGCTCGACGCACCAAGCGAGGATGATGATGAACCCCACCAGCAGAGCACCGGAAAATAAAAGACTTTCCCACAAGAAGTCAAAGCAGTAAACTCACTTCATGTGATAGTACGGAAAAACAATGCGGCACCCGCTAAGATAGGTGTCGCACGGTCCACCCAGCGGAACCTCGAGATTGGATGTCAAAACCAATCACTTTTGACCACCTGGATCACTCCAGAAGTGTTCGAAATGCAGGATGGACTGCCCTGATATTGGATCCTAAAATCGACGGACTACAATTTACACAAGTCCTGATGGATGGCGGCAGCGATTTAAACCTGCTATATTCGAACACAATCCGCAAGTTGGGGATAGACCTTACTAAAATTTGACATAGCCGCACTTCCTTTGAAGGAGTGACGCCAGGCCCTTACGCCAAGTGCACAGGCTCCTTATTACTAGAAGTTGTGTTCGGGTCACCGGACAACTTCCGACGCGAAAGGCTAATCTTTCATGTTGCCCCATTTAAAAGTAGCTATCAAGCACTATTGGGACGAGAAGCTTTTATCCGCTTTAACGCAATACCGCATTACGCGTCTCTTACGCTTAAAATGCCCGGTCCACGCGGCATCATTTCATTAAGAGGTCGTTTAAAGACCATGGACACGGCTAGACGAGTCCGGAATAAATAAGCTAGGGGCTCCCTAGCCGCACACCCCTTCACAAGGGGCTGCGCATATAAGCAATAATGAGCTAATATAGACTCAGCTTTATTCATTTATTAATATTTTTATGCACTTTTTCGCACGATTTCCTTTCAAACTAAGTTCCTCTCTTTTTTACAGATGAACAACGTGCACACCCGTCCAGGATAACGGCACAACGGAGACACAGGCGCAGACGTGCAGTAGGGACCCGTTGCAAGGATTCTTTTTAGATTAAGACCCTGCGTAAACCTTTTTTACTGTCTCTTGTTGCTATAATCCCCTGGTTTTTCATGATAACCAGAGAGGAGACTGACGTTTTGGCATCGGCCGCGTCAGAGGACCTCGCCCGTACCTGGACACTAGGGGCTTAGGGCATTGTTCTGCCTGTTATCATAAAGACCAAACACCTTAGGGAGTGTTCGGCGTCTCGAGTTAGGCCTTATATGCATCAGCTCCGAATCATGTCTTTGGTCAAATGTTGGGTTTGCCCGGCTCTTGTGTTTTGCTGCCTTACGTTCCGTATCATCGGCTAACGCGGCACCAGGAGAACTACTGCGATTGTGCCCCAGTTCGGCTGGGCGAGCACCTCAGTAGAGAAAGCCGAAAACTGACTGTCATGATACAGCGAGAGACTGGTCAACCACTCGATCGACCACAGGAATGTTTAGAATTCCTCCGCTTTGACAAAGGACCGTTTCCCGGTCAGGCACATACGCGCCCCGAATTCGGGTAGCGCGGTGCCCCCAGGGGCTATATTGTAGCCCCACCCTCGAACTCCATTGGCTAAGTGAAAGTGATAAAGCATTATAGTCCGGTTGCCTCGTTTGCTACGCTACCACCTCCTTAACAGGACTGAGACGTCGGATTAAGTGTGAAAATGCGCTATTTTTGCGAACACCCCCGCACCTTGTGCGTGGGGGCTGAAGCCGACGACTGCCATCTTTCAGGTTATACATACGTATACATAAACGGCCGCACAGGAGATAATTCAATACTTGAACGCACAAGTACAAAAAGCGCCTACATCACAAACATTGTTTTATAAAATTAAAACGTTCATTTGAACATGACATTTTTCGAGCACTGCGACTCTATTACACGAGCACCACGCAGAACTTCCCCAAAATAGTGCTCGGCGGGTAACCGGCTTTCGTCCGAGCCCTGGGTCGCAACAGTGGTGGCATCCATCTCTGTCCAATGTGTCTTCACACGGGCGAGGGCCATCCGCGCACCCTCTATGCAGGCCGACCGCTTCATCACCTTGATATGCGGCACCGCCCCAAGAAATTGCTGCAATAAGCCAAAATAGCTCGTCAGCTTGGGCCTATCCGGCCAGACATGAGTCACGATATCCGTCATGGCAAGTCCGGACAACCTATTCAGCTCAGCCCATTCGGCCAACCGATCGGTCAGCGGAAGTGAACGATCCGGACTATGGAATTGAGACCAAAACAGCTCTTCCGTCTTGTGATCCTTCTGACTTCGGAAGTGCACCACGGCATCCGCCGCACTCGCCGCTAAGTCCATATAAGGATCCTCCGGACCCCACAGCTGGCCAAGCTGGGCATACTTTGGATCCGTAAGCCTGCGGCGCAGCAGAAAAGGCTTGCCAGCCACAATGTCTCCGGCCTGGCGCAGCTCCTCCTTTATAGCCCGCATTGCAGAACGGGCATCCTTGGCTTTGGCGGTGGCCTTCCCCAGGTCTTCTCGCTCCGATAGGCGCTCCTTTTCAAGAGCCTCATTGCGGTCGGTAGCATCCTTCAACTTAACGGTCACTTTGGCCATTTCTTCCCTGCTTCGGCAGTGTGCAGCCCTTTCGGCTTCCAACTCCTCGGCCGCCCTCGAGGCAGCCGCATTACTTCTTCTGGCCTGCTCCTTTGCTTGAGCAAGTTCGGCCCGAAGGCTCTCCACAGCAGCGGCACCATCTGCGTCAAGCACACATATTGTAAGAGGTGGCCTTCGGCTCCCTTACTAGGTGACCACGAAGAAACAACTTACCTTGCGACTCATCAAGTCGCTTGTTGACTAGCGCGATGTCCGCATCCGCAACGTCGAGTTGCCGCTTTAGTTCAGCAACTCCATCAGTCCGGCTGGCCCCCGGACTATCCGCTACCTGCATAGGAAAGGCGACATTTAATACCTGTGATTTTGATCCTCGGCACGATGTCACTTTCGGCAACCTACCGAGTCTCAGGGGCTACTATCTATACAGGGCGCACTTTATGTGCAAAACTGTCACAAAGGGGTGTCATTTTTACATACCTCAAACCCCGCCTGCAAACTCCTGACGGCATTATGCAATCCGCTTTCGGCGGACGAAATCCTTCCAATCACCATGCGCATCAATGCACGGTGATCTTCTGAGATGGACGCCCTCTCAAGCAGATCCTTCAGCTCCCCCGGCCGAACACTAGTCGGCACCGAACTCTTCGGCTCTGCCGAGCTCGGGGATACCCTCCGTGATGACACTTCAGGCTCGTCCACCCTATCCGACGGCGCAGTGGACGGAGGCGTCTCGCTCTCCACCATCTCTGGATGAAGATCCCCCGAAGATGAGCTCATCTGAGAAGGTCGGAGATCCGAACTACAAGGTAAAAATTCGGTTATCCTCAGAAGCACAAATAGGGATGTCTCTTTTTACCGAGCTCTCTTTTTTCTACTTACGGCTCGCTGGAGGGCTGATGCTTTAGGGGAGACTGTGCGGCCGGGGCCTCCCCGGACGCAGGACCCTCTGATGAAGACTTCTTCCCCCGCTTAGGGGCTTTGGCCTCTGGGTCTCCAGAGGCGGTCCTCTTCTCCCCTTGGAGGGAGGGATTCTCAATCCCCCCTTCTTCAAGAGCCTCCTTGGGCGAGGCGGTAGCTCCCTTATTTTCCCCTTCGCCTTCTTCTGAAGGCGCAACCTCCAGCATCTTGACCAGCACGGGATTCGGCGCGGTCTCTGGGAGGGGGGCCGGACACCATATCAGCTTTGCTTGCGCTATCCACTCCTGTTGAAGGATAACGGGTTAAAGGCGAATTATAGAAAGGCAAACAAACGGTACGTCCGAACACTGAGCTACTTACTTGAGTATCCGGGCGATTGCAGCTTAGGCCGGCGTCCTCGGTCAATTCCGGACACACCGCCCGTGATCCGAAGAACAACTCGTACATCTCCACGGGTGTCGTACCCATAAAGTGTTGGAGAATCCGTGGTCCCTCCGGATTGAACTCCCATAGCCGGAGAGGACGGCGTTTGCAGGGCAGGAGATGCCTAATCAGCATAACCTGCATCACCATGACCAGATCGATCTCCCTCGACTGGAGGTCTCGAATCTGGCCCTGCAATAGGGGCACGTCTTTTGACGGCCCCCAGTTGAGCCCTTGGTTGACCCACGACATCAACCGTCGTGGAGGTCCTGAGAGGAATAAGGGCAGCGGCTTCTGTCTGCTGCCCTTCGGAGCGGTGATATAGAACCACTCCTGCTGCCACAAGCCGAGCTCCTCTTGGAAGGAGCCCTCGGGCCACGGGGCATTGGCCCTCCTGCTTACGGCCGCCCCGCCGCAATCTGCTCGACGCCCCCCGATCATCTTCGGCTCCACATTGAAGGTCTTCAGCCACAAGCCGAAGTGGGGGGTGACGCGGAGGAAGGCTTCGCAGACGACAATGAATGCGGAAATATGGAGGATGGACTCCGGAGCCAAGTCATGGAATTCCAACCCATAGTAGAACATGAGCCCTCTCACAAAAGGATCCATCGGGAAGCCTAAACCCCGACGGAGGTGGGACACAAAGACGACGTACTCACCGGGCTCGGGGGTGGGATGGCCTGCCCTTCGGCAGGCAACCTGTGCGAAATCTCGTAAGACAGGTACTTGGCCTCTCGCAGCTTTAGCACGTCCTCCTCCGTGACGGAGGAGGGCATCCACCGGCCCTGAAGGTCGGAGCCGGACATTGTTGAAGGTCCGAAGCACTCGAATCTGGGGCTCTGGGTGTTGGAACTTGGAGCAAGGAGAAGATTCGATGGTGGATTGAAGGAAAGAAACGAGCCTTGGTCCTGTTATAAAGAGGAAGAATACCAAGAGCCGTCTCCGTGATCGTTCGGGACTCGCCTTTGATAGAGGGGGCATGGCGACGGGCGCGGTTGGGTTACCCACGTCCGTATTGATGAGAATCCCGGAATAAGGGGAAAACGATCTCTGCTTCGACAAGACGTGCCAAGGAAACCGCTTCGCTAAACACGCTGAGGTGGTATAATAAAAAACGATTCAAGTAAAGGCTTGGTAGTGGCATGATGTCATGCCGCGAAATACGTCAGCAGATTGAACTTGTGTACATAATATTCTCTCTACGGTGGAATGTGGAATTTATTTTGCAGAGCCGGACACTATCCTCGTGTTCACAATCTTCTATGGATTATTCGGAGGAGGAACCCGCCTTGCAATGCCGAACATTATGCGCGCCGGACTCATCGTCATTGAAGCCAGGTTTAGGGGCTACTGAGGGAGTCCTGGACTAGGGGGTGTCCGGACAGCCGGACTATCATCGTCCGCCGGACTCCAAGACTATGAAGATACAAGATTTAAGACTTCGTCCCGTGTCCGGATGGGACTTTCCTTGGCGTGGAAGGCAAGCTTGGCAATACGGATATGTAGATCTCCTACCATTGTAACCGACTCTGTGTAACCCTAGCCCTCTCCGGTGTCTATATAAACCGGAGGGTTTTAGTCCGTAGGACACAACAACCATTACAACAATCATACCATAGGCTAGCTTCTAGGGTTTAGCCTCCTTGATCTCGTGGTAGATCCACTCTTGTACTACCCATATCATCAATATCAATCAAGCAGGAGTAGGGTTTTACCTCCATCGAGAGGGCCCGAACCTGGGTAAAAACATCGTGTCCCTTGTCTCCTGTTACCATCCGCCTAGACGCACAGTTCGGGACCCCCTACCCGAGATCCGCCGGTTTTGACACCGACAGTGAGGGTTACACAAGAACATTAGTTTGATGTAAGAACATGGTTAATAGGCAGATGTACTAGTATGTACCAAAAACAAGAAGGCATGTCATATTCAAAGGTATAATGTGTAAGCTAAGCAGATGCAATTTAACCAAATTGGAAGCAACACAAGCTAGACATCCGGCTGGAGTGGTGAGCATGATCATCTATGACCTGAGAGCCTGGTGGGAGGTGGGTTGCTTCGCCACCATCGTGGCTTTTTAGTTGGCTTCCAGGTGATGCTTGTCTGTGCTGGGCTTGTCACTAGCTTGGCCAGTGCCATGACTAGCTATTTGTCTTCTGGTGCTCACGGGATGGTGGTTCATGTAAAAAATATCTTTCCTTATCTTAATAAAGACCGACTTTGGCCTTTCTAATACAAGCTAGACACCATATGGAACATGCAACCACATATGACACCGCGAAGTTAAAGCAAGCACCTGGGATGGTGGTTCATTGCGAGCGAGGTCATCAACTCCAGAGCTAAGTTTACTGTCTGCATCTGCTGACGCTGCACCCTTTATAAGGGTCGAACATGTCTGGCCTATCCGTGTACCATGCTGGAGCGACTTCTCTCCTTTCTTTTTTGCTTCTCTCATGGCATCAGAGTCTGAAATACCCTTGCATAAAAACACAATAGTGAGAGTAAGGGTGAAGTGTGTGCAGAACTAGTGCACTATAAAAGTAGCAGATAACAGGTGGCTGAAAAATAAATGACAGGAGACATATGGTAGCTCTACAACATTGAATGGCAAACAAAATTAGATTCTACTCCGTATGATTTTGTAATATATGAGCACAGAAAATGCAGGTACTCCTCCAGCACACCACCACATGTGGTCATATCAAGATAACAGTCGACTGAAAATAAATAGGTAAGTCGATTTTTTTATGAACCGTTCGATCTATAAGGAACGGGCAGATGGCCTTCGTCTACCTCCTGCCAGTCACTGTTGACGATCTTTCTCGAATCGCCAGCGACCACCGGCCCAGACCCCTGCCTCCGCCGCCCCGCCCTCCCATCGACCTCACACCATTGCCGTGCTTGGCAGCGCCCCCAGGCCATCCCTTTAATCCCGGCCGACCTCCAGATCGGGCACCAGCAGCTCTAGGCCCCACACGCCCCTAAGATAAACACCGAGGTGCTGCTTCCCCAGCGTAAGAGGCGGACTAGCGCCTATTACGCCAAGGAATGATTCCGTTAATTAGGAATCAACTGACCAGGAATTGAAATCCAGGGGGGCGACAGACCTCTAGCTAAGGTGAAATAGTATATGAGGAGAAACCTTGTGCATCGCGAGTTACTAGGAACATCTAGTATCAAGAAGAAGCGGTCAACTAGTGTCTTTTGTGGGATGAATACCGTGCAAGCAGACACATAAGATTTGCACGGATAAGGGAATAGGAGTACCATTTTACGGTTGCCAGTGTGGTCTCCTCCATATGCCGCGGCGATCTCCTTCTTTTTCCCGGGGGAACCGATGTTTTGGAGGACGGTGGAACCTTGGACGAACCCATGGCCAAATTGTTGAATGTGTTGCCGTGGCCGTATGTCAGTGGAGGGGAAGCAGATCCGAGGCGATGAAGGACGGCGTAGCAGGAACAACTTCGGTGCGGTGAACGGTGACAAAGTTGGAGCGGCAGCGGTGAGGCACAGGACAACGTGGTTGAATTGGCTTGGGTATGGACGGCTCGGCCTCGGCTTCAACTACTAGCCGTGGAGGGCATTGCGGTTGAGGTTGCGGTGGATGACGATGTCAGGGTATCGGCTCCAGCGTGATGGAGGAGGGCGGCGGTTGATGGGTGGGATGGGGTGGCGGACGGAGGACACCGGGGTTTCGCGGCTGGTGGAGAGGTAGTTTTTGCGCCCACGGAGTACGAATGGGGAATCGAATGGGTGGGAGGGGGGAGCTAAGGGAGAACCATGTTTCGGTCTGGGACGCGCTTGTTTTTGGCTTTTTTGAACATATGGGATGCGCTTCTTTGAAATTTGGGGAAAGTACAAACTTTGCTGCCCTCTTAAATTTCGGACCTACTGCGGGTCGGGGGTAGGATGGTAATCCCAGGTGTCCAAAATAGTGGGAAGGAGCGATTTCAGCCGCGCGCATGTGTGCTTAGGCGGTCATTGTGTATGAATTTTTTTCGGAGGCAGTTGCGTGGAGTCTAGATGAAGCTACAAACCTACCCTGGTTTAGACCTTTGGACGTCGGGCCGGTAGGTTTCACAGGTCGGATTTATTAGAAAAGTAATTTCCTTGTACTACCAAACATTGGTCTCACGCAGTTTCGGGCGAGTAGAGGCTCTTTTGGCGCTTGATAACCCACAAGTGTAGGGGATCACAACAGCTTTCGAGGGTAAAGTATTCAACCCAAATTTACTGATTCGACACAAGGGGAGCCAAAGAATATTCTTGAGTATTAGCAGTTGAGTTGTCAATTCAACCACACCTGGATAACTTAGTATCTGCAGCAAAGTATTTAGTAGCAAAGTAGTATGATAATAAAGGTAACGGTAGCAAAAGTAAAGATAATTGTTTTGGGGTTTTTGTAGTAGTTGTAACAGTAGCAACGGAAAAGTAAATAAGAGAAGGACAATATATGAAAAGCTCGTAGGCAATGGATCAGTGATGGATAATTATGCCAGATGCGATTCCTCATGTAATAGCTATAACAGAGGGTGACACAGAACTAGCTCCAATTCATCAATGTAATATAGGCATGTATTCCGTAAATAGTCATACGTGCTTATGGAAAAGAACTTGCATGGCATTTTTGTCCTACCCTCCCGTGGCAGCGGGGTCCTAGCGGAAACTAAGGGATATTAAGGCCTCCTTTTAATAGAGAACCAGAACAAAGCATTAGCACATAGTGAATACATGAACTCCTCAAACTACGGTCATCACCGAGAAGTATCTCGATTATTGTCACTTCGGGGTTGTCGAATCATAACACATAATACGTGACTATAGACTTGCAACATAGGATCAAGAACACACATATATTCATGAAAACATAGTAGGTTCAGATCTGAAATCATGGCACTCAGGCCCTAGTGACAAGCATTAAGCATAGCAAAGTCATAGCAACATCAAACTCAGAACATAGTGGATACTAGGGATCAAGCCCTAACAAAACTAACTTGATTGCATGGTAAATCTCATCCAACCCATAGTCGTCCAGCAAGCCTACGATGGAATTACTCACTCACGGTGGTGAGCATCATGAATTTGGTGATGGAGGATGGTTGATGATGGCGACGGCGACGAATCCCCCTCTCCGGAGCCTCGAACGGACTCCAGATGAGCCCTCCCAAGAGAGATTAGGGCTTGGCGGCGGCTCTCTGTCGTAAAACACGATAAAACTTTCTATCTGATTTTTTTCTCCCCGAACGTGAATATATGGAGTTGGAGTTGAGGTCGGTGGAGGTCCAGGGGGCCCATGAGATAGGAGGGCACGCCCTACAGGGGGGGTGCGCCCCCTGTCTCGTGGACAGGCCCTGGCCCCCCTGGTGTATTTCTTTCGCCCAGAAATTCTTATTAATTCCAAAAAGTGCCGCCGTGGATTTTCAGGACATTCTGAGAACTTTTCTTTTCTACACATAAAACAACATCATGGCAGTTTTGCTGAAAACAGTGTCAGTCCGGGTTAGTTTCATTCAAATCATGCAAGTTAGAGTCGAAAACAAGGGCAAAAGTGTTTGGAAAAGTAGATACGTTGGAGACGTATCAACTCCCTCAAGCAATTCAGTTGATAAACTGAAAGTGATAAAGAAAAACTTTTACAAACTCTGTTTGCTCTTGTTGTTGTAAACACGAAAAGCCAGCATTCAAGTTTCAGCAAATACTATGAACTAACCATACTAACAATAACACCTAGGTCTCACAATTACTCATATCAATAGCATAATCAGCTAGCGAGCCATAATAATAAAACTCGGATGACAACACTTTCTCAAAATAATCATAACATGATATAACAAAATGGTATCTCGCTAGCTCTTTCTGAGATAGCAAAACATAAATGCAGAGCACCTTTAAAGATCAAGGACTGACTAAACATTGTAATTCATGGTAAAAGAGATCCAGTCAAGTCATACCCAATATAAACCAATAATAATGAATGCAAATGACAATGTGCTCTCCAGCGGGTGCTTTTAATAAGAAGGGTGATGACTCAACATAAAAGTAAATAGATAGGCCCTTCGTAGAGGGAAGCAGGGATTTGTAGAGGTGCCAGAGCTCGATTTTAAAATAGAGATTGAATAACATTTTGAGCGGCATACTTTCGTTGTCAATGCAACAACTATGAGATGGCTGTATCTTCCATACTACATGCATTATAGGCAGTTCCCAACCACCAACAAGCATCAATCCATGGCTTGCTCGAAACAACAAGTGCCTCCAACATACAACATCCCCGGGGGAGTTTTGTTTAATTATTTTGATTTGCTTTGATCTTTTTGGATCATGGGACTGGGCATCCCGGTTATCGACCCTTTCTCGTGAATGAGGAGCGGAGTCCACTCCTCTTGAGAATAACCCACCTAGCATGGAAGATATATGCAGCCCTAGTTGAAACATGAGCTGCTCGAGCATACAAAACAGAATTTCATTTGAAGGTTTGGAGTTTGGCACATACAAATTTACTTGGAACGGCAGGTAAATACCGCATATATGAAGGTATAGTGGACTCATATGGAACAACTTTGGGGTTTAAGGAGTTTGGATGCACAAGCAGTATTCCCGCTTAGTACAGGTGAAGGCTAGCAAAAGACTGGGAAGCGACCAACTGAGAGAGCGACAACAGTCGTAAACATTCATTAAAATTAATTCACATCGAGTACAAGCATGAGTAGGATATAATCCACCATGAACATAAATATCATGAAGGCTATGTTGATTGGATTCAACTACATGCGTGAACATGTGCCAAGTCGAGTCACTCAATTCATTCAAAGGAGGATACCATCCCATCATACCACATCATAATCATTCTAATAGCATGTTGGCACGCAAGGTAAACCATTATAACTCAAAGCTAATCAAGCATGGCACAAGCAACTATAATCTCTAAATGTCATTGCAAATATGTTTACTTCATAATAGCTGACTCAGGAATGATGAATCATCATATTTACAGAAACAAAAGAGGTCGAGTTCATACCAGATTTTCTCATCCCAATAAGTCCATCATATATCATCATTATTGCCTTTCACTTGCACGACCGCACGATGTGTATAATAATAGGAGTACACGTGCATTGGACTAAGCTGGAATCTGCAAGCATTCAACTCAAGAGAGAAGACAAGTAATATGGGCTCTAAGTTAAATAAACAATCATGCATATAAGAGCCACTAAGCAATTTCAATATAGTCTTCTCGACCCCCAAAAGAAGGAAAATAAAGTAAAACTATTTACACGGGAAAGCTCCCAACAATTAAAAGAAGAACAAGAAATCTTTTTGGGTTTTCATTTAAATTTCTACTACAGGCAAGGAAATTAAACTAACTATTTTTTTTGTTTTTTCTAAAGGTTTATCAAACACACAAGAAGAAAACTAGAAAAAGAAATTTAAACTAGCATGGATAATACAATGAAAGAGTGTGAGCACCGACGACTAGTGTGTGAACATGAATGTAAAGTCGGTGAGAAATACGTACTCCCCCAAGCTTAGGCTTTTGGCCTAAGTTGGTCTAATACCAATGACCGCCTGGCTGATATCCATAAGAATAGCTGGGGTAGTACTGAGATGAAGAGGCGACCGCCTCCTGAGCAGCAGCGTGTTGGCGAGCTGCCTCCATTCCCCTCTCATATTCAGTTGCTTCTTCCCTGGTGACAACATATCTTCCTTTTGTCTAATAATCAAAAAGGTAGGGAGCAGGAAGAGTAACAGGGACGACATTGCGTCTGTTATAGGTTAGTCGATAATGGAGGAATTGTTCATTCCTCTCAAGAAAATGATGATCAAACATAGCTTCTTTGTCCAAATAAACAGGAGGTACAAGCATATCCCCCTCTCGTGGAGCTATATTAAGAAAATTAGCCACACGGGTTGCATAAATTCCTCCAAAGAAATCTCCCTTTTTATTATTATTATGCAACCTACGTGCAACTATTGCCCCCCAAGTTATAACCTCTATAACCTGACACAGCACTCTTGAGGACACAAAGATCAGGGGCACACATGTGACATACTTCATCCTTACCGTTAATGCATCTACCAATAAAGAGAGCAAAGTAATGTATAGCAGGAAAATGGATGCTCCGTATGGTAGCTTGTGTTACGTCCCTAGATTCTCCCACAGTAATACTAGCAAGAAAATCTCTAACTTCAGATTTGGGAGGATTATTAATATTACCCCACTGCGGGAGTTTGCAAGCAGTTGTGAAATCCTCTAAATCCATGGTATAAGATGTATCATAAATATCAAACATAACACTAGGAGAATTACGTGAAGAAATATATTCGAACCTCCGCACAAAGGAATCAGTCAATTGATAATATTGAGGACACTTATCTTGTAAGAAGTCCTCAAGCTCAGCATTACGCACATACGCGTCAACTTCCCCCTTGAAGCCTGCTTCGACCATAAAATCATCAGATGGCCACTCACAAGCCCGTACATTTGCGTCCCTTGGCAAATTAACATCTTGTTCACGTATAGCAATTCCTGGCCCTTTCTTTGCCGTGGAACCACCTTGGTACATTCTTCTAAGCATATTTATTTTTCTGAAAATTTCTGAAATTTTAGTAACTTCAAAATAAAAGTGAATAAAACTAAACAAGATTGACAGCAACTACTCCTACAAGTGCCTAGAGCCTATATCATGCATTGGAATTGCTAGGGACCTCAAAAATTTAGCATGCAAGCTCAAGAACATGGTCACCTATGCAGCAAAAATTTGCAATGAATAAAGCACTAGAAGAAAAACTAATTGGACCAATGGAGGAGTCACATACCAAGCAACAATCTCCCAAAGCAGTTTTGTGAATGGAGCTTTGAGCTAAGAGATCGAAAATCACAGCAAAACGAGCTAGAACTCGGGCTTGAGCTGGATGGGGATTTTTTTGGGTAGAAGATGAAGTGTGTGGGTGCTGGTATAAGTGGAGGGGGGCCACCAGGGGCCCATGAGACAGGGGGGCGCGCCCTAGAGGGGGGCACCCTCCTCTCTCGTGGCCTGGTGCTTCCCCCTCCTGCAGTGTTTTCAGTGCCTAAAATCTTCAAATATTCCAGAAAAAATCATACTAAATTTGCAGGGCATTTGGAGCACTTTTATTTTCGGACTATTTTTTAATGCACGGATAATTCAGAAAACAGACGGGTAATGCTATTTTTGCTTCATTTATTCTAAATAACAGAAAGTAAAGAGAGGGTACAGAAGGTTGTGTCTTCTAGTTTCATCCATCTCGTGATCATCAAAATGAACCCACTAACAAGGTTGATCAAGTCTTGTTAACAAACTCATTCCGAATAACACGGAACCGGAGAAATTTCAAATAACACTAAGTTACCTCAACGGGGATATGAAAATCCCCAACAATAAGAATATCATGCTTTTTCTTGACAGTAGGGAGAGGAAATTCAAAACCTCCAAAAATGATAGTTGGAACTTTTTCAATAGAATTGATGCTATGAACTTGAGATTGTTTCCTCGGAAAGTGTACCGTATGCTCATTACCATTAACATGAAAAGTGACATTGCCTTTTTTGCAATCAATAACAGCCCCTGCAATATTAAGAAAAGGTCTACCAAGGATAATAGACATACTATCGTCCTCAGGAATATGAAGAATAACAAAGTCCGTTAAGATAGTGACATTTGCAACCACAACAGGCACATCCTCACAAATACCGACAGGTATAGCAGTTGATTTATCAGCCATTTGCAAAGATATTTCAGTAGGTGTCAACTTATTCAATTCAAGTCTACGATATAAAGAGAGAGGCATAACACTAACACCGGCTCCAAGATCACATAAAGCAGTTCTAACATAATTTCTTTTAATAGAGCATGGTATAGTTGGTACACCCGGATCTCCAAGTTTCTTTGGTATTCCACCCTTAAAAGTGTAATTAGCAAGCATGGTGGAAATTTCAACTTCCGGTATCTTTCTTTTATTTGTGATGATATCCTTCATATACTTAGCATAAGGATTTACTTTAAGCATATCAGTTAAGCGCATACGTCATTTTAGCAAAGCGCTCAAAATCCTCATCATCCTTTGACTTGGATGGTTTAGGAGGAAAGGGCATGGGTTTCTGAACCCATGGTTCTCTTTCTTTACCGTGCTTCCTAGCAACAAAATCTCTCTTATCATAACGTTGATTCTTTGATTGTGGGTTATCAAGATCAACAACAGGTTCAATTTCTACATCATTGTCTTTGCTAGGTTGAGCATCAACATGAACATTATCATTAACATTATCACTGGGTTCATGTTCATCACCTGATTGAGTTTTAGCATCAGAAATAGAAATATCATTTGGATTCTCAGGTGTGTCTATAGTAGGTTCATTAGAAGCATGCAAAGTCCTATCATTTTTCTTCTTCTTCTTTTTAGAAGAACTAGGTGCCTGTAAATTATTTCTCTGAGAATCTTGCTCGATTCTCTTAGGGTGGCCTTCAGGATACAAAGGTTCCTGAGTCATTCTACCAGTTCTAGTAGCCACTCTAACAGCAAAGTCATTTTTATTATTTAATTCATCAAGCAAATCATTTTGAGCTTTAAGTACTTGCTCAGCTTGAGTAGCAACCATAGAAGCATATTTGCTAACGCGGTGAAGTTCATCTTTAACTCTAGCTAGATTATCACCTACGCGTCCTATCTCGAAAGCATTATTCTTTAACTCTCTACCAACATAAGCATTAAAACTTTCTTGCCTGGCCATAAAGTCATCAAGTTCATCTAAGCATGGGCTATGAAATTTAGTAGAGGGTACTTCAACTTTATCATATCTATAGAGAGAATTTACCTTTACTACCTGTGACGGGTTATCAAGACAATGTGGTTCTTCAGGCGGTAAATTAAGACCATGTATTTCTTCAATAGGAGGTAAATTCTTAACATCTTCAGCTTGAATACCTTTTTCTTTCATTGATTTATTTGCCTCTTGCATATCTTCAGGACTGAGAAATAAAACACCTCTCTTCTTCGGAGTGGGTTTAGGAATAGGCTCAGGAGTTGGCTCAATTGGTTCCGGAATTACTTCAGGAACTGGCTCAGGGAGAGTCCAATTATTTTCATTAGTCAACATATTATTCAATAGTATTTCAGCTTCATCGACTGTTCTTTCCCTGAAAACACAACCAACACAACTATCCAAGTAGTCCTTGGAAGCATCGGTTAGCCCATTATAAAAGATATCAAGTATTTCATTTTTCTTAAGAGGATGATCAGGCAAAGCATTAAGTAACCGGAGAAGCCTCCCCCAATCTTGTGGGATACTCTCTTCTTTGATTTGCACAAAATTATATATATCCTGCAAGGCAGCTTGTTTCTTATGAGCAGGAAAATATTTAGCAGAGAAGTAATAAATCATATCCTGGGGACTACGCACACAACCAGGAGCAAGAGAATTATACCAAGTCTTAGCATCACCCTTTAATGAGAATGGAAATATCTTAAGGATATATAAATAGCGAGACTTCTCATCATTAGTAACACTACAAAAAAATACACTTCCGTGATGATACGTGTTTGTCACAGTAGGTCGCATTTTTTTTCATGCATGTACATCCATGACAAATTTATGACAGAATCAAGATAGTCATACCTGTGCTGTCGTAGAAGTGTTCCATGACATTACCAAAATTATCATCACGGAAGTGTCCACTTCCATGATGATAAATCGCGCGTCACAGAAGTGCTTTCGTCAAGGGTGACCGACACGTGGCATCCACCGTAACGGAACGCCGTTAAGCTATCGGGTCGGGTTTTGGATCCGATAACCCGTTAACAGCCCCGACCAATGGGGATTTTCCACATGTAAAATCATTATTGGCTGGAGGAGACACGTGTCAGGTCCGCGCTGGCACAGGTGTCACTCATCCAATGGAGAACACGCGCCTATGATATGTTGACACGTGGACCGGCCCATCAAGTTTAAATGGGCCGGCCCAACTAAAGGCCCACAAGATTTTGCAGACCATAATGGGCCGGCCCAGCTAAAGGCCCACGAGATTTTGCGGACCATAATGGGCTGGCCCAGCTAACGGCCCACAAGATTTTGCGGGCCATAATGGGCCGGCCCAGGTAAAGGCCCACAAGATTTTTGTTTGCCATAATGGGCCGGCCCAGGTAAAGGCCCACAAGATTCTTGCGGATCATAATGGGCCAGCCCGGCTAAAGGCCCACGAGATTTCGCCGACATTAACGGGCCGGCCCAACGGTAGGCCCACAAGAATTTGAGGACCCTAGTAAGCCGACTCATTAACTGGCTGCCATGTTTTGGGCCAAATGCCGGCCCATATTTGATCCGGTCCATTAATGGCCTGCCACGTTCCGGGCCTAATAGTGGCCCATATGAGATCCGGCCCGTTAAAAGCCTACCACGTTCTGGGTCAAATTATGGACCAGATCAGGTATGACCCTTTAAGAGGCTATGGGCTCAATTATGGCCCATATCAGATTCGGCCCGTCAACTGGACACTATGCTTTTGGGCCCACTTGCTAGAGGCCCACTTAGTAATTCAGCCTGACATTAGTTTTGGCCTCTTAAGGACCCATTTAACATTTCGGCCCTATATAAATTTCGGCCTGTTAAATGCCCGTCATATAGTTGGGCCTAACTACGGCCCGGTTTGCATCCGGCCTGCTCGTAGCCGATATCTGATTGGGCCAAACAAGGACCGAGACAATTTTGGCCTGTTAAAAGCCCGTGATTTGATTCGCATAGTCATGGGCCGGGGTTCATTTCGGGCTGCTACCGGCCCGTTAGCTGTTCGGCACGTTTCAGGCCCAACCTACATCATGATTGCATGACGGCCCGATTATGTACCGTAATTTTACTGTTTGGCCGGTTTACTGCGAAGACAGGATAAATATATAGTAAAATAACTTCAGCATCGTGAATAAGAAAAAACCTAGACTATAAAATAAAGAAATAACAGCATATTACATCCAGTGGGCATCAAAGTTCGCCACTATGATAATAAAGCACAAGCAGACAGCAGATTACATACACTAGGCATCAAAGATCGCCACCATTGCAAGTAAACACGCCGACAAAATAATATACAAAGCCAACATCACTTTAATAGAGTTCAAGAAAGGTTAGCCCTGCTGGGGAGCTGCAGTGCAAGCAGCTGAGCAAGATGATGAGACTGTGCTTGTTCAACACTTAAATCTTCCTCACTCTGAAAGATAAACAAGCAGACAGATGACAGATTTTGCACATAAAAGTATCAGTGCTGACAATTCATCACATTTCTTACTAACGAATAAAGTGACACAGTTTAAAATTGCATTAACACAATATGGTATTGTTCAGGTCAAGACATGGCAGGAAATGACATTGTGAAGGAGTTGGCAGCTTCACGACACCACTGGATTATAGATCAAGAACTCATAAGTATCAATGGTTAGTGTGCTTTCAATTTATCCCATTTCAGATTGGCAAATAAAGAGACGGTTTAAATAATACTCCCTCCGTTCGGAATTACTTGTCATCAAAATGGATGTGTCTAGAACTAAAATACATCTAGATACATCCATTTCAATGACAAGTATTTTCGGACGAAGGGAGTAGTAGAGTGATATGACATTGTTCATAGTTAAGACATTGCAGAATATGACATTGTGCTGTAGTGGGTAGGTTCACCACACCACTGAATTACGGATGAAGAACAGAAGCATACATGCAGTGCAAAAGAAGATCACTTGCTCTGTATAGTTTAATTTACATGGTATGAATAAGGAACTTGGTTGTACAACTGACAACTTAAATTGAGAAAGGACAAACTTTTGTTTATGAACTACATAATAAACTTTAAACATGGAATTTGATGCAAACACCAAAAATAAACAGCTGCTGCAGTCATGCCTAACTAAATATATACAACAAAGTTTGAAGGCTTGAGATAGACAAACTTACATTATTGGTGAAGACAGGCTCTATAAAGGCCTTGTCCATGCTGATGGGGGGGGGGGCAATTCAAGAAGTTTACCACATAATCTTCTTCATAAGCATTGCCTTTATTCTACATTTTGTTAAGAGTAAATATAGATGTGATAATATACGAAAAAATGGAGAATATTTAAGATAAGATGAAGAGTGATGCTACATAACCAAGTAGCTATAAATGTAAGTGCAACGATAGAGGCAAAAGGTACAGCCAAGAGCAATGCACAACTAAACTTCTTCAGTACCAACCTTATGGTAAGAGTAAATATAGATCTGATGTGTAGAAAATGGAGGGCAAAGGAAAATAAGCTGCAGAGTGATGGTACATGAACAACTACCTGTCATTATAAGTACACTGATAAAGGACAGCATGTACTTACAAGAACAATGCAGATCTAAAGAAAACATTCGCATTGGATATATTCTACACTAATGTAACCATTCATACAGATCAGATAATTTGGAGCGAACAATTGATAAGCAAGCTATCATGCATACCGCTGTCACATAATGAACCAGGTATGTATGCAAGTACAGTGATACAGGACAACAGGTACTAACAAGAGCAAAGCAGCGGGCAGCATATTTGCGATATCCTGTCGTTCTTTTCAAACCGGAATTCTTCTTCGAGCAGATGCATAATACCTCATGCGGAAAAGTAGAAGTTCAAATTGTCATGTGATTTCATAGACAATACCTCATCTTGGGAACGAGACCAGTTCATAACAATGTTTTTCCATTCAATGTCTTCTAAATTTAGCATAGGAGACTTCACCAGAAATTTGTTTATAAATTTGCCACCAAAGTGTGATTTCCTCAGGTAACACCGATACTGCTGCAATGCTTCCTTGAAAAGCACAAGCAAGCTTTGCTCGTCATGACTATCCAGATTGACCCTCACCTAGTTACAACAATGTAATGCAAATCATTGATGTGTTCAATCAGCAGAAAACAAGAAAATAATAACCATGAATAATAGCACTTACACGTAAGTTGGATAGGAAGATGTGAAAATGGTGTTTGTCTTCACAATAATCTTCCCATGATGGGAATATATGCACGTATTCCCTAACAACATTGAAAGCATTGTCTTTTAAACTGGGAATAAATGGAATGGGGTTCCAATCTGCAGGAATTGTCCGTCTCTGCAGTTGGGATAGGTGTTCGGCCGGTGGACTTGCTGTACTTTTTGCTGGAGTGGGATTTTTCTATGGTACAGCTGGTGCTATGGCAAATGAAATCGGTATACCTTTTGCTGGAGTGCAGGTCCTGTGTGGTGGGGATAGTGGTGTGGCCAGTGAAGTATGGGTACAGTTTGCTGGAGTTGGTCCTACGTTTTGTGTCACAGCACTATCGAACATGGTAAAGAAGAGCAAGAAGATTTTGGATAATAAAATGTTGGTTGCGCAGTGCCCACACATGATGAACCAGAGCGCATTAAGAATGCAACTCCCAGCTGTCTCTCAACCATTTCAGGCGGTTGGATGAAGATCCTACGTCTCCTAACCCTTCTTCTTCCTCGTCTCTGATTCTTCCCATACAGAACACCGCACGGGCCGCCGGCCAGACCACCAGCCCCACCGCCTGTGTTCCTCCGCCACCCCCACCCCCCACCCGAGTTGAGTTTTCTTCATTCGGCGAGGCCCCACAACCACCCGAGCCCCTTGGATCGCACCGGCGAACTCCGGCGAGCTCTGAAAAATCGACTGAAATTTAGTCTACTGTGATTTAACTAGTGTGGAATATAAAAGGGGAAAACCATAAGCATTGGGAGTATAGTTTTGAGCGTGCCATGGCGGATCTGAAGGTGCAAACTGGACAAAGGCAACTTCACAACGAAGACAAGAAATCAGAGTAAAGCAGTCGCGATCTATTTTCTTGGTGCGATAAATAAGTTGAGCAGATACGAAAGAGTACCACCTCTGGTGCGGCGCCGTGTACGCATCTGGTGAGAATTTGATGGTGCCGCGGTAGCAATGGCTGTCGGTAGCGTGGAAACAGATCTAGGAGGGTAGACGGTGGCAGCGGGGCGCGGTGGACAAGACGGTCGTAGGAGCGGCGTCGGCAAGGTGGACGACGACGGGGATGAAGCGAGAGGACAGGATGCAAGGATCCCGGTCCGAAGGCATGGATGAGAGAGGTCGATCTCTTGTAATGGACGGCGGCGTCGGGGTATCAGCTCCGGCATGGTGGAGGAGGACGGCGGTGGATGGGGTGGCGGACAGCGGCGGACGGAGGAGGGTGGGGTGGAGACGTGTTTTGGCGCCCACGGAGTACGAATCGGGAAAAGGGAGGTAGAGAGGAAGGGGGCAATCATGTATTCAGGGCGCGCTTGTCTCAAATGCGAGGAAATTTACAAACTTAGCCCCCGTTTAAAATTTCAACTACATCACAACAACATTAGTCGGTTGGGGATAGGACGGTAATCTCGCATACACCAAACGTTTGCCGACGAGAGTTTGTTTTTGGTGCCCACCGTGTACGAATATGAATCGGGGAGGGAGTCGATTTCGGCCGAGGGCACACTGTGTTTTGGCACCCACCGTGTATGAATCTGCGTGAGAGGCGGTTACGTCACGTTTGGGTGAAATTACAAACCTACCCCTATCGAACCTATAGAAATCCAGCAGATAGGCTTTGCGCGGCAGGGATAGGCAGTAGTGATTTCCATCTCGCAGATTTTGGTTTCGGGCGTTACTGCGACTTTCCCCGCTTCGTTCAAATTTTGCACAGTGCACGTTTACCGTGCCAACTCAATTCGAATCCCGTTTGTATTCTACTATTTTTTTCGGGCGGGTTCCATTTTCAATTGTTATTACATTCTATATACATCATTTTTTACATATACTTTCAAAAGCACAACAAAGAATTCTGCTCCTTTATATGTATAATATGATTTACAAATACAACGATCTCGAAATCTTAAGGTTGAATTCGAATTTTTTTAACCAAATTATGTTCTACTAAAATGTATGGATCAGTAATATCTACATATTAAATAACATAGATGTGCGTGAATTCATATGAGTATGCATGTTTGATAGATCAATTTTGGTTCGAGTATGGATTACATGTATCATCATCTCGAATTCAAATATTTGAATCCCTTTTTTGTTCACTCCTTTCACGCCCATCTCTCTCGCATGCATGCTCCTTCAGGTAGCCATCACTCTCTTTTCTCCAGCTCACCCGCATGCTCACTTCATGTTTCTCCTATCCTCGCAAACATGGTCTCTCGACATCTCCCTTGAGAAGTGTCACACTCTCCCTATCATTATACATTACACGGTTTTCATTATCTCTCACGTCTCTACTGTTCTCTGGTATCACTCGGTACCTAAGCTTTCTTTTTCACCGCCACACACACAGTCTCCACTCGTCTTTCACTTTGTCTTTCTCTCTATGGGATTCTCTCACACACCCTATATGTCTCTACATATGACTCATACCACTAAAATTACTCTCTCTCTCTCTCTCTCTCTCCTGTAGACACAACATTTGTTGCGGTCTCCTTTTCGTCTCCATCCCAGACTGACACCGATCAGACAACCCCGACTATCGTCTCCTCTCTCTCTCTCACAGACACACACACAACTCCTGCTTCCACTCCCCTTCCCGACTACCGTCTCTCTTTCACACACACAAAACTCTCGCTTTCGCACCCCGACTCGTATTTCTCTCACAAACATTTATCGACTAGCTAGCCTCTAGATAGGTTTATACACCCGCACACTCATGCTTCCACCATCGCATACATGTCTCTCTCCCGCTCCTTGTATCTATGTAGCTTTTTCTTCCCTTATTGAGACATGCCCTCTCGATCATGCACACACACACACACACACTATCGCCTCATTTTAAGCTGATACCTATCGCACACACACTACTTGTGTCTTTGTCACACATGCATACCATCCTCCTCCACTCTCCCTGTCTCTCACACACACATGTGCTTTTTGCAACAACTAGCAAGATGCCCATGCGTTGCATGGAACATCAAGATGCATTTGTATGAGTAGTTTATCTTGTGGGGGAAAGGATGAACGAGGGAAGACCTTATTTGCAAATGTGGAGAGGGGTGTGGGTATCTTTTTGCAAAATTGCCATAGTTTCCTTCCTATCCGTCAGATATAGATCAGACGGCCTATATTGCAGGATGGCAGGCACACGATCATCACCGACAATGCTTTTTATAAGAGTAGGGATAAAAAATAGAGTTGGTGATGATGGTGGGCCTGCCATCCTGCAATGTAGGTCGTCCAATTTATATCTGACGGATAGGAAGGAAAATATGGCAATTTACCCACACTCTTCACCACATTTGCAGATAAGGCCTTCCCTCGTTCATCCTTTTCTCCCACAAGATTTTGATGTTCCGTGCAACGCACGGGCATCTTGCTAGTAAGAGTAGAAATTAGACATATACCACTTCCCGAATCTTGAAACCAACAACATGCCTCCCTTATCTCATCAAAACCACCAAAGGAATATATTTTGAGTGAAACATAACATATTTTTAGTGATATACGTATTTCAAAACTAGAATTTTTTTCTATCAAATCGGTGAATATGTATTAATCTACTTTGATCGTGTGGCAACGCATTGGCACATTGCTAGTAGTTATTATAATTTTTTGGACACCAGACAAACGGTGGAGTACATATACAAAGAGAAGAGGCGCACGCACGCAGTTGGCCTCTCGCTGTCTCGCACACATGAGTGTTACGTAAAGGCGACGTTAACAAATAAACCCTAAAACCCTAGGTGCACGATTGCTGCATTCGCGGGTACCGGGTACGTGGTGGAGCACCTTTGTAGGAGTTGATGGTCGGGACCACAGGTGAACGACTTGGAGCGCGGTGGCTCGCCAGTTGCCACAGATCGAGTAGCCACGTTTAAAATATCGTTTTATAGCGGGGTTAAGAGTTCCGATTTTAAATGGCACATTATAAGTAGTAAGTAGTTTTAAGAACGATTGGTATGGAGCGAAAATGGAATTCATAGTACTACGTACCTCCTTGGTGTATGGTTGTATGGGTTTATGTTACGAGATGTTGAACCTGGTAGTTCTAGGTTAAATACTATGGTTTAGATTTAGATGCTGGTTTTCAGTAATCGGAAGGGGAAACCTTTATATGATTAAAAAAACTACTACCTCCATTCTGGTTTACTAGTCCCCATCGTACTTTGGGTCAAAGTTTGTCCACGAATTTTACTTGTAAAATGTGAATGGAAAACGAGATTTTGTTATACCCAAACAAAAAAGGACCGGAGGGAGTGATTGCTCTGACACGGACGCGACCTCTCATAGCGTAGGCATTGAACCGGCGCCCCGGCCAAGAGGGCCGCACTCGCTGCAGGCCCGGCTGAGCACGCCTCCTCGCCGCGTGCAACCAACTTAAGACTGCACCGCCTGCCTTCATTGAATCCACGTGTGTGCCGGCAACACGTCCTTCCGTGAGCCGGTTGGCATTTTAGAACACAAAAATGACTATAATATAATTAATTTACGCATGGTCTTGACTTGTTGTGCTCGCACTGGTAGCAGGAACTAGTAGAGGTTTTTCTTTATTTATAACTCTCCTCACATTTTTTTGGCTTTGAAGTGAATCATGGTTGTGGACATTATGTATGAATGTGCAGATATCTGTGAACATGAGTTTGATGTGGAAGTTGGACTTGGAATGTCGGGCTTGCGCGTGAACTATACCATGTCCAATGCTTCGTCTGTTATTGTTTGGAAAGTAATTGCTGTTATTACATGACCCGAAAAAAAACATTTTGTGCCACATCAGTAGATGCACAGCCATCACAACAGGCATGCTGACTGGATAAACATTTGAACCTAGCTATTATGAAGGAAATTTTGTATTGACAACAGTTTTAGATAGCAGGAGATGCCTAGCCTGCTCTGCCTCTGCTAGCTTATTTCTGTCTTCTTCCATCTCTTCTTTGGCTTGGGTGAAGAGAGCATCTGATTGCTCTTTTCGCTTCTTCAGGAACTCAGCTACATTCTCAAGGGATGCTGCACGCTTTCTTTCAGCCTTTACTAATTCCACGAGGACACGAACAGCTGATGACTCCACCTGGCTTGTGTGTAATCTAGCATCATCTGGGAATTTGCACCTTGTGTCTAATCCAGCATCATTAGGGAACTGACACCTTGTGTGTAATCCAGCCTCATTTTGGAAACATGATCTCGAGGTTGACCATACTTCCCTCCTCGCAGGAACTGCATCCTGACATGAAGTTACTTCTTTTTTAGATCAATACTCATAGAAACCTAGATCCATTTAGTAGAAGCCAGATAAACAGAACTCAAAGAAGTGAATTCAAAAGGAAAAGAAACATAAAAACAGACTACACGGTGAGAACACCCACTTCCTACATCAAGTTAAAAATGAAAGCATTAGGACGATTAAGACTCTTCTTATTACACATCGAAGAACACCACGCTTAAGAGAAACAGAAACTACAACATATACACATTGAAGAACACGAGGCTAAACGAAAGTAATTGAAAGGGTGTTACTTACCAAAGCTCGTTTTACAGGTTCGGTGCGGCTCCTCTTTAACTTGCCATGCTCCTTGAAGATGTCCCGAATATCCCGTGTTTGGTCTTCATTGCTCCTCTGCATGTTCACACTCGTGGTTTCAAAATCTCAACATGGCAAGAAAAATACTACTAGTAATACTCGCACATCTTGTGGGCAACATTAAAGCACTCATCTGCCATGTTAGAGCATCTCCAATAGAATTGCAACGCGCGGCGCTTTTAAAAAGCGTTTACATTGCTGAGATCGAGAAGTAGATACTAGAGAGTAGAGGATAGTTCTCAGCATAGATAGATAAAAAAAGATAATTCAACTACTCCTCGTCGTCCGACTGCTCCTCAGTGATGTCCTCCTCCGACGTCTGACTATAGGCGTGAAGATACCGATCGTCATCAGATTCCCAGGGCGACGCTGCTCCTAGCCTCATGTTGAATTGAGCGTCCGCTTTTCGCCTACGCTTGTCCTCGCGATAGGCGGCTCGCTCCGCCCTCCTCTTATCCCTCTCCGCCCTCCTTTGCGCGTAGAACTCGCGCTTGTTGATGATGTCCTGCGGGAAGTGTTGGCGCCACAGCGCAATGGCTTCCTCGTCCATCTCGGCGATGCCGAGACGGTGCTCCCGCCTCCGGTTGTCGCGACGATCCTCGTCGGTGCTAAGCCGCGGCAGAGGCGCGAGCTCCTGCGCCCGCTCCCGCGTCGGCACATTGGGGAAGTTCAATGTTCTATGAGGCCACCGAAGGCACCAAGCCGCCGTGTCGTACACGCGGGCGGCCTCAGCGGAGGTGTCGAAATTGCCGAGGCCGAGGCGCATCCCGCGGAACCGGATCTCAGCGGACAAGCCGCCGGAGGGGCGTGCGCGGACGCCGCGGTATCCCCAAGTTTCCCGGCGACGCGGCGGCATGGTGGCGCGGCGGCGGCGAGGCAAAAAAGAGCGGGGAGAGAGCGGTGGCGAGGCACAGAGCGGTGGCAAGGCACAGAGCGGTGGGAGGGCGTTGGATTTTATAAAGCGCGCCGGACGCCGCGCGCCAAAACTAGCGCACGCCCGACCGCTTTTTCCTGCGCGTGTGTGATCCTTTCCCGATGTCTCTGCTATCTCTACTCTCTTCTGTACGGTTATATTTATTTAATATTTAATATTTAATATTTATCTCTACTTCCTTTACTATCTACTTTTTTTTCTCTATACTTTTTTTTCTTGCAATATAGGCCGTCCGATTTATATCTGACAGATAGGAAGGAAACAAATGGGAATTTTGCAAAAAGATACCCATACCCCTCTCCAGATTTGCAAATAAGGCCTTCCCTCGTTCATCCTTTTCTCCCACAAGATAAACTACTCATACAAATGCATCTTGATGCGTGCAACGCATGGGCATCTTGCTAGTTCTAAAAACCTTTCCATCATTTGCCACACTGCTGGTTGCAGATGAAAAACCTACCCAAGCACAACGCGATACATGAGCGACGCACAATTACAAGCTGATATTCTGTTGGACAATGGAGGCTATAACCAATTACTTTTACGGGAACAATAGCACCCAGGAAAATTGAAGGGTAGGTGTCGGTGTCAAAACCGGCAGATCTCGGGTAGGGGGTCCCGAACTGTGCGTCTAGGCGGATGGTAACAGGAGACAAGGGACACGATGTTTTACCCAAGTTTGGGCCCTCTTGATGGAGGTAAAACCCTACGTGCTGCTTGATTAATATTGATGATATGGGTAGTACAAGAGTGGATCTACCACGAGATCAAGGAGGCTAAACCCTAAAGCTAGCCTATGGTATGATTGTTGTAATGTATGTTGTGTCCTACGGACTAAAGCCCTCTGGTTTATATAGACACCGGAGAAGGCTAGGGTTACACAGAGTCGGTTACAATGGTAGGAGATCTACATATCCGTATCGCCAAGCTTGCCTTCCACGCCAAGGAAAGTCCCATCCGGACACGGGACGGAGTCTTCAATCTTGTATCTTCGTAGTCTTGGAGTCCGGCGGACGATGATAATCCGGCTGTCCGGACACCCCCTAGTCTAGGACTCCCTCAGTAGTCCCCGAACCAGGCTTCAATGACAATAAGTCCAGCGCGTATATAGTCTTCGGCGTTGCAAGGCGGGTTCTCCCTTTAAGTTCCATGTACCTGCCGAACAGTGTCCGGCTTCCTCATAAATGATGTGCTTCTTGGCTTCTACACCTAATAATGGCCTTCTTCCACGCGTCGCACGAATGCGAAAAGCAAGGGTGTCTTTTATGTTTCACCCCCTAGTCGTGCAAGTCATCCGCCTACAAAAGAGGCAAAAATCCAGATCCAAACCACACCATCTTCCTTCTGCGAATACTCATCGGAGCGCCTTTGACCCAAAAATCCATTCCATCATGGACCGTCGACGCGGCTCCTCTTCTCGCGCTCCCAGCCCACCGCCAGGAGATTGGAGGAGGTGCTCTGTTCCACACAACGAGCTAGTGAAGCTCCAAGCGGGGGGATATCTCCCTCCGGCCTTCATGGTCCCGGTTCGAGCCGGGCTGGCCACCTACCAAGGTGGGAAGCAAGCGGAGGCTACCCCAAGTCCCAACAAAGGGGAGCGGGTATGCTTCGTCCCCTATCTGATAAGGGGACTCGGATTTCCGATACATCCGTTTCTCCGCGGGCTCCTGGAGTTCTACGGACTCCAGCTCCATCACCTTACACCCGCCTCTGTCCTGCATATCGCGGGCTACGTAGCTCTTTGCGAGCTATTCCTAGGCATTGAGCCCCATTTTGCACTGTGGAAGAGGTTGTTCTGCCTCGTACCCCGTTCTCACGAGGGATCTATATATCAAGTGGGCGGCGCCGAAGTATGGCGCATTGCTGGGACCGGATATCCATCCGGTACCCCTAAGAAGGCGTTCGAAGACTGGCCTTAGGAGTGGTTTTACATAGAAGACGCTCCACTGCCGGACCCAGTCCGGATCGGCCTCCCGGAGTTCAGTGCCGCTCCTCTAAAGAAACGCCTTAGCTGGCGCCCGCGGAGCCCCCAATTGGAGGAAGACAAGAGCGTCCATTACCTGATGGGCCGGATAAGATTACTGGCCCATTCCGGGTTGACCATGATTGGAGTCATGGCAACATGCATCATGCGGGGGGTACAGCCATTGCAATACAGGGGCCACCCCATGTGGGATTTCAACGGGGACGACGACGCCACCCGCCATGGCCGCGAAGGGCCGGATTCGACCGAGGATCTGGTGCAGATCATGTCCGGCCTGTACAAGGGGGAGAAGGAAGACTTCCTTCGAACGAACCCCTTGAATGGGTTTTCCATGAACAACCCTAGAGGCTGGGTAAGCGAACAGTTTTAAAGGCTCAACCCATGCTTTCGAAGTTTAAGCTTCTTACATTACGTCTTCGGCGCAGGAACTACGCCGGATTGTGGAGGACATGGTAAGTCCAGCTCCGCAACCCGAGGATCCAGAAAGATCCCAGGATCCGGCCTCCGAAGAGGATCCGGATATCAAGGTAGAGCTGATCGACGGGGTGTTCCACCAGCTCAGTATGGATAATGCTTTAGTCGCCATTACAGCGGACTACCCCGAACTATATCCGGCTTTCCAGGTGATTGTGACCGAGGTCCGGACACCATGATCTCTTCCTTGCCCATTTTTGACCTTCGCGAACGATGGTGTTTTACAGGGAGCGCCTTCAAGGCGGGAAGCCGAGCCCGCGGCGGCTGACCCACAAAGGCCAGTCCGGACCAGCAGGCGGAAAAGGAGCGCGGCATGGACTGAAATCTCGCCGCAAAGGTATAGCTCGTGTTTAAATACTCAGAGCAACGTTCCTAGGAAGCGTCTGATTGCTCATGATCTTTGTAGGAGAAAAAGCGCCCGCCGGACTGCGGGTGTAGAGGTTGCCGATCCGACCTATGCCAGCCAGGCTCCAGCGCCCGGCCTGGAGGGGGAGGCAAGCACAAGGCGCGGGCCGGATACTCCTCCAACGGAGGATGCCGACAGACTGTCTGCCACCAAGTCTGAGGTGGAGATCGCCATGAACCACAGGCACCGCCGGACAGTATTTCGTGAAGCGTGCTTCTCCCCTGAGGCGTTGAACGCCTTTAACGCGGGGGACGCGCACCTCCGTGCTGCTCAAGACGGTTTTACCAGAGCCACGAAGCAGTATGTAAAAGACATACGGGTAAGGGAATTTAATGGTTATATATGCCAGTAGCCCCCGAGACTTAAAGTAGTTATGTTAACTGATTTAAGGATCATTTGAAACGCAGGCTCTTACCGAGAAGAATGCCCAGCTGTCTCAGGAGCTGCAAGAATGAAAGGCCCAACTTGAGGCCGCACTTGCTGCCGCAGGAGGAAACACAGAGGCCCCTCCTGGTAACACATTTTTTGTGAAATATAAGCGCTATGCGGCGTGCGCGCAAGTCTAATAATGACATTGCAGGTGCTGCCGGACAAGATCTGGACAGGCAGGAACTGCTACGCCAGTTGAAGGCCGGCGAGAGGGTGCTGAATAGGGTACAGCAGGAAAGGAACAAGCTTCAAGATGCCCACGCCCAGCTTGGAGAAGAGCTGAAAGGCGCTCGGGTCGAGCTGTCCGGCTCCGTTAAGGAGAATCAGCGGCTTCGTCGCGGCATCTATAGTAAGTGCTTGAGCGAACTCCTTTGAAAAGAAGAGTTCGGCGAGGAAGTCAATTGACAGAATATGTCTTGTAGGTATACTCACAGGTCGCCCTGCGGAGGAGATGCCCGTATCGACGGGTGATCAACTTCCCGAACTGTTGCATCTGCTCGAACAAGTTCGGCAGGCGATGAGCGGCGTCGTCCAGGCATTATGGCCAGTCGTCTCCCTACCCGAGGGCCTTGGGGAGCTTGCGGAGAAACTCCAGGGAGTGCGGCAGCGCTTCCGCTTATGGAAGATTTCCGCCTGCCACCAGGGTGCCAGGGAGGCTTGGGCCATGGTGAAGACGCGGTACAAGAAGGCGGATCCCAACCACATGGCCGAAGTTGGACCGATGGGGCCCGATGGGAAGGAGATCCCTATGATTTTAGTATACAACCAAGTAGAGTTGGCTGCTAAATTGTCCCAACGGGACTGTAAGTTAGACAGCCTGTTAGACAGGATTGAGGAGGAATACCATCAGTAAATTTGACAATGTATTTTAAAATGACATGTGAAATGCCTTCTAGCCGGATTGTAGATCGTTTGTCTTTGCCGACCTTTTTGCTTCGACCTCGGGACCCTAGAGTCCGGAGTGTGTCCGAATACCTTTTTGGTTAAGAAACAACCGGGATATGCATGGAGACCAGGCGTAGGGGTCATTAGTGCTTTATCAGACAAGTGCCCAACTAGGTATGTTATATTACATGGTTAGTAAGAAACATCTTCCAGGGAGAATAGTTCCGTTAAGGGTTCCTTTCCCTGGGAGGCATGCCCTAAAGTGCATGTCCGGACTGCAAAAAAGTAGAAAAACATCTGGGGGCAGATAAACAGATAGGTAAAAAATCATCTTTCAAGTCAGCGACCGAATATTCCCTTAAGAACGCTAGCTTTCGGCTTCACCCAGTCTGAGGTACACATCCGGCTGACCCGGCAGTAACAATCGCAGAGGTGCTCCCTTTACCTCCTAGCCGAACAATCGGGAACGTAGGGGTAAGCACAGGAGCCAGGCAACCCAGCTTGGCCAAAACTTAAGTCATATCGATGCATATAATGGTGAGTGAAAGGTACATGTGGAAGCTTGACACATGTGGTAGGCATGAAGCCCTTGCAATTGAGCTTCTTGAAAAGAAGCCCCCAGGTATAATGAGTGCGGATGGCACATCAAGCGTGTGCGAACAATGCGCAAGTGGGCCCTTAAGGGCTTTTTATGAAGAAAGGTTAAGGGAAGAAAGAGAAACGAAGTGCAGCTGGAGTGTAAAAAAAATTTGGACGGGGGAAGGGGACGAACTCTTAGTCCGGCGCTAGGCGTAGAATCTTCGGAGGCGGGCTGCGTTCCATGGGTTCGGCTCGAGTCGGTTGTCCGATGCATTTCGCAGACGGTACGCCCCGCCGGTTAGGACTTGGTCGATGATGAAGGGGCCCTCCCATTTGGGCTTGAGCTTGTCCTTTTTCTTGTCCGGCAGGCGTAGAACTACTTCGCCAACGTTATAGGTCTTGGCCCGTACTTCTCTGCTTTGATATCTTCGAGTCTGCTGCTGATAAAATGCGGAACGAGCCTTGGCGATGTCGCGTTCCTCCTCCAATGCGTCCAAGCTGTCCTGCCGATCCAGCTCGGCTTCTCGTTCTTCATACATGCGCACTCGAGGTGAGTCATGAATGATGTCGTAGGGCAAGACCGCCTCTGCGCCGTATACCATAAAAAATGGTGTGAATCCGGTAGTACGGTTGGGCGTTGTCCACAGCCCCCAGAGTACGGAGTCGAGCTCCTCTACCCAGTGCGTGTCGGATTTTGTAAGTGACCGCACTAGTCTGGGTTTAATGCCGCTCATTATTAGACCATTTGCTCGTTCCACTTGACCGTTGGTTTGAGGGTGATAGACTGAAGGGTAGTCGAGCTTAATGCCCATATTTTTGCACCATGACTTAACCTCGTCGGCCGTGAAGTTCGTGCCGTTGTCGGTGATGATGCTGTGGGGGACACCGTAACGGTGTACGACCCCGGATATAAAGTCTATCACTGGTCCGGACTCTGCCGTTTTGATCGGTTTGGCCTCTATCCATTTGGTGAATTTATCCACCATGACCAATAGGTACCTTTGCTTGTGGGTTCCCCCTTTAAGGGGTCCAACCATATCAAGTCCCCAGACTGCGAACGGCCAGGTAATGGGTATAGTTTTGAGGGCGGTGGGTGGCATATGGCTCTGATTAGCAAAGAGCTGACAACCGACGCATCTCTGGACTAAGTCCTGGGCATCTGCCCGGGCCGTCGGCCAATAAAATCCTGTATGGAATGCCTTTCCTACAAGGGGCCGGGCTGCTGCATGGTGTCCGCCTAATTCGGCATGAATTTCAGCCAGGAGGTTTCGCCCTTCCTCTTCGGAGATACACCTTTGAAGGAACTTGATGCGTTGCTGCGATGTATAACAACATTGGTTCGGCCAGATTGGGCGCAGCCAGGACCAGATTTGTTGCCAATATGGACTTTATTTCTTCGAGTCCGGCAGTGGCAGCATCCGTCCACTCGAAGTGTTCGGTGCGCCTGAGGAGGCGATAGAGGGGCAATGCCTTTTCTCCTAGACAGGAGATAAAGTGGCTTAGAGCCGCCACGCATCCAGTCAATTTTTGTATTTGCTTGAGGTCTTTTGGGATATCTAGCTGTGACAGAGCTCGGATCTTGGCTGGGTTTGCTTCAATTCCTCTACCGGATACAATGAAGCCCAGTAGCTTTCCGGCTGGTACGCCGAAAACGCATTTTTCCGGATTCAGCTTGATGTCATATGCTCTGAGGTTGTCGAATGTGAGCCTCAAGTCGTCTACTAGAGTTTCGACGTGTTTGGTTTTGACGACTACGTCGTCTACGTCTGCCTCTACTGTTTTGCCGATCTGGGTGGCCAGCCATGTTTGAATCATGCGCTGATATGTTGCGCCGGCATTTTTAAGTCTGAAGGGCATCGTGTTGAAGCAGAATGGTCCATATGGAGTGATGAATGCCGTTGCAGCTTGGTCTGCTTCCGCCATCTTGATTTGATGGTAGCCAGAGTATGCGTCGAGGAAGCACAATGAATCGTGCCCTGCGGTAGCATCGATAATTTGGTCGATGCGGGGGAGGGAGAAGGGATCCTTTGGGCAAGCCTTATTGAGGTCTTTAAAATCGACACATAGGCGCCAGGATTTGTCCTTCTTTGGTACCATTACCAGATTTGCTAGCCAATCCGGATGTTTGATATCTCTGATGAATCCGGCTTCCAATAGTTTGGCTAGCTCTTCTCCCATTGCCTATCTTTTGGGTTCGGAAAATCGTCGAAGAGCCTGTTTGACTGGCTTGAATCCTTTTAGGATGTTTAGGCTGTGTTCTGCCAATCTGCGTGGGATTCCGGGCATATCCGAAGGATGCGAGGCGAAAATGTCCCAATTTTCCCGAAGGAATTCGCGCAGTGCGGCGTCTACCTCGGGGTTCAATTGTGCCCCAATGGAGGCCGTCTTTGTTGGGTCCGTTGGATGGACCTGGAATTTTACTATTTCATCTGCTAGTTTGAAGGAGGTGGACTTGGATCTTTTATCGAGTATCACATCGTCCCTGTTCACCGTAGAGCGTAGCGCGGTGAGTTCTTCTGCCGCTAGGGCTTTGGATAGTGCCTCCATGGCTAGTTCGGCTGTCTTGTTTTCGGCGCGGAGTGCTATGTCCGGATCACTAGCGAGAGTGATTATTCCGCTGGGCCCAGGCATTTTGAGCTTCATATACCCGTAGTGGGGTATGGCTTGAAAAATTGTGAATGCCTCTCGTCCTAATATAGCGTGATATCCGCTGTTGAACGGGGCCACTTGGAACGTGACTTCTTCGGATCTGTAATTGTCCGGCGAGCCGAACACCACATCGAGTGTGATTTTTCCGGTGCAGCGCGCTTCTGGGCTAGGGATTATTCCTCTGAAGGTTGTGCTGCTTCGCTCAATACGGCTCCAGTCTATTTCCATTTTTTGAAGAGTTTCGTCGTAGATGAGGTTTAGTCCGCTGCCGCCATCCATGAGGACCTTTGTAAGTCGGAAGCCGTCCACTATGGGACTAAGCACCAGTGCGGCTGGTGCTCGGGCTGTTCGGAATTTAGGTTCATCGCTGGCGTTGAAGGTGATGGCTGTGTCGCTCCATGGATTTGCTGTTGCTACTTGGTAGACTTCGGCGAGGCCGCGGATTGTTCGTTTTCGCATATTATTTGATGCGAAGGTCTCGAAGACTGTTGATACCGTACCAGTATTGTTGGAGTGGTTTTCCGGGGCTAGAATCTCCTCGCCACTTTTGGCCACCTGCCGTAATATCCAACATGCTCGAAGGCTATGTGTTGGGACGGCGCCCTCTGTACTATGAAGCTTACAGGGTCCGCTGAGCCATCCCTCCAGTACGGTTCCGTGCCCTTTATGGGGTTTTTGCTTTTTGGTTTTTGTATCTGGGGCCTGAGTATGATGCACCCTTTTGTTGCGGACTAGGGTTGTATTGGGGGCCGGATTGTCCCAAAACTGATTTTTGGTTTTCCGGAAACTCTCCATGGCACAGTATTTTCGTACTATGGATGCCAGATCGGCGAAGCGTGTGATTTTACGACGGCCGATGGCGTTCAATATTCCCTTGTCCGTGCAATTATTGCAAAAGATTGAAATTGCGTTTTCCTCTCGGCAGTCCTTTATCCTGTCCATGACCAGGAGGAATCGGGCCTAGTAGTGATGTACTGTTTCAGCGGGCTCTTGCTGTATTAGGGATAGATCGCATATGTCTAGGCGGGTGGGTGGAATAAATTCCGGATCCCTACCCATATCGGGGCTTAAAGGCCGTGAAGTTTCCAATTTTGGAAGCTTGGATTGCTGGACGTTGTCCAACGAGTCCGGTCCGATGCCTGACTTTAAGTTCAGTGCTCGATCGAATTCCGTTCCTCCGCGGAAATCTGGCGTGGAGGGTTCGGGAGCCCGGACATGTCTAGTTTTTAATACAAGAGAAAAGTCGCCGCATTGTTCCTCTACCACTGCAACGTGGTGGGTGACCTGGGGAGAGTTAATCTCTCTCAGATCAGTTTTAAGCCCAATCTGATTGTAGTCCGTAGCGACTCCCAGGGCGGCGATGCGATCCAAGAGTTCGTTGACAGACGAGAGCTCTATCGGATCCAGCCGCTCGGCGAATTCCGAGCTGACATGGAGATTGCTTTTGACGACTTGAGAAGTCATTGTCGAAGCGGTGGCCGGACAGGCGGTCATAAGAAAACCACCTAGCCGGATAGTTTGGCCGGCGGCCAAGGCCCCTTTGGCGAAAATACCGTCCTTGAAGACGGGTGGAGGCATCCTTCCTATCGGTGACGACACAGAGGAACTCTCAATGAAAGCACCAATGTCGGTGTCAAAACCGGCGGATCTCGGGTAGGGGGTCCCGAACTGTGCGTCTAGGCGGATGGTAACAGGAGACAAGGGACACGATGTTTTACCCAGGTTCGGGCCCTCTTGATGGAGGTAAAACCCTACGTCCTGCTTGATTAATATTGATGATATGGGTAGTACAAGAGTGGATCTACCACGAGATCAAGGAGGCTAAACCCTAAAGCTAGCCTATGGTATGATTGCTGTAATGTATGTTGTGTCCTACGGACTAAAGCCCTCTGGTTTATATAGACACGGAGAAGGCTAGGGTTACACAGAGTCGGTTACAATGGTAGGAGATCTACATATCCGTATCGCCAAGCTTGCCTTCCACGCCAAGGAAAGTCCCATCCGGACACGGGACGGAGTCTTCAATCTTGTATCTTCGTAGTCTTGGAGTCCGGCGGACGATGATAGTCCGGCTGTCCGGACACCCCCTAGTCCAGGACTCCCTCAGTAGGTATGAATAAAATTGGAACTGGACATGTATTGCTAAGTGATTCAATACACGCATTACCAATCGAGAAGGAGAACGATGGTCGCGGTGGCCTCTGTGAGTCATGGTCGGCAATGGGAGTCAGTTCATTGTCCACGACGATGGTACTTCTGCGCTTGGTGTCGGCTTCCGGGAAGCAGATCCGAGACCGTGGAAGACGATGCCGGGGAAGAGGCTCCATCTACGATGACGACGGTGGACCGGCTCCAGTGCGGCGTACGAGGTCATCAATGAGGCAAATGCGCTGCGGTGGACGAGTGCGCCGATGTAAAGGGGAGGAGCACGAAGGCTGCGGTGCCGTGGAGAAGTCTATTTTGCGGTGGGGATAGAAAATGGGAAGTATTCATGTGTACTACTCTGGGTGCCGGGGTGGGGCTGGCTGGGTAGGGTGAACCTGAAGTTACGAAAACAGCCCCCTACCAAGCGTCGTCCGTAGGCCTGTTCCGAAGGCTATGATGGTAACTTCCCACTGCTCGAATCAGGGTCGTGGGAGATTTTCCCGCCGACCTCAAAATTTTGTGACACTGGACTCCCTGTGTGGCGTGTTGAGTGATTCGACTAAGCAACTAGCGAGTAGTAGTAGTAAACTCTGCATATTAGGTTTGACCGAAGTCAAACTTCCAAAAGTTTGACCAAGTTTATATAAAAATATAAACATTTACCATAACAAATATGTATGATGTGGAAGTACATTCAATAATGAATCTAATGGTATTTATTTGTTATTGTATATGTTAATATTTTTTGTTATATGCTTTCTGAGAGTTTACAAAACTTGACTTTGACCAATGCTTAGAAGCGGACTTAAATAAAAATGGAGGGAGCACACATTTGTTTTCTTAGTTTGTAGTGAACTAATCATTTGCTGAAATTGTGAAATAAATATATTAGGCTATTGACTTCGAATGTAATGGTCTATACAATTCAATAGTTACAATCATTGTCGAATCCCAAGATGTATACAAGGTCTATAGTACTTCACAACATGCTCAAACTCACATAATCCCAGTCAAATGACAATCTAAATGCATTTCATAGTTATTAGTTTGCAGGACGCAACAAAAACAACCAAAACTCTACATCAGCCATTATAGAAGCAACATTTTGACATATCCCATTGTGTGAATGAACCGTGCAGAGAGAGCTTTTGAAGATGGAGCAGATGGGGCGGGAAAGATTGTATGTATGTGGACGAGAGAGTAGGAGACAAACCTAACGAGACACACACACATACACACACACACACACACACACACACAGAGAGAGAGAGAGAGAGAGAGAGAGAGAAAGAGAAAGAGAGAGGAAGAAGTTAGGTCTATGAGAAAGATGGAGACATGTGATATACGTGATTCTGTATACGTGGAAGGAGAAGAGACAACATGTTTGATGAGAGAGCTGGAAAAACATGGACGAGAGGGGAAGGATCTCATGGGTTGAGGGATTGACAATTTTGTGCGGGGGAGAGAGGGATTGGTAATTTTGTGCAAGAGAGAGAGAGAGGGTGGGGGAGGAGTCACTCAGCCGTCGTCACATCACCCTGCTTCCAAATGACCCCGCATTCTCTAGCGTGGTGTGGTCACCGTCTTCGATCTGCTCGATGCCCTCTTTGAAGATTGAGGTGTTGTGCATGTTGGGGTGCAAAGAAGCACAAGCGAGAGTGGTCGCCGTATAACCTTGGATGGGGATGAATTGTGTGCTCGGGGGAGTGTGTGTGTGTTGTGCTGCGTGTGTGTGTGTGTGTATGTGTGTGTGTGTGTGTGTGTCAGATATTGAGCGAAAACAAACCTAAGGAGAGAAATGGGTATTCATGAAGAGATTGCGCGGGCCTTGAGGTGGGCAGGGGCCGAGTGAGGGCGTCAAAATGTGCGCGTTGATGCATATGTTGCATGCGATCGTGCAAGGGATAGACGAATCGAGAGATATGGTTGTTGTGTTACAGATGCTCCTCTCTCTCTCTCTCACACACACACACACAAGTAAACTAGAAGACCGTTCTCTCATGTATACACAACGTATCGGCATCTGTCTATGTCTCACTCATGCATGATCATTTGCACATTCACACCTCTCTATGTCTGTATCACACACACACCATCTCCACATTGCCCTTCCGCCACAACACACATATGGACACATACACACGTTCTCTCTCAGTCACACACACAAAATAAGTATTAAAAAAACTAGGGCGCACCTAAAACGTCCAAATCCAAATAAACACAAACTGGAGCTAAATTCAAATATATGGAAATATTGCTGCGTCAAGAACTTTCCCAGGAAAAAAAAGTTGAGTAATATTCGAGGATTGTTTTCACACACACAAAAAGGTTCGGTGGATGTCCTTCGAGCGCGACACAGTGACGCACCGTTCGATCCATCGCGCGGCTGCGGTTCACGCACTTGCACAGGATTCCGTATCATGGCTGTGGTACTAACTTCAAAAATAATAATAATAAAAGCATTGCCTAAGTCTAATGTTTACGTGTACTAGTATGATTTTCTTTTAAGTTTGACCAACCTCATATAAAACTAAAATAAGCTCCCATATGCGCACTCATCAATATGCCGCCGCCGCTGTTGCGCATGCCGGCGCCTGCCTGCTCCGGCCAACATTTTCTCGCCCATCACCGCCGTGTCGCTGCCATCCCTATGCCATGAAGCCAAAGGCTCGCCCGCTCACGTCGTCTGCAGTCCCTCCTCGCCATGCCGCCATGCTGCCAAGCACGCGAGCAGCTGGTGGAGCCGTGTCTATGCACGCAACGTACAAAGAGGAGGACGAGTGTGTGCTCCAGCACGCCGGCGAGGAGGAACTAGTGTGTCATTGTCATCTCCGCACGCGCGGAGGAGGCGCGCATGGTGGCTGTCGCGGCGGAAGCCGGTCGCGCACGCGCCGAGCCCGCAAACTGGGTGTGGACGCGGAATCTACCTTCGAGACCTTGAATGCCATGTGGATCCTGCAATCTGAAGGAGCAATTTGGGTCAGTCGACTCATGTGAGCCGTTTGATGCAACATGGATGGCTAGAAGGGCTTCTTCCACCTCTTCTGCCGTCTTCAGCCTTCGCTCCGTCGAACTTCTTTCACAAATCGACTGACCCAAATTATACTACTAGTACGAACGTATTAAGTACAGTAGGAATACGAAGGTACGAGCAGTAGTACCAACTGCAAGAAGAACAGTAGTAAGACATAGTACTAGTACTACTCTACGTACTAAATAGTTCAAATAACGAGAAAGAACATAAACATAGTTCTGCTGGGGCCTCAACACAACACACCCTTGAAAATAAACTAAGCAACTAGTCTGCTTGACACTGCAGTAGAACCAGCATGAGCGACGGCACTGCCACCTACTCGGAGTCCGAGTCCACGTCCTCGACTTCGTCCTCGTCCCTCTTCCCCTTCCTCTTCGCTGACGCTTCTTTGCTTCAACCGGACACTGGGCTCTGCTTCTTCATCTAACCCATGTAGATATTTAAACAAAGGTAGGCATCCATTGCTGCATACAGGATGTGATCTTCATCTAATGTCTTCAGCTCCCATGCATGATGAAACTCGTGATGAGGTTTCTTCAGTTTAGCGTACGAAGGATCAATCATGGCTGCTGCCAGGGTCAGCATTGAAGGTTGAGAGGAGGACACCAGGCTTGCCTTCTGGAGATCGAAGGGCTGGCCTACAATGAGACCTATCCGACGCAGGACTTCTTTGTCGTTCTTAAAGCCTACAGTAACGAATTTCACTCTTTTGTCCTTGAGGAAGTTCTTAAAATCCTGGCACTCAATGTCGGCATGGCATATGTGGTAGACCAAGCAAACGTTATGTACGCAAACCTGGACCACGGTGGGCTTCTCCCTCTCTTCGTCCTTTAGATCCTTCTCTCGTCCCAGGACTGTGGTGTACTCAACATCTAGCCCAGCGACCCACTCATCTGTTGAACTATTGAACATGCGTAGGAAGCGAGCAAGCCATGCTTTCACCGTCGCGGATCCACGTGTGTAGATGACGATGAACTGATCGCCAATGATGGCTCTAACCTGGTACTCAGCGGCGACCATGGAGATTTGGGAGGCCATGGATTTTGGAGGAGGGTTAGGAGAAGTTGAACTGTTGTACCCCGCAAAAACTGGGAGCGAACTAATGTGAAAGGACGGGACGACTGGGAGCGAACTGTTGTGAGGTAGAAGACGGGGACAAGTAGGGAGTGCGAACGGTGTGGGGTTGATGGCTTGCCCGATGGATAAACGGCTGCAAGCCCCAAAGAGTTCTCGAGAACTATGCGGGGCCCACTATATGTCATGTCTACTAGACCCATATCGTAGGCCTGACGGTATAGCTTCTGCCTGTTCGCACGCCATGCCGGCGCGTGGATGTAACTTCACTTAATTCCGTCAACCATCGGGCCTCCCACGACCTTCGCCTCCCTCGCGCGGTCGCGTCCTTTGAGACTTCGACCGGCTATAAATGAGCAATTTGTTTGCCTACTCCGCATGCATGATACTCCCTCTGGTCCTTTTTACTCCCGTCAACCGTTTGCAAAGTGTTTGACCAAATATATACTTTTTTTGAACACCACCTTATATTAATTAACCAGCCACACCAGTACACTCATTCGATACAATATTCACCACACAGGGCGGTACGTTATTTACAAGAATACCATCTAATCTATTGTCAAAGCTATACTTAGCGATTAAGTGTGCCACCTTATTGGCCGAACGGCTAATCTTTGACAATTGAAGATTGTTGATCAACTTCGAGATGCTCAACGCTTTCATCTTCAGGTCACGCATAGCAGACCTGTCATAGTCCCCCGATGCAAGAGACACTACCACAAAAGCGTAATCAGTCTCTAAAATTACAGGATTATGAAGAGAAATACCTATGTAGAGACCGGCAATGCAAGCCCTAAGCTCCGCTTCCTCCACGCTTTGACAGGCATCAATGAAATCCCATGACCAAATTTATACTAAAAATATCAATATCTACAATACTGATTATAATGAGTATAAGAACTACGTTTTATAATGAGTGTAAAAATATTGATTTGACATTGTGAATGTTGATACTCCCTCCGTCTAGGTGAGTAAGTCATCTTAGGCTGTGCACCGTGACCAAGGAGGAGGGGAAAGCGAGAGACATTAATGTTTATTTGCTAATTAAATAGTATTGCATGCAATGAACTAAATATGTCATGTTTGATAGTCTCAGGTCATTAAAAGCATGCACACCCTCATCTCTTATTGGTTGATATGTCAAGAAACAAGAAACGAGGTAGAAGTTAATGCACCGCGCCTACGTGTTTTGGGATTATTTGGTTTTCGTAAGATGACTTACACACCTAGCTATTAGAGTACCACTACCTCCCTTCTAGTTTAAAGGGCTCGACTCAAAAATTTCACCTACTCTTAGCAAGATAGTAGAGGCGGTGGAATAGTTTCTGAAGTCTACAAAAGTACTCAACTAATGCTGTCGTTCTTCACAAAAAAAGTGTTTACCAATGCATGCATGAACACTAGTTAGTCTAACCCCCCTCTCTTCTTTAATTCTTTGCCACATTAGCATGTTTGCTATTCATGTGTGCATGATACTAGCTAAGATACCACCATTGGCCAGCCTTAATCATCGCATGCAATAATTTAGTGCACCTTGAAATATGAACATGTGTGGGGCGTGTATGTTTTTAATGACTTGAGACTATACCTAGCCCGGCATGCAAGGTGACTTATTATGCACCGTTCCCCATACCCGCAGGAAGCCCGTTCGTCTCCGAATCTTTTCCTCTCCATGTGTGGAAACAATATGCCTGCCAAACTCTCCTTCTCCCTCTGGCGGTCCCACCACTCCACCCCGTGTGAAAAAATCTGCATGCATGACTCTCCTCCCCCCACGCTCGTCCAATCCGTTGTGACCAGCAATATTTCCACCCCTTCGCTCCCCCGTAATCTACTCCAACAAATATGCCCACGTAGCTTTTACTTAACTTCAGGTGCATTGGGTCACTGACATACGGGCCTAGCAGTGTACTGGCCCACATGTTAGTGACACAACTGGACCTGCAGTTAAGTCAGTGCAGCTCAAACCATATCTTACGTAGGTGTGCCATTGCTCGCTATAAATACTGCGCCTCCCACGACATCGCTATCTCCTCCACCTCACGTTCATGTTCATCGCTATCTCCTCCCCTTCCCTCTCATGTCGACCACCATGGCATCTCCCCTCCCAAGCCCTAGGAGCCCCTCGCTGCACCGCGCGGACGGTCACGCGTCGCCGTTCCGTTCCTCGCCGCCTCTAGTCGAGGAGGACGCGTCGGTGTTCCGCTCCTCGCCGCTACGCAATGCGTTGCTGTTCCGTTCCTCGCCGCCACTAGTCGAGGAGGACGCGTCGGTGTTCCGCTCCTCGCCGCGACGTGACGTGTCGCTGTTCCGTTCCTCGCCGCCACTAGTCGAGGAGGACGCGTCGGCGTTCCGCTCCTCGCCGCGACACGTCAAGGTGGACGTGTCGGCATTCCCAATCTCGCCAGCACGTGCGTCGGAGGACGCGTCGGCTCCCCGCTACGAGGAGAACACCGTGCCGCCCGCCGAGCCCCCCCAGCCTTGAGGAGCTTTGGAAAGAAATGGATGTCGCCTTGTGGGAGGCTTTGCCTCCAGCAGAGCGCGCCAAAATAGAGGCGGACAAGAAGGCTAAGGAAGAGAAGCGCACCGCGCAACAAGCTTTCTGGGAGATCTATGTCGCGTCCGAGAGAGTCAAGCAATTGGTTCTTTGGCAGAAGGCTCGTGTGAGGGCCGTGAGGGTGGCGGAGGACGCCCGTGCCGACGCCCTGAGTGCAGTCGGGCCCAAGCGCCTCATCTACGCTTGGCGGTACGTGGACCGGGTGCACGCTTCCAGCCAGGAGGAGTACCTGTTGGCGTCGGATCACCATACCGGTGAGATCGCGCTCGCCCGCCGGCAAGCCGCCAATCAGCACCTCGCGAGTTGCGAGGCTGAGGAAGAGGCGTTGTGTCGGCGCGCTGGGAAACGGACGCGCACCAGGGCACTCGTGGCGCACTGCAAGCGCTCCTGCGAGTGCCGTGGCTTTTAGAAGGAGTATAATTTTTGTTTCGTAAGGCGATCTCATTAGTTTTGGGACGCAAATGAAAAATCCCGAATGTTCAGAAATTTTTAGCGTCCTTAATTAAGTATGTAAAAGGGAAAGTTTGGAAACATTGTGTATTATTACGCATTTTGCAAGTACGTGCATATAGCACAAACTTTACTATATACTGTTGGACTACACGTCTCTCCCGATATATGCTTGCAGACTGTGCTACTCCCTCCGTCCAGGTCAATAAGTCATCTTTGGTTGTGCATGGTGACCAAGAAGGAGGGAAGACTTGTACACCTAGACGGAGGGAGTACTACTATTACTTATGTACGTGCAAATGCACGTTTTAACATTACGATGCGTTTTTTGTAAAAGTAGAAAAACAACACTAGTCAAGCTTGTGAAACGATTCAATGCAAAACAAATGCAAAAACGCTCCTTTGATTGTTTACTTTTAGCTTCCTTCTCTGTGGTTATTTCTCTGTGCACCGTGACGAAGGAGGAGGAGAAATCGAGAAACGTTAATGTTTATTTGCTAATTAATAGTATTGCATGCAATGAACTAACCACTGCATGTCGTGTTTGATATCTCAAGTCATTAAAAGCATGCACACTCTTTATCTCTTATTGGTTGATATGTCAAGAAACAAGAAACGAGGTAGAAGTTAATGCATCGCGCCTAAGTGTTTTGGGATTATTTGGTTTTCATAAGATGACTTGCACACCTAGATGCACCCCGCATAAGTGTTTTGAGTAACATTTTATCAGTTAAATCTTTGGTCAAAATTTAGCACAAATTACAATGGTGAGGAATAAACCAGGACGGAGTAATAGTTTAGAAGCCCAAATAAATGAGTGAGGCGCCTTATTGTTACTCTCCACTATGACTAGTCTTGTGGGAAAAGCTGGGGAAGCCGCCAAAAGAACTGGCCCTAGGAGTAGTAGCTAGGGATCGAGTGTGGGAGATGAACCGGAGAAAGTAAATGCAGAGAGATGAAATGCAAAAAAGACGGAGGGATGTGATGGTTGCTTGTCCGTTTATTTTACCAGGCCATTTATTACTGGGAGTGGTTGGGTTTTGTGATATGACAGCTTTACTACCGCGCCACGAGCGGGGTGAGAGGTGGGACTCCCGTGCAGCGCCGCCCTCTACACTTGTACTACATCGGTCGTGGTTTATTAGTCCCCCATTGAATTTGACTGAAGATTTAACTGACAAAATGTTAGTGCATGTCAACAAAAACTATATCGTTGGATTCGTATTTGAACATAGTTTTGAATGATATAATTTTAGGTGACATGCATCAGCATTTATCGTACTATATATAATGTTAGTTCAATTTTTGGTCGTACTAATCTATAGTAGTAAGGTGCCCGTGCGTTGCACCGAAGAGTGAAATGCATTGATCGGGGAGTTGTTTATTTTGACAAAGGATGTGAGGGTCATCTCATGTGTAACGGGTATCGATAGGTTTCATCGGATATTATCTCATCTCTAGAGCTCACAAACATCCGGGTGAAATAGATAAAAAGGTATCTTTTGCAAACAAAAGCGTTCAACTATTCAACCTGCATCCAAAACTTGTGAAGAAATAACACTTATTGTGCTTTGCAAGAAATGATCTTTAAGAATTAGTTTTTGAGTATCGATTGTTATACATGTTGGCTACAGATGACATGGCACTTTCTTATAGTCAATAGTTGGCTATACTATTAAGTAATATTAACCATGCCCTTATACACCTAGAGGGAGGGATTAAATCAGGATGACTTGCAAGGGGGCAGAGGAGATGTAAGAAATGGTTCATCGTAAGTCTTCCAGGCTAGTCATTGGGGAGTAACTTAGACTAGTGTCATGCATATAACACTAGTCTTTGTTACTACCTTCATAGTGCAAAGTAACATACAAGTAGTATCATAGATGATATCATTTATTACATTATAGACTCATTTTTCTTTGGGTTGCGTTATGTTACAGTAACATATTACGTTACTTCAAACACATTTTTCCTCATTAACTCTATGCCACATAAGCAAACCTATCTTGAAATGCGCTATGTTACTTGCTAAGTTACTCCCACTATGACCAGCCTCACCAGTACTGTAGTAAAAATTCATACATGGAAGATTCTAGACTAAACCATAAACGGATACACTTTTATTCATGCGCGATACTCCAATAGAGCAAGATCATGCATGGAAGTCTCCACATGCTTAGACAACGGATTACATTGAGCGAAGACTAATGATCAACATTTAACTTGATAATGCATATTTTTTTAGAAGAACAGGGAGGCTCCTCCCCGGTTCCATTATCAAATGAAACCCAAATTGTCTTACATCAGCTCACTGAGAGGAGCAGTTCAAAGGAAGGACTGCGGCGAAAGCCACTCAAGTTTAACGACAAGCTTACAGAATCAAAAGCGGCAAAGACACGGGCCATAAGCGCCCCCCCACACACACACTACATGTTTTCTAAGTGCACTTGATAATGCGTATGTCCAGGTGAACCTCCTTGGAGTCCCCGTGCACCGAGTCGGCGGGTAAAGGATGGAACGGATGCCATGGGTTTTCGAAGTCCACATTGGCGGGATAGTCCCAGCTCCTCAGAGTCCAAGTCTGTCCAATGAGGCTGGTTTCGCCGAACGCGCCCAGAGGGGTAGTAACTTTGACCATGCACCCGTACATCTGCCTTGTGTCAGTGCCAGCGTCAGCGGCGACGCCCCTGACGCACATTACAGAGACGGGGTGGCGGCCTGCGCGGGCCTCCCCGGTGCCCACGATCAAGAGGAAGACACTGCCGTCCTCCTCCGAGACTAGCAGGCGGCGGTGATCCTCCAGTGACTCCGGCATGGTGAACCGGTAGCACGTGTCGTACTTGATGTTCTCCGCCAAGGGCCAACAATGACCGCTGCACGCATCCGTGAGGTGATGCACCATGTCTGCCAGCAAGCCACAAAACGTCATCGAGCACTCATAGCAGTGGACGAAGGGCTCCTTGGAGGCATCGACCAGGCCGTCCATGAAACGGGACTTGCTGTAGGGGACGTTGCGCCAGTTGAATATGTGAGCAAGTTACTACGAGATTTAATCCGAATAAGCACAAAATAAATCATGACGGCTATAACAGAGATGAAACTAATCATGTGGACTAGCATAGTAGTAGGATACAGAGTAGAAACATGATCTACCATGATTTCGAATAGGAAGGACAGAAACACATACGGTGCAACGGGAGCAGCACCGTTGGCGTTGAGGTTGTCGCCCATGTCGTTGAGGAAGAGGTTGCCGAGGTCGGGGAAGAAGTCGTTGTCGGTGAAGTCGTGACTGCGAGCAGTTGCAAGAGTGCGCTCCCCAGATATCAACAGCACCCGCCGAATGGAGCGCAGGAGGGAGTGGTTGTAGGGGACGTTGCGGCCGCCGAATGGAGCGCAGGAGTAGCACACGAAGCAGTAGATGGTGTCCTTACTAGTACTCCCTAGTCTCTATCTATCTATCTATATATATATCTACTCTTATAGAAAACTGAGTTGGTGATGATGGTTTGCCTGCCATCTTGTAATATAGACCGTCCGATCTATATCTGACGGATATAAAGCCAACTATGACAATTTTACAAAAGATACCCACACCTCTCTCCACATTTACAGATAAGGCCTTACCTCGTGCTCCTCCCTATGTATCTATCTCTACAAGTACTTCTTTTATAACAAATCGAATAGTGCTGCGCCATCCGCTGCACGCCCGGCTGAACACACCTCCTCGCCTCCATCATCACCGACCGAGTCTTTTATAGGAGTAGGAGTAGAGAAAAAACCGAGTTAGTGATGATGGTGTGCCGTGCAATGCACGGACATCTTGCTTTTTTTTTGCATATAAGTCCAAACACCACGTAGACACGGTCTTTGAGCACGGTTCGTAGTCGTTCCACGATCGGGCATCGAAGTTTGTAACTATTTTAGATTAGAACATACTACTACTCAGGTGCTAGTAGTAGAGCAGAGTCCTACTCTACTACTCTACTCTAGCAAGCTAGGGCATAGTACTGTAGTAGGTACTGTAGGGAGTACCAGTACTGTGATCACTCAAGCAAGTTGTCTGGCATCGATATGACCCTACGCTGCTGGTACGTGTCTTGTAAGTCAAGCGGCATGTTGTAGTCATCATCACCTATCCACTTCCCGCAGCACATATTCGCTTCTCCATCTTTGTCCGCACATAATCTCGTCCAAGCTTCCATCCCCGCTAAGGCGCCTCCCCCCCTCGTCCGAAACCCAAGAACTAACAATGGCAGAACCGAGCAGCGTCCGCCGAAAGAGTGGCTGGAATTCGCTCCCCACAGAGGTAATCAAGCTCATTGTTTCGTGTGTGGAAAAACTCAGTAGCATGCCGCTCGCCGCGTGCTCGTCGGGGCTGTACCGTTTACTCAAAGCCCTCAGGTCGGAGCTTTTTAAGCCAGCTCCTTGCTTGCTGATGCCGCCTGATCTTCAGAAACGGCGTGTCATGCAGCATAATGATCGTAGGGTGGCGAGCATCAACCTCCTTCACTACGATCCGATCCCCATCAGCCTCAGCTACATTAATGGTATGTACTGGGTCGGCATGAACACATCTTGGATGGTGCTCGTCGACGGTCGCGTCAGCTGGATGCTCGTGGAGGTCTACACCCGGCAATTGATCCCCCTTCCTTCGATTAACACTGCACTGCTTTGGCACCGCGTTCCAGAATACTCGGAATCTTACAGTATCCAACATGATACCAAGTTTGATTTGCTCAAGGTTGTAATCTGCCAAGTGCCCACAAGATCTGGGAATTATAAAGATTTCAGGCTATTGCGTTCTTCAACCGCAGTCTCGCCTATCTGACAGGTCACTGCGGTAAGTGGATAAATCTGCGCGTCCATCGCAGGATCATACATCCTCCATGGTTCTCTGATGCCATTGAACACAAGGGCTTCATTTACGCTGTCGACTCCTTCTATGGCTGGACGTATTGCTGGCCTACTCCAGTCATCACTACAAACGGCTGTTACAGCAGTATGTTACTTTCCTATGATATCATGATGGCTTGCTTATATTACTGTCAACATTTACTAAAAAAATATTCATGCTCATAACATGCTGTTCTTAAGATTGACTAAATCAAGAGCCCTTTTTTATTTGACTCCAACTTGATATGATGTTGTAGGCCGCCTGGTGTCCCTACCCTTCCTAATCCCAGAAACTTTCAAAGAAAAGCGGCATGGCAGTTGCAGGTGGTTCCTGGCTCGATCAGACGACGACGAAAGATTGATGATCGTTCGCACGTACCGGACGTGTTGTTTCGTGGAATACAATCACAGTCACTGCAAGGTCTTTGAGCAGGATCCCAGCTTCTCTGGGCCTTCAGGAATTTTTGACTGGAGGCTGGTAAGTAGCCTTGGTACACGCTCCCTGTTTGTCGGACTGAATTATCCGATTAACCAGGAGATAACCGACGGCAAGGATCATGATGGCAGCGCGGTTTTGTTCATCAGGTAAAACTGTGTGTACACAACGTACCATGCGTCTCTGCATGCACCATACCCTGACATGTGCCGCCACACTCTGCAGCCCAAAGTAGGAGAGAGGGTCGCAAGTATCAGACTTCGACCTGCTGGCTAGAGTTTCCCCCGTCAGGCACCCATCTGGTTCAAGCCGTCATCCAATCTCCACATCTTAATAAATAGTAACGTCTAACTGAGCCAGTTAGTTAGATGCGTACACTTGGTGTAGTAAGATCTTTATTTAGTTTGATGCATACACTTGTTCTTTTTTGGTAGCCCTTTTGTAATTATGGCTGATGTTTGGTTTGGAAGAGAGAGCTGCGTCTTCACTCTTCTGGCCTGCTTACTGCTTCTGTTGCACCCCCAGCCCTGGTTGCTGCTGCTGCTGTTTTCAATGTACAATCAGTAGTATATTTCGTTTGTTGGTTGAATATAAATGTGTTGTTAGAACGACAAACGCAATGTTTTGGAAGTCGTTGCACGGTTCGATCCTTTAGTGCCCCGTACCGTACGTAGCTCATACTATTTTTCATATGGAACACATTTTCCACTTGTTGATAACATGCAGCCCACTGATGAAGGCCCAATAGAGAAGCCCATAATTAACTGGAAGGGACGCTCTCACATGAATCCGGCCCAGGTACATGCTCATGGTCCCCTAAACATAAATAAGTAAATAAATAAATAAAGCTAAATGCTAATGCACCAGTTCTTTGGGAAAATAGGTAGCCCAGTATTTCTTTTTGAAGAATACCCAAGCTAGGCCTATTTGTTTTCTCCGAATTACTGGGCTGCAAATCTTTCAAGACGAGCAAACGGGATATTAGTTTTTTTTTGAATTTTGTTCTTCACTGATATCTTATACGTATTTCATTGGATTTAACATGACATAGTACTAACTTATTTTTAAATTTGTTTTAGTATGGCTATTAATTTTTGTATTAAGAATATTTTGTTCCCCAGCAAAAATTTCACACATATTTAGTTAATTTTTTGACCCTGGTACTGACCAGAAAATGGCCGGCAATTCTAAAAATGGAAAACGGGCTGCAATAAATTCCATATGAATTAGAAAATGAGTAAAAATTATGAAAGTAATAGCAAATGGGCTGTACACGCCACAGATTTTGAGGCTGACTTGTTTACGCAAGGCTTTATCAGTGAACACACGATTCTAGCCACCGTGCTTCTTCAATCTCTGATCTTCCTGCTCCAGCCGCCTAAACTAGCGCCGACGGGACTGCCTGCTCCCTCCTCTTGTGGCCCGCTGTGATGCCGCGCAGGCTTCCCCGGCCCACCCTACTCCCTCCGCTGGCCTGGTCGCACGCAATCAACTACCTCCTTATTACGCGAAAAAGAATGATTCCTCCCACTGACATCTGGGGTGCACCGGTTGGGAGGCTGACCTGTGGGCCTACTACGTTGACGCATATGCCGGGCTTGTCAACTTAGTCAACAAACGATTCTAGCAACAGTAACCGTTGGATTTGAATCGAACGGTCCTGCTACTTCTTCAATCGCTGCTCTTCTTGCACCAGCCGCCCAAAGCAGCGCCGGGGAGACCGACTGCTCCTACCTCCAGTGGCGGGCTGTGCTGCCGTTGAGGCCTCATCGCCCCCTACTACTCCCACCGCTAGCCAGGCCCTGCGGTGACAACAGCCTCACACCGCAGCCGAACCAGTGAACCCTCATACTCCTCTCCGCATGGGCATCCACTGCCGCGTCTTCCCCGGCTCCGCGTCCTCCCCTTCCTAGGCCTCGCCATCGTCCACCGCCTTGGTGCTCTCGGCACGGCGTGGTCAATGTGGTCAACGACATTCCATCGCGAGAGTACTCTACGTGTAGAGGCTGACAGCTGGGTCCACGGCCACAACCCAGTTTTTTTGTGATTTGCCAAGTAAGTCGCTTTGTCAGGCCTGTTGGGCTGCAAATCTTTCAAGACGAGGAGAGCTTTCATTCGGCTGGCCGAGAAAATGGCCCATCAGTAATGAGAAATGGGCGTTACATTTTTAAAACACATCAAACCGGCAATTAGTTTAAAATATCCTTTTTTCATTTCGAGATTTTAAATTACATTAATTTTTATGCGTGGAGAATTTGTTGGATTTTATATTGATATACATTTATTTTTAAAATCAGTTTGAATGTGAGTTGAAATTTCGGGATTAAAAACAGTTCGGACCGCACCGAAATATGCAAAATTTCGTATAAGTTTTTAACCGTGGCCACAATATGGGCTGTAATGCTAACAAAAAGAATATGGGCTCCAAAAAAACCTTAAGAATTAGCAAATGGGCTGTATATTATTAAAAATAATGGCAGATGGGTTGTATGCTGTTTTCCACAGATTTGAATCTTTCCTAAAAAAAGGTTGACGCACAAGCAGTGACTGTTGGATGGCCATCCAACGGCCGTCGTGCTTCTTCAATCTCTGCTCTTCCTGCTCCAGCCGCTCAAACAAGCGCCAGCGGGACTGCCTGCTCCCCCCTCCCCGCGGCCGGCTCTGACAGCTCGGACCCACCAGCTATATCTTCGTACGCAAGGAAGTGCCTCCTTATTACACACGAAAAATGAATACTCCCCCTGTTAGCTGGGACCCAGTATAGTGGCAGGCTGACTTGTGGGCCAACTAAGTTGACGAGGACGGAGGGCTTTGTCAACTTAGACAATATGCACGATTCTAGCTCCAGTGACCATACGATGTCCATCCAACGTCCGTAGTGCTTCTTCAACCTCTGGTCTTCTTGCTCCAGTCGCCCAAACCAGCGCCGGTCGTGCCTCGTCCTCCTGCCTCCCGTGGCCGGCTACGATGCGCCGGAGGCCTCACCGCCCCCTACTACTCCCACCGCTGGCCAGGCCATCCCTCTACTCACCCACACCCCCTGTTATTCTGCAGCGACGGCAGCCTCACACCGCAGCGAACCAGTGAACCCTCGTACTCCTCTACGCGTGGGCATCCACTGTCGCGTCTTCCCCGGCTCCGCGTCGTCCCCTTCCTAGGCCTCGCCGTCGTCCACCGCCCTGGTGCTCTCGGCGCGGCATGGTCAACGTGGTCAAGGAACAGCTTCCATCGGACGTGGACTATACGTGGAGAGGCTGACAGCTGGGTCCACGGCCGCAGCAAGGAAGTGCCTCCTTATTACGCGCAAAATAATTATTCCTGCACCTGACAGCGGGGATCCACCGGACGGGCCACCATATTTCACGAAAAAATGTTTCCCCCCTGATTGCTGGGGCCCACCAGCTACACCTTCGCACGCAAGGAAGTGCGTCCGGGCAAAAAAAAACAAAACGATTCGCCCCCCTGACTGCTTGGACCCACCAACTACATCTTCGCACGCAAGGAAGTGCGTCCGGGCAAAAAAAAACGATTGGCCCTCCTGACTGCTGGGACCCACCAGCTACATCTTCGCAGGCAAGTGCGTCCGGGCAAAAAAAACCATTCGCCCCCCTGACTGCTGGGACCCACCAGCTACATCTTCGCACGCAAGGAAGTGCGTCCGGGCAAAAAAAACGATTCGCCCCCCTGACTGCTGGGACCCACCAGCTACATCTTCGCAGGCAAGGAAGTGCCTGACAGTCGGGACCCACCTGGTCGAAGCGTACGTAGAGTTGTCATTCTGGTCGCGAACGTGTACATACATATATACTGGTCGATGTAGAGGCGCACACGTGTCGTAGTAGAGGCGCGTACGTGTCGTAGTAGAGGCGCGCACGTAGCATGTACATGTACGTACAGCGGCCAGGGTGCAAGAAAGAAAATACGGCCATGTACGTACATACGGGCGGGGTCTCGAACGCCTACTCACGCATACGTACATGGCTGGGTCGGAACGGAGAAACAGAGTCGTCGTCGTGTTCATGGGGAGCCAACGGAATGCGTCGTGTTCATGGGAAGGCAACGGAATGCGTCGTGTTCATCGGGAGGCAACGGAACGCGTGGGAGCCAACCGGCTTGGACGGAACAAGCGATGGAAACGAGGCCTGGCATACCGCACAACGGAGGAAACGGACCTCCTACATTCGGAATGGGGTCCTGTTGATCGGGAGGGGTGTGGCGTACCGCAAAAAGGAGGAAACGGACCTCCTATGGTTGAAAAGGGGGTCCTGTTGATCAGGAGGGGTGTGGCACAAAACGGACGAAACGGACCTCCTACGGTCGAAACAGGGGTCCTGTTGATCGGGAGGGGTGTGCCGTACCGCAAAACGGACGAAACGGACCTCCTACGGTCGAAACGGGGGTCCTGTTCATCGTGAGGGGTGTGGCGTACCGCAAAACGGATGAAACGGACTTGTGTTGGAGCGCTACAGTCGAACGGGGGTCCTGTTCATCGGGAGGGGTGTGGCGTACCGCAAAACGGGACTCCACGGGATACTATTCATCTCCACCGTCGACCTCCTCCAGCCTCCATGGGCTACCGTCGACCTCCTCCAGCCTCCACGGGCTCCTGTTCATCCAGCCTCCACCGCGCGCTACTCCACCGGCTACTGTTCAACCACCCCTCCACCGTCTACTGTTCATCCACCCCTCCACCGTCTACTGTTCATCCAGCCCTCCACCGTCTACTGTTCATCCATCCCTCCACGCCCACGGGATCCTGTTCAACCACCCTCCATGGCCACCCCTCCACCATCTACTGTTCATCCAGCCCTCCACACCACGGGGTCCTGTTCATCGAGAGGCAACGCCACCGCTCACTGTTCATCCAAACCCCCCGCAACATTCACTGTTCATCCCAGTGGCAGCATCGATCGGCTTCAGTTAGCAGCAGTAGCGAAGGAATCGCTGCATCGGGTTCAGTTAACAGCCATCGATCGATCGCTCGGGTTCAGTAACGCGTAGCCTGCAGTGCAATCGCTTGGGTTCGTTAGAGCCCAACGCCTCGCTCGGGTTTAGTTAGAGCCAACGCCTCGCACACACGCGCGTACTTGTACGAGAGAAACGCGCATCACTCTCCCACCGTAACCGGCAACTCCCCAAAATTTCCTCCCCCTCGCTTCTACCACGGTTTTTTCTGTCATGGATGGCCCAAAGAATGTCATGCAGCTGCGTCTCCGGCCCGCCCAGGATGAAAAGCCCATTTTCTGTCATGATTTTTTGTCATAGAAGTAGGAACCCACCACATCTATGATGATACCGGGTTTTGTCACAATTATCGTCATAGAAGTGTCATATGTATGACAAATTTTTTTTTTCGTTTGGCCCAAAATGTCACGGATGTGTCTTTTTTTTGTAGTGTAAACAGGGTAGCTATATCATTCAACTTGGTAAGATGTGCCACAACAGTTTCAGATTCAAGGCCATAAAAAGGATCAGATTCAACTGAAGTAATAATATCAGGATCAACAGAGAATTCATAATCCTTATCAGTAACACAGATAGGTGAAGTAGCAAAAGCAGGATCGGGTTTCATTCTAGCACTAAGAGACTGCTGCTTCCATTTAGCTAATAATTTCTTAAGATCATTTCTATCATTGCAAGCAAGAATTTCCATAGCAGCTGTTTCATGCATAACATAACCCTTAGGAACAATAGGTAATACATAATCATTGGGGGGACCTTTATCATCACTATCATCAGTAATAGGATCTTCAGTAATTTCATTCCCCCTAAATCTAGCAAGTTGTTCATCAAGAAATTCACCAAATGGCAAAGTAGTATCACACACAGAAGTAGTTTCGTCATGCATAGCAGAAGTGGCATCATCAATAACATGCGAGATATCAGAATTCATAGCAGTAGCAGGTTTAGGTGTCGCAAGCCTACTAATAACGAAAGAAGAATCTAGTGCAGAGCTAGATGGCAGTTCCTTACCTCCCCTCGTAGTTGAGGGAAAAATAGTAGTTTGATCGTCTTTCAAGTTGTTCATAGTGATCAAGATATATAAATCCCAAGTGACTCAGTGAATAGAGCTATGCTCCCCGGCAATGGCACCCGAAATTAGTCTTGATAACCCACAAGTGTAGGGGATCGCAACAGCTTTCGAGGGTAAAGTATTCAACCCAAATTTATTGATTCGACACAAGGGGAGCCAAAGAATATTCTTGAGTATTAGCAGTTGAGTATTCAATTCAACCACACTTGGATAACTTAGTATCTGCAACAAAGTATTTAGTAGCAAAGTAGTATGATAATAAAGATAACGGTAGTAAAAGTAAAGATAATTGTTTTTGGGGTTTTGTAGTAGTTGTAACAGTAGCAACAGAAAAGTAAATAAGCAAAGGACAATATATGAAAAGCTCGTAGGCAATGGATCAGTGATGGATAATTATGCCGGATGCGATTCCTCATGTAATAGCTATAACAGAGGGTGACACAGAACTAGCTCCAATTCATCAATGTAATATAGGCATGTATTCCGTAAATAGTCATACATGCTTATGGAAAAGAACTTGCATGACATCTTTTGTCCTACCCTCTCGTGGCTGCGGGGTCCTAGCGGAAACTAAGGGATATTAAGGCCTCCTTTTAATAGAGAACCGGAACAAAGCATTAGCACATAGTGAATACATGAACTCCTCAAACTACGGTCATCACCGAGAAGTATCACGATTATTGTCACTTCGGGGTTGTCGGATCATAACACATAATAGGTGACTATAGACTTGCAATATAGGATCAAGAACACACATATATTCATGAAAACATAATAGGTTCAGATCTGAAATCATGGCACTCGGGCCTTAGTGACAAGCATTAAGCATAGCAAAGTCATAGCAACATCAATCTCAGAACATAGTGGATACTAGGGATCAATCCCTAACAAAACTAACTTGATTGCATGGTAAATCTCATCCAACCCATCATCGTCCAGCAAGCCTACAATGGAATTACTCACGCACGGCGGTGAGCATCATGAATTTGGTGATGGAGGATGGTTGATGATGACGACGACGAGGAATCCCCCTCTCCGGAGCCCCGAACGGACTCCAGATCAGCCCTCCCGAGAGAGATTAGGGCTTGGCAGAGGCTCCGTGTCGTAAAACGCGATGAAACTTTCTCTCTGATTTTTTCTCCCCGAACGTGAATATATGGAGTTGGAGTTGAGGTCGGTGGAGGTCCAGGGGGCCCACGAGATAGGAGGGCGCGCCCTATAGGGGGGGGGGGCGCCCCCTGTCTCGTGGACAGGCCCTGGGCCCCCTGGTGTATTTCTTTCGCCCAGAAATTCTTATTAATTCCAAAAAGTGCCTCCGTGGATTTTCAGGACATTCCGAGAACTTTTTTTTCTACACATAAAATAACATCATGGCAGTTCTGCTGAAAACAACGTCAGTCCGGGTTAGTTTCATTCAAATCATGCAAGTTAGAGTCCAAAACAAGGGCAAAAGTGTTTGGAAAAGTAGATACGTTGGAGACGTATCAACGCTTCATTCGAAATTTTGAAATAGAAGCATTCACGTTTAGAGTACTCTTGAACTTTGAGGATTGACCTAAATAGACAATGTTAAATTTGACCTAGTATGTTTGAAAACCTCATTAAATTATCCACTTCTTTTTGAAATTTTGACACTTGAAAATCCTATAACTACGATTATTTTGGAATGGAGGAGCTAAATTTGAATCTATTTTATACACGACTACATATGCTATTATGTACAAAATCAGAGCAAAGATTGGTGCCCCCATAATTTAGGTATGATTTACAAATGCCATGATATCGAATTCAAATAATTTAATGGACTTCATGTTGAATTCAGTTTTTTAAAACCACCTTAAGTTGAATTCAAATGTATGCTAGTTCATAGGTAGCTATTTATAATGTTCATTGTGTAACTTTCGTATGTATAATATGCTTTACACACACAACATGAACTATACTCACGTTTATATTCGATTGCTAAAGTGATGCATTGTCCGGAGTTCAAAATACTAACTATGTGGATCAATTATGTCGAATAATAACATAGACATGCTCAAATTTGATAGAATCTAGATGTCTGATGGATCAATGACCGTTCCTTACGCGAATTGCAAATATCATGATCCCATCCTAATATTTGGATACAATTTATATCTTTAATCAATGTGTACATAAGTCTTTTACGTGTAGTTTCACTCTCCATCAGTGGTCTCTCACACATGCTCACACACTCTCTCCCAAGGTGTGTTTCTCGCAGACATGCTCTCGATATAACCCTCCTTCCCTCTCGTAACCATTTACGACTATTTTCACTAACCTTTATCACAAGCACTCTTCCTATCACAAGCATACACACGCACAATCCCCATCGACCCTTTCTATATACATAGACCTGCCTACGCGTCTCATGTACGCAGATTATCTTTAGGCCTGTCTCTCACGCAGTGTCTCACACCTCTCTTCCTAATCGACGAGTATGATTCTAGCAGAGCATTCTGTAGGATGCCCCTTAAAGTTAGGTTGGATGAATAGTAATATCAGAGATAAGGGATTACTTTAGTCTGAGAACCCTAGGTTACAAATCCTAGCCGGCTTTGTCAGTGGACATAGTCCTTCACAATTCTGTTATCTTTGTCTTGTACGACTAGTCATCCATGGGTCTCCCTAAATGCGTCACGGGTCCACCAATGTGGCGCAGGATGGAACCGAACCAAGGGCCTCACCTCGACCTACCGGACCTCACGTGGTGACACACCCTCTGCCCCCAGGTATCGTTATCTTCTCACACCCACACATACCAACATAGACACCATACAAAAAAAATTCTCCTGGTGCCTCTATCCCCTCCCCCCTTGCATATACACACTCAAGGGAATCTCTCGCTGTGACATCATATTCGTCTATCTCTCTCTAGACCACTCTCATTTCTCGTGCTATCTCTCCCCCGCCCCCCCCGCCGACCCTTCTATCCATGCCTCTCTCGAATACGTAATACACACACATACCTCTCTAGGCCCTGCCAAATACATCAACTACACATTCACACATGTTACATCACGTACCCCATTGATCTAAAAAGCCCTCTCTTCATGTTTATTTCGCATACAACATTCCTTTTTAATAAAGTGTGGACAAAAATTAATTTTAGAATTTCTACGTATATACAACATTACAAAGTTATATGGAGGAGTATGAACGTTAATTTGCATTGCATGGTGCCCACAATGATATTTATTCTGCACTGCGAATTTGTATATTTTTATACTATATATAATGTTAGTCATAATAAAGAGAAACGAAGAGCATCTCTCTCTCCATCGCATACCCCCTCTACGCCCCTTTCACGTACGCACACAAACTATCTCCAGGTCCTCTAAAAGTAAGCCCCCAGCACATTCACGCGTGTTTCATCTTTCTCTCGCGATATATATAGTGACGATCATTGTATTTGAAGCGAAAGCACGAGCGTACATTGGACTTCAGAATCCACTCATTACAGTCACCATTTACATTTTGTGGTTATTATACAGTCACGTGCTTACAACTCTGTATTTGCTCAAGACACGACTAGTTGACCAGTTAAACGCTCCACGCGGCACCTCTAGTGTTGCATCACATTATCTAACTACCATTGGGCCCACCTATCGGCTTGTATCTACTCTACACTCTTATAAAAGTCAGAGTTGGTGATGATGGTGTGCCTGCCATCCTACAATATAGGCCGTCCGATTTATATGTGACGGATAGGAAGGAAACTATGGCAATTTTGCAAAAAGGTACCCACACACATCTCCACATTTGCAAATAAGGCCTTCCCTCGTTCATCCTTTTCTCTCACAAGATAAACTAGTCATACAAATGCATCTTGATGTTACGTGCAACGCACGGGCATCTTGCTAGTAAGAATGAAAACAAACGACAGAAAAATATTGGACGGTGGTTCGAAGTCCTGACCGCGGGCACAACGGACAAGGTGGCCTTGTATTGGTATGTTAAGCCGTCTGTTTTAACACACATGAGCTGGTGTGGTGATTATACACACACACGCACGCATGCACACGAACTGCATGCACGCAACACTCACACGAACACATGCAACCACACACGCATGCAACACTCGCACGTACACACGCAGCCACACACGCACGCAACACTCACACGCACACACGCACGCATGCATGCACACACCACACGACCAACACACACTCTCACGCTCAAAGTGCTCAACCTACACGTGCATGCGCACACATCAGGCCCTGACAGACACATACACAACCAGGTGATTCCCACGCACAGGTTGGAGTCTTGTCGTGCCTGTGTAAATTTGTGTTTATCCGACCTTTTTCCCATGCGAACTGACAGGTGGGACCCACAAGGAACATGGTCAATTTAACTAGTCAACATGGTGCCACATAGACTATTTGGCCGGTCAACAGAGTGCAATCTAATGCTGAACCATGAGCAAATGACCGTATAATCACTGCAAAACGTATATACTGACCGTAATTAGTGTATTCTGAAGTTCGATGACCGTATTATGCTTTTCTCTCTGTAGGCCCTCCAAAACTACATCTCTACACGTTCTCGCATGTTACATCTAACAACTATGCAATACAGCACTACTACTACAATCTAACACAATAAATCATATGTTTTTTAGTTTTACTAGATATCATATTGTTACTTAATTATTCTGTTTGCATACATTAAAATTGCCTTTGAAATGTATGGCCAATATCATCTACCGCGTGGGAAAAATCCCGCCCTTTCCTATTTAATCGGGTTTGTATCGATGGATCGTGCAAAACAGCAAAACTGTAGTACTATACAGTACAAGTGACAGTTCACTGGGCCGCCGTGTCATGTACTCCTCCGTCGTAAGAGTGGAGCACTCGCTTTCATAAATGTTCTAGTCCATTTCGCTGACATGTGGGACATCAAGCTACCGGGTCCACGTGCCATACCAAAATACAGTGCAGAGCAGCCGGGGTGAAGCACCCCAGTCATGGCGTCGGCGTAGTAATGAGCAATGAGGCATCAAATCACAAAGCTGCACCTTTCCCGCAGTTAAGTTGGAGGGACGAAGTAATAATGCTAAAAAAAGAACTTGGAGGGATGAAGCAACCATCATTTCACTCATTGCTGAATCCGCTTCTCCCTCATCTTCTTCAAGTTAACCATGTGTTGCTTCTGCCGTTGTTCTGCCTCATGTGGGACGCAGATTGGCTTGGTAAAGCACTGACATGTGGGACCGCATGTTAGCAAACCGCCAGGCCAACGTCCTCCAAAAATAAGAAACCTCCCCCCGCCATCCGCATGGCAAAATCACCTCCTTTTTACTAATCTTGATTCTATAATTTTTGAGATCAATATAACTGAGATTTGTATAGATAGCACACAGGAGAAAAACCAAGTGGTACGGTGAAGGGCATCCACAATGTGTAGCCAAATTTGAAAATAGCTTTTGGCATCAATGGGAACCATTATGGACGGTGCTGCCAAATCCAAAAAGATGGAACCAAAGCTCCCTGATTGATTGATTGAAGGAATAGAAAAATGCAACGTCTCTCCTCTTTCTCCCGTGCTTGGATGCATGTACAGTATAGAGCACATAATGTACTCCCCTGTCCCTTCTATCACAAATCACAAAGCAGTGAGGCATCAAATCACAAAGCACAGATGAAGCAACCATCATCTCACTCTTCGCCGACTCCGCTTCTCCATCGTCTTATTCGAGAAACCACCTCACCACACTAAGCTGGATGGACAACGCCATTGTGTACTAGTAGTACTAGTACATTTATGCTTCTTTTGGTTCAATAGACTTCCTGGATGCAAATAAGGCGGTTGTCTCGGCTTGCAGGCGGCACTTGCAAACGACTTTCCATGGTCTCCCTTAATGGTGTTATCCGTTGAAAGCACTTTTCCAAACCACAATGTTCGAGATATCATCGACGTCACCATAGTGGGGAAGGAAGTCAAATATATTTACTACCTCCATTTTTTGTACACAAGGCTAGTATATCAAAACTACAATTTGCAAAAGGCCACTAACACTAATCGAGGCAAAATTGATGGGGTTTGCCTCGTACTAGCAACCAAGGACATTAATATACCCTTGCATGCATGCGGAAGTGAGAAGGTTGGTTTGCATGGCGCTGCATTAATCAAGCGATGAGGAGTGATATGGTTAGCTCTTTGGGCTTTGGAGAAAAAAGTACGCATTAATTGACACATCAAACGAGGATTTGTATCAATTAATCCCGCAAAGGAAACCCCACCTTTCTTTTTTAACACTAGTACTCCTAGTACATACGTACTTATCCTGTTTTGTCTAGGCCTTGCATTGCCATACTTCGCCACAGATTTTTGCCAAGCTTGCCTAAAGTTCTCGAAATAAAAAGGAGGTACACTTGAGCACGACTATCGTGGTCACACCGCACCCTCACACGGTCGCTCTTGCACGCCGCGGTCGCACCGTACCCTCACACAGTCGCTCCTACATGCTACAAACCCAACCAAGGGAACACACCCACACTGACACGTGCTACCGCATGTGAACAAACCAAATTCAGCCATCCTACCACTGACACATAATTTTTGTTCATACAGTATGTTTATCCAACCGCATGTTGGGGAGGATCTGTACGACCCGTGCGGTGGTCTGCTGGGGAAGAAGAAGAGGTGAGGAAGAAGGGTTAGGAGACGTAGGATATTCATCCAACCACCTGAAATGGTAGACTGGCCCAAATGATGAAAGTCAGGTGACTTGCATAACAATATATGTTTTTACACAACAAAAGATCCCTAAAAAAACAACATAAAGAAAAACTATCACCGCTCGCGGAACGAGACGACCTCGTCGTCTTTGGCTGCCGGTGCGAACTAGCCATACTTGCCGACGTGTGTCTCTGCACCGTGGTTGTCCTCGGCCTCCAGCTACTCGTTCACGCGGAGCGTGCTGGCACTCTGCACGGACGAGAGCACCACCCGGTTCAAGTCGAGGACGTCCGGTTCCGCCGGCAAGAGAGCCTTGATGGCAGCGGCATCCGCACACTCCGTGTCGAGTTGAGCCTCCGCCGCCTGGTTCAAGTCCAGGACGTCCGGTTCCACCTGCAGGAGGGCCTCGATGGCAGTGGCATCCATGCGCTCCGCGTCGAGTTGAGCCTCTGCCGCCCGGTTCAAGTCCAGGACGTCCGGTTCCGCCTGTAGGAGGGCCTCGATGGCAGCGGCATCCGCACGGCTCCACCTCAAGTAGAGCCTCCACCGCCCGGTTCACATCCACGACATCCGGTTCCGCCTGCAGGAGAGCCTCGATGGTAGCGGCATGCGCGCGCTCCATGTCGAGTTGAGCCTCTGCCTCCTGGTCCTCCTTTAGTATTGCCAGGTTGAACCGCTGGTCCGCCTGCACCATGGGGGACCCGGACGCCGGCACGAAGTCGACGTCCATTGTCTCATACTCATCGGTGGCCTTCTGCGCCGTGACCTCCACCATGAACATTGGATCGGCTTCGTTCTCCTTGTAGCTTGGCTCCAGAGAACTCAGGGATTGGCCCACCGCAAAGCGAGCTTGGGAACGGAGGTCTGTGGCGCCGACTGCCGCCACAATTTCTGCGCGGTGCTCGGGCGTCAGCGTCTTGTAGTACGTGATCTTGCAGCGCACCATGGCTTTCCGGCGAACTAGGGGGTGCTTGATGCGGGCTAGGGGATCGAAAGATGGGGAATGGGCTGGAGAGGAGGTGTAGTTTTGGGGCAGTGGCCGGCGTAGGCCGAGCAGTGAAGGTTCTGGTGTGAATAGTGGTTCCAATGACGACCGGTCAATAGGTTTTGGCTGTACATCGCTCTTGTCGTGTTCACGTTGCACCCCGGCATGCTGGACCCTCCATGTCGCTCATCGAATGGAACGCGCTTCGTCTTGCGTTTTCGCTCGCTTGTGGAACCGCAGTTGAGAGCAAACCGACGTCCCTCCCCCTCCCCCGCCCACGTCATTTATACTACCACTCCCTCCATTTTATGCGGAGTAAATAAAAACAGAGGGAGTATACTATGGATGAGGATCCCCTGACATGGCCGAACCCGTTGAGTAACTGACATGCGGGGCCTAGCAAGCATGGGGTCCGCCAGTAAGTGACCGAAAGGGAGGGTAAGGCAGGGATACCTACGTCAGAGGATCCACTTCCTCTACTACTCCCACCTTCCATTTACTATACTGGGCCTAATGCGTTTTTCAAGGCTAACTTTGACCAAATGTTAGAGTAATAATATGTGACATGCAACTTACACAAAGCATACAGTCAAATTTGTATGTGAAAGGAGCTTCCAATGATATAATTTTCACATTATACATCTGATGTACTATTAATCTTGTCAATAGTCAAAGGCGGTTTTGAAAAATGCATTAGAGCATGGTTAATAATATAGCCAGCCGATGGCTATAAGGAACTGCCATGTCATCTATAGCCATCATCTATATGCACTCATACAGTAGTGTGGGCTATAAGGTTGGCTATTTCTCGCAAAAAAAGGTTGGCTATTGTATTAGTACTTTTTTCCATCTCCTCTCTATTTCTTTCTTCATATTTATTGTATTTAACTAGGAATGCGTATATAGCTAGGCTCTTGCACGAGAGCTCACTCCCCTTACTTTTTCACATCTCTCTCCTCCACATTGGCCCTATATAAATGGAAGGAGGGAGTACTATGAGCACTGCATACTCTACTACAGATGTTGTCAGTACTCCACTAGTACTATTGGACAGGGAGCTTAAAAAAGTTACTATTGGACTGGCTATATGTAGCGAAATCCTAGTAGGAAGAGCATGCGCGAGAACAAGCACATTCACGCGGTTGAAAAAAAATGGAAACCATCTCTGTGTGAATACAAATCTAGGAGTACGTACGAATCTAACAATATTAATTGGGCGTTGTTGAATGTTGACACTCTTTTCTGTAACTTTGATCAAAGTAGAGATACTTTGACTACACATAAAACTTATATGTAAACTAGAAAGGATAGGAGGGAGTATATTGTACGTTCAAAAGAAAAACGAACATTGAATACCCTTTATATATGATTTGCGGATGCTATGATCACCGGTTCAAAATTTTGAATCCGCCTTAGGTATCACACATGCCCCCACTCGTTCTCTCTCGATTTCATCTCGAGGTCCGGAGATCGATTGAAAGAGGACTAGGGTGGGTACAATATGTTTGTTTCGCTTATGAACGTACAATATACTCCTTCTGATCCCCACAGACCCCCCCCTCGCGGGTCATTTCTATCACAGAAACAGACCAAACCTTTATCTCCTTGCACGACATGCAATTGATCTCTCAACATCAATCGATCTCGTCAACATGTGTCGGGGCATGAACTGAACGGGATGTCAAAACTAAGACGGGAAGCGACACGTAGTGGAGGCAAAGTGAAACTTTAAATGAACCGTTTGTTTGTATGCATGTCGGACAAATTACAACATTGGAAATACAAGCATGGTCTAGGCACACATGCGAATGATACTCGACGGAATGTTCAAATGAGGCATGCGGGAGGATGGACTCGACCGGAGGCCGGCATGATCGACGGAGAAGAGGGTTGGAGAGGAATGAGAAATAAGCAAATGCCACATGATTATACTTGAACGACTCGAATAAACAATAAGTTGTCTCATTTGGCCTACATAGTGAAAGGCCTAATGCGCATCGTGGAGCACTGACACTCGAATATGGTCGGGAAAACAGAGAACTGACATGTGGGGCACACCTATCGGGACGATGTAGCGCAGACTAGTCCAATGGAGGAGCTGGTGCATGACCTCCTCGCCACCGGCAACCGTTCATGTGGGTCGTGGGGGCCAGCAACGTGGCGCAGCATCAACACCGCCTCTGGACAGAGCGACCGCGGTGAGCGACACACTCATCGTTGCTGGACACGGTCGGTTTCAGTGTGCCGAGGGTGGTGTTAGCGCTGTGGCACAACCAGCAGATCAACACCCGGCTCGTCGAGGATGCACGGGGCGCCGAAGTGCGCGTGCACCGCGACGCGTCCGCGGAGTGGTGTAGCGCGGCCAACTGCATCCCCAGGACCTGAGACCATGCCGGGTCATCTTGCTTTTTCAATGACATGTGGGGATCGCATGTGAGCAAAGGGCATCCCCAATGTTGCCACGACCGCAACTGACTACCCTATCACACCAAAAACCCTCGTCCCTCGCGCCGTCATGCGGTGCATTCCCAGCCGGCGCCAGCTGCCCGCATTCATGCGTCCGTCCGTATGCCGTTGTTAAGAGGCTCGGTGACCGAGGAACCAACTCCGGTGACTTAGTGACGCACCCGGATGCTTGGCCTCAATGGAATGCGCTACTTAAAGCAGCAATGCCCAGCTAACCTCCACACCATAGCGCATCGTCCTGCTACCTGGCATCACATCCGCCATGACCGTGAGCGTGAATGCTCTGCGGGAGATCTTGTCTTCGGGGATGAAGCTCGAGGTCGCCGCCCTCACTCAAGTCACCGCTCGCGACGCAATAGCGGCATAGCCGGACGCGGACGCGACCGCACAAGCGGTGGCCACGCTGGCGGCCGACGACGGGAGCACCGTCAGCCATGCGTCCTACTTGCCGCCGTCCAACGTCCGGCACCGCCGAGGTCGGGGACTCCTCTGAGGATGAGTAGGGCATGGGAGGCGGCAGGGCATGGTGTGCCAACCGGCCGGTCCATATCCCGTGTTCGACTCTTCCTCTCCGGACACCGCACCTTCACTTCACGGGTCTTGAACCCCGCCCCCGTACATAGAGATCACAGATGGAGGATGTCGGCCGCCGCCTTAGAATAGGTTTATGGTCAGTTTTCTTTTATTTTTCTGTCCTACAAAAGTTCGAAATGTAATGAAAATCTGCCGTGTTTGCATTAATATCGGCCGGTGTATATGAACTTTCACAATAATATAGTATATTGTAGGAGTACTAGCAAGATGCTCGTGCGTTGCACGGAACATCAAGATCTTGTGGGAGAAAAGGATGAACGAGGGAAGGACATATCTGCGAATGTGGAGAGGAGTGCGGGTAAATTATCATAGTTTCCTTCCTATCCGTTAGATATAGATCAGACGACCTATATTGCAGGATGACAGGCACACCATCATCACCAACTTTGCTTTTTATTGAACCGAGACAAAGCTAACATGCGAAGTAAATAAACACATAGGGTCTACATACACAATTTTTCTTAGGCACTCCAATAGTACGCCCACTACACATTAACGCATTTCACATCTTTCTACATCTACGGGAACCTACGAAAGGGTTAACGTAAATTGCCTCTCTCTCTCCTCCCTGATTTTCATGGTGGTGGACCCCTGCCTCCCCCAATCTACAATCAACAACTCACACGTTTCACATTACATTAATTATGTAACTGGGATTACGTAGGTGTAGCATTACTCATCCTAAAAAACCCAACTAAGCCAACCTCCTAGCATATCACGCGGGAAAAGACCCGGCCGCGCCGTTTTAGTCGGGATTACTAGATTACTAGTAGTAGTATCGATGGATCACGCGAAGCATTAAGTTTTTTTTTGAGGGGGCGAAGCACCTCGTTTAAAAGGAAAAAGGCGGTACACTCACAACACCCCTGTCGCGGTCGCATTGCACCCCACACACGTTCGGTCCTGCACTGGGCTCACGCAAACGGAACGCGCTCCGGCTTGCCTCTTCACTGACACGTGGGACAGTACTTGGAGAAACCGACCATGCGACAAACTCCCCTCACCCACCACGTGAAAATCCTCCC
>NC_041389.1:470708403-470720681 GCF_002162155.2 Triticum dicoccoides | reverse complement strand
AAAAATTCCCCCCAAATCCCAAATTCATGTCCAACTAGCCAATAATATTCCCCAAACCTCCACCCACTATCCCCCTCCACTCCATTCGCTCTGCCAATGCTCTCCCTGCCACGCCGATACGTCGGCGCTGTGGTTCATCGAGGGGACGCATGGCGATCCTCTCGCTCCCATAGTACGCTCTTGTAGACTGTCGTTCTCTAGCCGCGCCGCTATTGATGGCGACTTTCTTGTGGAGGCGCACGGCGGTCAGCGCCACCACCACTGGCGATGTTCGTGTGGAGATGCATGGCAGTCAGCTTCTCCCACGGTATGCGCATTCTAGACTAAGGCCCTGTGCATGCCGGTGTAGCGCTGAATTTTAGCTGATAGACGCTGTTAATCTCATTGTTTGCCGAAGTAGTTTACAGTCAATATGCTCTGCTTAAGAAGCTTCCTTGCCTTGTCCTGCACTCAATCTGCTTAGCTGAGATGGCATGCCAAGGCCGATTAGTTGCTAAAATATCCTGCCATATATTTATTGTGATGTAGATTGCCATGGTCTAGTAGCCAATCTGTTGGTGAAATAGCTCTACACCGTTTTATACTCGATCTTTGTTGATGCGATGGCCTTCGATAGTTTGATGGCTGTGTGCTCGGCCTCATTGACTGCTGAAACAACCTGCTGTAATTTAGCACTCAAATTTGTTTGTTGAATTAGCTTTACATATATTTTGTTACTTAAATCTACTTGTCCAAATATCCTACCATAGCTTTAGACATCGACCTAGGTATTTTTTTCTGGACTTCATAAAAAAGCATATATATTTTTCCCGTAATATCTAGTAGAAGAACTAATTTGTATGTCTAACAGATGGATAGGACTTGGATAACTTCCACTCGAAGATTCTCCGCTGCATATGTCGAGGGGGTTGAAAACTTCATGAACTTTATACGAGCTGAGTACGATGGTCCGAAATCAGATGTTCTCTGCCCGTGTAGCAGTTATATGAATTTAGTTACAAGACCCTAGTCAACTGTGCAAAATTATCTACACTTATATGGGATGTCGGTCACATATACTAGGTGGGTTCATCATGGTGAAGCTGTGAACATCAATGTTATTGACTACGTGGAAGCAGCAGATCACCATCTTGATCTGCCTGATGCTCAGGTGGGAGAGGAGGAGGTGGTGGTGGTGGCGGAGCCAGTGAGGTTGACCAACATTGAAACAATGCTATGAAATGCTTGTGCATTTCGTGAATTCACCTACAGAAGAAAAATGGTGGCCCCGCATGTTGCAACAATGCAACATGGCTGTCACCCCAGGAAATAAGCTGTCAGTATTCTCAGCTATGATTACCTTTCTTCAGGTGAAGACATCTGAGAGGATGACCAACAAATCATTCGATGCGATGTTGGCCGCTTTTCGCAAATCTTTCCCAGATCCGTCTGAGCTGCCACACACGTACAATAAAATGAAGAATTTCCTTCGTGCAGTTGGAATCGGATATGATATGATCCATGTTTGTAAGAATAATTGTGTTCTATTCCAGAAGGATTATGCCAACTTAAGTGAATGCCCGAAATACAAATCATCAAGATGGAAAGATGGTGATGCTGTGAAGAGGATTCCTCATAATGTTCTGAGACATTTTCCAATTATACCAAGATTGCAGAGGTTGTTTCATGATGCTGAAACAAGAGAGGATGTATTGTGGCATTCTAAGAACCAGGAGTGCAGAGATCAGAATGTAAGCCATCCATCTCATGGTAGTGAGTGGAAAAGCTTCAATCATAAACACCAAAATTTGCTGCTGACCCGAGAAACATTAGACTTGGCTTAGCTTCAGACGGATTTAACCCATTTGGCCACCAGAGCGCCACATATAGCATGTGGCCAGTGCTTGTTATCCCTTACAACATTCCTCCAAATGTCTGCACCAAAGAATCAAACTACATGATGGCCTTGCTCATCCCAGGTCCAAAAAGTCCTGGAATGGATTTTGATTTATTCATGGAGCCTCTTGTGGAGGAACTTCAACAACTATGGAGGGGTGTTCTCACTCGAGACCTATATAGCAGCCCACCAGCTGATTTCTTTCTGCGTGCTGTTATAATTTGGTGCATCCATGATTATCCGGCTTTGGGCACTATGTCAGGGTGAACGACACATGGTTACAATGCATGCGTTCGCTATGACAGGAATCTGCTGTCATACACAATACTTAGCAAGATCTGTAACATTGGACACCGCCATTTCCTTGCCAAGGACAAGCCGCATCCTAGAAAATACCGAAGACATGTGTTCAATGCAAAGCATGAAAACCATGATGCGCCAAAGCAGCTCACCGCCGATGAGTTGCAAGTGGAATTAGAGAAGGTCAGGCATATTACACCAGGAAACCATCCTGGTAATGGTAGTGGGAAAAGGAAGCGTGGCAGGGCAGAAGAGAGATTATTGTTTACCCGCAGGTCCACTTTGTGGGACTTGGAGTAGTGGAAAGATTTGGATCTACGGCATATTCTTGATGTGATGCACATCGAGAAAAATATATGTGACAACATTATCGGCACACTTCTTAATATTGAAGGAAATACAAAAGATACCTTAAAATTTAGGATTGATTTGACACACCTGGGTATCAGACCGGATTTGCAGGTGCAAGATGAAGGTAAACCACGGGATATGGCACCAGCTGTGTACGTCTTGGACAAGGTAAAAAGAAAAGAATTCTACGAGGTCCTATCACGTGTGAGATTCCCACATGGATTTGCTTCCAACCCTGAAAGGAGGGTCAGTGTAGATGGAAACAAGGTACAAGGGTTGAAAACTCATGACTGCCACATCCTACTTCAAAGAGTTTTACCTGTTATCCTTAGAGGATTGGGCCGCCCTGACTTATACAGAGCAGTTGCAGAGTTGGGACAATTCTTCAGGGAACTCTACATTAGAAATATTAGGATAGATGCTTTGGAGCGTCTTAGGGACAAGATACCAACTATCCTATGCGACATTGAGAAGATATATCCTCCAGCCTTCTTTGATGTGATGGTGCATTTGGCTGTTCATCTACCTGATGAGGCACTACTTAGAGGTCCAATACAGTATGGCTGGATGTACCCTATTGAAAGGCGGCTAGGCACTTTCAAGGGATATGTTAAGAACAGAGCTAGACCCGAGGGTTCCATTGCAGAGGCCTACATTGCTACAGAAACGTTGACATTCTGCTCAAAATACATTGAAACAGCTGATCAACTTAGCAAAGAAGTGGGTGAAGACAATCCTGGGCTCAATGTTTTCGATTATTCCATTCGATTTACAGGGAAGAGTCGACAAGAGGACAAACCTAAAGATTTGAACAAAATGGTTTGGTATGTGTTGAATAACTGTCCTGAGATACAACCTTATATCAAGTAAGTGCTAAGTACTGCAACTTATACATCATAATCTACTAAACTTGCAGCACATTCTTATATATTTAGATGTTTGACCCAATCACTATGTTGTGCAGCATCTACAAAAAGGAGTTACTGCCGCAAAATCCAAGAAACATTGACAAACTGGTTATGGCAGGATTTGCGAAATGGTTCAATAGCCATGTAAGCTTTTGAATTGCCCTCTCAGTTTTTTTAATATATTGAGTACATAAGATGACCAGCTCGTCCATTTTCTAAACATAGGTTAAGAAGATGCGGGAGGATGGGCAGGCAGTTGACGATGCCCTTTACTCACTAACAATGGGTCCTGATACTGGGTAAGACATTATGAATCTTGCGTTGTTGGAGATGTGCGCTACAACACCCTTGCACGCGACGAAGGCAGGAAGACATAAAAAAGTGCCATCATGAGCACGGATACGTACGACAAAGAGACAACTAAAATGTATGTTAACATAACAAACATTGTTCCATTGCAGTATATATCCAGTTTCGAGGATCATCGGTGTGTGGTTCTGTTGTGCTGTCGTTGGTATAACCTGTTTTCCAGTATCGTAAACCCAGAGCTAATGATTATTTCAAATCCATCAATGTCAAGGTGGCGTACCAAACCAACGAGCCTTTTATTTTGGAAAATCAAGCAACACAGATATTTTTCTTTGAAGACACATTTGCACGTAGCGATGACTAGAGAGTATTGCGAAGGTTTGAGCAGAGGAATTCGTTTAATGAAGTTGCACAACAAGATGATGCTTACACTTCTCCTGATGTACAAGATTCCGCAGATGTTCCTAATATCTTTGAGAACCATCACGTCAATGACGCTAGCGAAAAGATTGCCTGTCGTGTTGTGGACATACAAGAGTTGATCAAGAAGAAGCCAACGTTCGAGGACATTGAGGATGAAGAAGAAGATGACACTGTGGGGAATTACGATTCAGACTGATACACATGGCGAAGATGTTGACACTGCTGCTCCGGATGATGATTAGATTGCTTTCGTCGTATTTGCCTCTCAGAAGACATTTTTTTATCTACTATGTGAAATTGTGTTTGCTATGACAACTGAAACCTGATGAACGTGTTGTTTAGTATTTTGCTACGAGAACATCACTTATAATGTATGCTGATTTGTGATTGGTGATTGTATGACGACTAAAACATGATGACATTGTCGTTTAGTTGTACTCATATTTGGCTGTGGAACTTGAATTTGATGACATAGTTTGTTGTTGGACTGCAATTTGCTCGACATCTTTGAATGGGAACAAAGCTGACCCCACAGGGCCTCTGCTAATTTATTTATTTATTACCAAAAGGGCCTCTGCTATTTATTTATTTATGAGCAAAAGGGGATACCCCCCGATTTCCATTAATAAAAATCATTAGATGTCCACAACACTACGTCTAGCCTACTACACAGGTTTCATACATTACTAGTTTCAACAAAGTGCTCATGTCATAGCCACTGAATACACCACGAGTGCTACATACACTGCAAATAAAGAGATAATCATCCTACAAAGCACATCGATTTTGCCCATTATCTTCACAAGCTCTTTCATCTCCTCATTGCTGTCAAGGCCGTTCAGCAGCTGTTTCTTGGCCATGATCAGAGGAACTACATCTTCGTCTTTTGCCGTTCCTTCAGTTACTTGTCCAACACACCAACCTGCTGGTATTGGGATTCCTCGGCTAACCAAATAATCATCGTAGTTGCATTCCCCCACATCAGCAACTTCCCAGAAATACAAATCACACAAATCTTCCCTTTTCTGCACGAATCAAATTGGAAGATCATCAACCAAACTATTAAAAAAATCAGCAACTGAAAGCAGCAGAACAACACTTAAACATATTATTACCCCATGATTTGGGCATTTGTAGAAGACTCAGCTAGTGTTGAGGATTGTGGTTGAGACATGACGGATGACTCTGCGTGATTTGCAGCAGTGGCACCACACCAACGGCAGCGGGTTGCGATTAGCAACCGGCTACGATGCGTGTGCTGGCGGGGGTGTGATGAGACCCACAGGCGATGGTACGGGTGGCGAGTTGGCGCATATCTAGTTGTTGCCTGCTGAAGAGTAGGTGGACGAGCAGCCATCGGACATGGTTGCTGCGGCCAGAGCTTCTGATGCTAGGTAGAGTAAGTAGATAAGAGGAGAAGCGAATGTTGGATATGTCAGTTTCATTACTTGTAGAGTAGCATAGCACCATATATAGTCATAGTCTAGGTTTGGATTGAACCAGCTAAAGGAGCACGTCTCTCTTTTTTCTAAAACTCAGCAATGTCTCTTTACTGGTACACTAGCTTGTTCTGTACGCCTTCTCAAGTCTTTGATCTTCTTTCCTTTTTTTGCTAGGAAGGAAGGAGGACAAAATTGAGAGTTCCTGGGACTCGAACCCAAGACTTCTCGGTTAAAACCAAGGGTTCTAGTCACTTAAGTGGAGAACGTTCCGTGAGGAGGACGACAGACGAACGCATTTTCCTCGCAGTTTTAGTTGCGACGCAAGACCGAACGATCGCAGTTTCAGGAATGTTATCACGCGAACGAGCCCAGTTTTTCTTTTCTTCCTATATATAAAAAAGTATGCTACTTGGTGTCGGCTTAGTCAACAAACGATTGTGCCAACCTTAAACGTTGGATTAACATTCAACGTCTGTCATGTTTCTTCAGTCTCTTCTTCCTCCGGCCCGCCAAAGCCAAACTAGTGCTGGTGGGACCGCCTGCTCGCGCCTCCCACGGCTAGCTGTGCTGCCGCGCATGCATCGTGGCCACATTGCACCCTAAAAATCTGCGCATCTTCCTTGGCTCCTGTTCGTTCCCGTCCGAGGCCTCACCATCGTCCTCCGCCTTGGTTCGCTTGCTATAGCGCCGCCCTCCGGTGTTGTCAACATGGTCAACAACTGAGAGGAAGAAGGAGATGACTGCACATGGTGAGGTTGACAGTAGGGACCTAGCAGCGCGCACAGTAATTTTGTTTTTTTTGGGACGGAGAAGGGTATCAACTGGGTTGTGCGGGAGTTGTGGCCCATCTAGCCCAGGCTTTTATTTCATATGTTTAGCACATGACCAACCTAGTTTGTTTTTTTCCTTCCTGAAAATGGCTAGCGAACTATTTTTTTGTAGAAGAACCAACATAGGCCTACTTGCTTTTCTATGCCCTGCTGGGCCGGAAATCTTTCAAGACAAGGAGGGATGCATTTTGCCCAGAAAATGGGTTATAAGTAATAAGAAATGGGCTATAAATAATAATAAATGGGCTGTAAAATGAAAAAAAATTAGCAAATAGGCAATTAGTTCCAAAATACTTTTTTCTTTCGGATTTTGATATTTTAAATTCATTGTTTTTGTGCGGGTAAAATTTCATTGAATTTAAATTAAGGTAAATTTGAATCTGGCTAGAAATTTTGGGCTGTATGCTGTTTGGGACATATTTGGAGGCTGACTTGTGGGTCTACTAGGTTGACGTGTACGAAAGGCTTTGTCTACTTAATCCACAAATGATTCTAGCAGCAGTGACCGTTGGATGTTAATCACACAGCCGTGCTGCTTCTTCAATATCTGATCTTCTTGCTCCAGCCGCTCAAACCAGTGCTGGTGGGACTGCCTGCTCCCGCCTCGCGTGGCCGGCTGTGCTGCTGCACAGGCCGCACCGCCCACCCTACTCCATTGCTGGCCAGGCCATTCCTCTACTCACCCACACCTCATGTTATTTTCTAGCGATGGCAGCCGGACCAGTAAACCCTCGTACTCCCACCACATGGGCAACAACTGCCGAGTCTTCCCGGGCTCCGTGTCATTCCCTTCCTAGGCCTCACCGTCATCCACCGTCATGGTGCTCTCGGCGCAGCCTGGTCAACATGGTCAACGAACGACATCCATCGGACGTGGACTGTAAGTGGAGAGGCTGACAGCTAGGTCGAGGGCCGCACACAAGGAAATGCCTCCTTATTACACTCAAAATAATGATCCTCCACCTAACATCTGGGACTCACCGGAAGGGCCTCTGTATTTCGCGAAAAAACGTTTCCCCCGCTGACAAGTCGGACCCACCAGCTATATCTTCGCACGCAAGGAAGTGCCTCCTTATTATGCACAAAAAAAATGAATACTCCCCCTGCTAGCTGAGACCCAGCATAGTGGGAGGATGACTTGTGGGCTTACTAAGTTCACGGGACGGAGGGCTTTGTCAACTTAGTCAGTATGAATGATTCTAGCTCCAGTGACCGTACGATGTTCATCCAACGGCCGTAGTGCTTATTCAACCTCCAGTCTTCTTGCTCCAGCCACACAAACCAGTGACGGTCGTGTCGCGTGCTCCTGCCTCCCGTGGCCGACTGTGATGCCGCGGAGGCCTCACCGCCCCCTACTACTCCCACCACTGGCCAGGCCATCCCTCTACTCACCCACACCCCCTGTTATTCTGCGACGGACGGCAGCCTCACATCGCAGTCGAACCAGTGAACCCTCGTACTCCTCTCCGCGTGGGCATCCACTACCACGTCTTCCCTGGCTCCGCGTCGTCCCCTTCCTAGGCCTCACCGTCATCCACCGCCTTGGTGCTCTCGGCGTGGCGCGGTCAATGTGGTCAACGACCGACTTCCATCGGAAGAGTACTGTACGTGGAGAGGCTGACAGTTGGGTCCACGGCCGCAACAAGGAAGTGCCTCCTTATTACGCGGAAAATAATGATTCCTCGACCTGACAACAGGGACCCACCGGACGGGCCATCGTATTTCGTGAAAAAAAACATCTCCTCCCTGACTGCTGGGACCTACCAACTACATCTTCGCACACAAGGAAGTGCGTTCATATTAAGGGCAAAAAAATGAATTGCCCCCTGACTGCTGGGATCCACCAGCTACATCTTCGCACGCAAGGAAGTGCCTGACAGTCGGGACCCACCTTGTCGAAGCGTACGTAGCGTTGTCATTCTGGTCGCGAACGTGTACGTACATACTGGTCAATGTAGAGGCGCGCACGTGTCGTAGTAGAGGCGTGCATGTAGGATGTACACGTACGTACAACGGCCAGGGTGCAAGAAAGAAAATACGGCCACGTGCGTACTTACGGGCGGGGTCTCGAATGCCTACTCGCGCATACGTACGGCCAGGGCTCGTGTACATGGCTGGGTCGGAACGAAGAAACTGTGTCGTCATCGTGTTCATGGGAAGGCAACGGAATGCGTCGTGTTCATTGGGAGGCAACAGAACACGTGATTTTCATCGGGAGCCAACCGGCCTGGGCGGAACAACCGATGGAAACGAGGCCTGGCGTACCGTAGAATGGAGGAAACGACCTTTTGTTCGACCGGCCACAGTCGAAACGGGATCTTGTTCATCAGGAGGGGTCTGGAGTACCGCAAAACGGAGGAAACGGACTTCCGTTGGACCTCCTACGGTCGAAACGGGGTCCTGTAGATCAGGAGGGGTGTGGCGTACCGCAATACGGAGGAAACGAACTTGTGTTGGAGCGCTACGGTCGAAACGGGGGTCCTGTTGATCGGGAGGGGTGTGGCATACCGCAAAACGGGACTCCACGGGATACTATTCATCTCCGCCGTCGACCTCCTCCAGCCTCCACGGGCTACTATTCATCCACCGTCGACCTCCTCCAGCCTCCACCTGCGACTGTTCATCCACGGGCTCCTGTTCATCTAGCCTCCACCGCGCGCTCCTCCATCGGCTACTGTTCAACCAGCCCTCTCCACGGTCTCCTGTTCAACCGCCCCTCCACAGGCTACTATTCATCCAGCCCTCCACCGGCTACTGTTCAACCAGCCCTCCACTGGCTACTGTTCAACCTTCCCTCCACGGGGGCCTGTTCATCCAACCCTCCACGGGGTCCTGTTCATCCATGCCCGACTGGCTCGATCAATCGGGGTCCTGTTCATCTAGCGGCAACACCACGAGGTCCTGTTCATCCAACCCCCCATCGGGAACTATTCATCCAACCCCCAACATCTCTCACTGTTCATCAAGGGAAGGAGGCAGCAGGTTCGATCGGCTTCAGTTAGCAGCAGTAGCGAATGAAGGAATCGCTCGATCGGGTTTAGTAACGCGTAGCCTGCAGTGCAATTGCTCGGGTTCAGTAGGCAAACGCCTCGCTCGGGTTCAGTTAGAGCCCAACGCCTCGCACCCACGCGCGTACTTGTACAAGAGAAACACGCATCACTCGGCCCCGACCACCCACCGTAACCGGGAACTCCTCGATTATTTCGTCGCCCTCGCTTCTACCATGGTTTTTGCCGTCATGCATGTGTCGGTGTTCTGGGAATGGGGGTCCCCAGGCTTGCCTACCTGCGGCCTGCGGCGCGGCTCAAGGGGTGGCCCAGTACGGCCCATCTTCATCAACTCAAGCTCAAGACCTCGCGACGGGCCAAGCCTCGCGGGGCGGACGACGCAAGGCTTCCTCAGGAACGGCCTCACCAGGCAGGCTCGCGAGGAGGCGGAGAGATCAAGGCAAGGGTACCTCGCGAGGTGCCCATGACACAAGCCATGATGATCAAGACCAGGCGGGCGCCAGGTGTCGGTGTCAAAACCGGCGGATCTCGGGTAGGGGGTCCCGATTTGTGTGTCTAAGGCTAATGGTGAAAAGAGGCAAGGGACACGATGTTTTACCCAGGTTCGGGCCCTCTCGATGGAGGTAAAACCCTACTTCCTGCTTGATTGATCTTGATGATATGATTATTACAAGAGTTGATCTACCACGAGATCATAGAGGCTAAACCCTAGAAGCTAGCCTATGATGATTATGATTGTCCCTATACGGACCAAACCCTCCGGTTTATATAGACACCGGAGGGGGCTAGGGTTTACGCAGAGTCGGTTACAAAGAAGGAAATCTGATATCCGGATCGGCAAGCTTGTCTTCCACGCAAAGGAGAGTCCCATCCGGACACGGGATGAAGTCTTGAGTCTTGCATCTTCATGGTCCAGCAGTGCGGCCAAAGTATATAGTCCAGCTGTCCGGATACCCCCTAATCTAGGACTCCCTCAGTAGGCCCTTAACCAGGCTTCAATGATGATGAGTCCGGCGCGTAGATTGTCTTCAGCATTGCAAGGCGGGTTCCATCTCCGAATACTCCAAAGTATTTACCGAACATTTAAATCTAGTCCGGATCTGCAAGATGATCTTCACATACCACTGTAGAGAGAACAATATTCCACAAATGTAATCTGCTGACAACTTCAGAGAACATGACATGACACTAAGGTCGAGTCATTATTCGAACCGTTTTCCCACAACCAGCCAAAGCGCATATTGCGAGGCAGTTTCCTCGGCACGTCTCGTTGAAGCAGAGTTCATTTTCCCTTATCACGGTATTCCCATCAATATAGGTATGGGTAACCCAACTGCGCCATCAATCGTGGCGCTTGGGAAATAAGCGATCTTCAATGGGCAAGTGGGGAGGCGCACCATTTTCGTAGCGTCTATAAAGGGATAAGGATTCCCCGTTTTTACCCACGCCTTCTTCCTCCTCCGCTTATCCATTCTCGCACCCTCGAGCTCGAGCGCCCTAGTTCATACCTTCTCCGCACAGATGAACATGTCCGGAGCAGGAGGCTAGTGGGTGGACTCCACCATGAAGGAGCATATTACGAAGCTCCGAGCGGACGGATACTTGGCCGCAGATATCGCGCACCTGCTGCGGATGCATGGCAGATCATTCCGACTCCGGGACCCCACAAGAGGGTCGTGTTCCTTACCCACTTCGTCCGTGGACTGGGATTTCCACTTCATCCCTTCGTCCGCGGGCTTATGTTTTACTATGGGCCGGACTTCCATGATCTATCCCCAAACTTCGTCCTGAACATCTCGGCGTTCATCGTCGTGTGCGACGCCTTCCTCCGCATCAAGCCTCACTTCGGCTTGTGGCTACGAATCTTCTGCGTGAAGCCGAAGATTGTGAGCGGCCAGCAAGCAGAGTGCGGAGGCGCCATGGTGGGTAAGATGCCCAACGTTACCTGGCTCAACGGCTCCTTCGCGGAGACCGTAAAAGGGTGGCAATCGGGGTGGTTCTACATCACCGAGCCACACGACGACAATTGGGCGGCGGCCCCCGAATTCCGATCCGGAATTCCCATGCGGCTCACCTCCTGGGAAAGGAAGGGCCTGGCTTGGAGTGAACCTGCGGAGCTTACCGGACTTCAAAACTGCATCAAGAATATGAAGGACAAGAAAATCAAGCTTGTCAACATGGTCCAGGTCATGCTCGTCCGCCGAATTCTTCCGTGCCAAAGACGGACATTTAATCTATGGGAGTTTGTCCCGGCCGAACACTAGACACTTCAAGAGTTCTATGGCACGACACACAAGGACGCATGGAAGGTGTTGTTCAAGGCCTCTGAAATACCTCCTCCCACATCCAAGGACCGCGGACTTCACGCCACGCGGCTCCCCCGTCCGGTGAGTTTTCTGACTATCACTAGATGTAGTTTTCTCCAGCATACTCATGGGAGGATTTCAAGTCATCGTGTGTATTTAATCAGGAGTACGTGGTGACGGCGGAGCAGATCGACTGTCCGGCTCCACTGCCAGAAGGTCCAGCGACCGCTCTCCTGACGGAGGTGCTAGTCCCGGCGCCCTACAAGGCACCGGAAAAGAAGGCCGAAAAGAAGGCCCCGGGCACCAGGAAGGGTCTCCGGCGTAAGGTTGTACCGGACGCCTCGTCTGAAAACAATGAGGCACACTCCTCCCCTTCGGGGAGGAGGAAAAGGAAAGTGCTGCCCCTCCCGAGGAGGACGAAGGGCCTGAGAGGGAGACCCAGGGGACCAGGAAGGGTCCCCGGCGCAAGGCCGTCATAAACTCGTCGTCCGAAGACGACGAGGCAGATTCCTCCCGCGGAGGCGG
>NC_041389.1:470654177-470708270 GCF_002162155.2 Triticum dicoccoides | reverse complement strand
GAAGAAAAGGAAAGCCGCCCCGGAGGGGAAGGCTAGGATGCCCAAGAAGGGAAAGGCATCCCTTTCGGATTACTCCGTCACGGCCACCTACAGCGAGAAGGAGTGACTGCCTAGGGGGAAGCCCCTAGTAAGATCATAAGTATCCGCACTCTGTTGTATTTTAGTGCGACTTCGTCATAGTCTGTTGTAACGCTGAACACGTATGTGCAGTCCGGCCAGGTCCCATCCTGAGGTATCCTCTTCGGATGGGTCTTTGAGCGATTCGGCGATGAATTCGCTCCAAACAGCCACTTCCCCTCGGCCTGCGGATGACACGGGACTCAAACGGGACCTGGAGCAGGCCCAAGGAGAGCTCAGCCTCACGAAGTGGCGGCTCGAAGAGAACAAAGGTGAGTGATACCCCGTTCATATATCACAAAGAATAGAAAAAAATTGGTGACGCTAACAAAAAAGCGTCATGATTTTGTAATAGGGGCCACGACTGAAGTGGCGTCCCTGAAGAAAGCGCTATCCGAGGCCGAAAACAAGGCGGCCATGGAGCGCATTGAGCGTGACAAGCAAAATGCTAGGGTGGGCGAGGTGCAGCAAGAGCTCCAGGAGCTCGGCAAGAAGTTCGAGTCCTTGGAGCGTGACTTCAAGACAAAGAAGTCTGAACTCGCGAAGGCCCTTTTGAGCATGAAAGACGCCAAGGCCGAAGCCAAAAAGGCCCAGCAGGAAATCCAGGCAGCCAAGAAGATAGCGGCGGGTAAGACATTCTTATGCAAAGCAAGCATGTGGAGGAGACATTTCTTTTACTTACCCGAATTCGGAGCTCTCCAGGGGCATTCGCAGATCTGCCACACAGCATATCGGATGCTGCAGAGTTCTACCATGCCGAAGAGGGGAGCTCAACAAAGAAGATGTTCTTGTCCCAGTATGCTGGAGCCGAACACCCAATGCCTTTGAGTGACCAATTGAAGCAATTGGTTGAACTCCATAGGGCGACCGAAGTGGCTATGAAAGATTTCATAGTCCGGATGTGGCCTGGTGCCCCTGCCAGCCAGCTACTTTGGCCTGATAAAGCGGATGGTAAATGCCTGTCCGTGGCTTGAAGTGATCAAGCGATCCGTTTGCATTGAGGGTGCCCGCCGAGCTTTGCTCGTGCGAAGGTGCATTGGGACATGTTGGATGCGGAGAAGCTAGTGAAGGATGGACCGCTGGAGGGCAAGGCGCATCGCTATCCCGAGAAATATTATGATGGCGTTATGAAAGGCGCTCGCCTCGTGGCCAATGAATGTACCAAGGACACGACTTTTGAGTGAATGTACTCCTATCGTTTTTGTAATATAAAAACAAAGTTATTTGCGCTATATAGCACTTTGTTGATTTAAAATATTACCTTCTGTGCGGCTGTTTATAAAATTCCGAAAGTAGGCCAGTCATCGGCTTCCGCCCCCACATAACTAGTACTGGGGTGTTCGTGGAAAACCCAGACACTCTTTATCCAAATATTTGCTCCCTGAAGGAGGTGTTTGGCGCAGCGAACAAGGCAATCGGACTATGCGGCTTTATAACTTTCACTTAGCCATAGAAGTCTACAATTTTAAATTTCGGCGAAGCCCCTAGAATTCGGAAAGCCGAATTGGGGCGCTATATACGCCTAAATCGGACGAGGCTGACTCCTCACCTAAAGCGGAAAAAATCTTTAAGGATTTTACGACCTCTCGAACAGCGACCAGCTCTCGCCACATCATGCCAGTCAGTTTTTGGCTTTCTCTACTGAGGTGCTCGTCCGGAAGAACTGGGACACAATCGCAGTAGTTCTCCCTGCGCTACCTTAGCCGATATAACGGAACGTAAGGTACCAAAACAAGGGAGCCGAGCAAACCCAAATATTGACCCAAGACATGATTCGCAGCTGATGCATATAATGCTATAAGTTCGGGGTGCCGCACTATTGAAAGTGTTCGGACTTATCTTGCCGTATTATGGGGCGCCATAAGAAGCCCCTGGCAAACTGAACGTACCAAAGTGTACGGATTCAATATTAAATAAACATTTATAGAAAAAATGTGAAGATAGGAATAATAAGCTGACGCTATATATTATTTCCCATTGTAAGACAATACGTCCGGGCGTATGTGTACAATTGATGTGTTAAGCAGAATGAAAACATGACTATTTGACATGAAGTATCCAAGGGCGGGCGACATATAGGTATATAAAACAGGTATAACGATCATTAACAGATACCACCAGAGTATTCCCTTTGTGCGCAAAGCCTTTTGCCTCCTTGGTTTTCCCCCCTGTGTGGAGTCCGATGATCCGGTTCTCTGAAGAGGCTGCCGGAAAGTAGGGTCCTGAAAGATAGAGAGGGTTATTAAAGTATGTTGCGGCTAAACCACACTGTTGACCGCGCCACTATTGTGCCCCCGCCTGTGCCCGTGGTATCTTGAGTGCGTAATTGGGTACGCGCGGCATGCATGCTGCCTGAATGGGACTGGGGCGGAGGCTGGACTGCTAGTCGCGCTCTTGGCGTGCCTGGCAATCCTGTTGCAGGGTACTCCGGACTTGCTTGACGGTGTTCGGGGTTGTTGTCGCCGAATTGGTGGTTTGCCGGAGAAGGCTGCTTTGTACTTCTGCCGTGAGGGCTGCAGTATGCTCTTCTGTAAGGAGAGAGCGGTCCGTGTTTCCATTGACTGTTATAACCCCGAGAGGTCCTGGCATCTTGAGCTTGAGGTATGCGTAGTGTGGTACCGCATTGAATCGAGAAAATGCGGTTCGTCCAAGCAGTGCATGATAGCCACTGCGGAAAGGGGCGATATCGAAGATTAACTCCTCACTTCGTAAGTTATCCGGAGATCCGAAGACCACTTCCAGTGTTATGGAGCCTGTGCAGCGGGCCTCTACTCCTGGAATTACACCTTTAAAGGTGGTTTTGGTGGGCTTGATCCTTGAAGGGTCGATGCCCATTTTGCGCACTGTGTCCTGATAAAGCAGGTTCAGGCTGCTGCCGCCGTCCATAAGGACTCGTGTGAGGTGGAATCCGTTGATGATTGGGTCTAGGACCAATGCGTCTGAACCGCCTGTTGGTGTTCTGGGAAAGGGGGTCCCCAGACTTGCCTGCCTGCGGCGTGGCTCAAGTGGGGGCCCAGCGCAGCCCAGCTTCATCAGCTCAAGCTCAAGACCCTCGCGAGGGGCCAAGCCTCGCGGGGCGGACGACACGAAGCTTCCTCAGGAGCAGCCTCCTCAGGCAGGCTCGCGAGGAGGCGGAGAGATCAAGGCAGGGTACCTCCCAAGGACCCCATGACGCAAGCCATGACGATCGAGACCAGGTGGGCGCCAGGCGGGCGCCGGCCTGCGCAGTGTCCTTGTTTCCCTTTCGGTGCAAAGGGGGCAAGCACAGACCGAGGCATCAGGCAAAGGTTACCGTTTCGGTGCAACAAGACCAAGACCAACAGAACAGCAGGATGGAGGTCATCGTGGAGCCCAGGACGGCATCATCGTCAGAGCCTTTGGCAGCCGAAGACCAACTTTAGTCAGGATAAGTGTACTAGATGTTCCCCTTCAAAATTGCCAAGTGTTGGCGCCCTTCCCGCTCATTATTTGGGAAGAGGCCCATGGCCTTCATCTATAAATAGGACTAGCCACCCACAGGGTAGAGGCATCTGGAGATCGACCAGAGAGAGAGAGATAGAGCAGCGACTGAACTCACCCTAGCAGTTCATCGCACCAGCTCAAGAACGGCCCCTCGCGAGGTTGTTCTCCCTTTGTACTGTTTATCATCAGCCCCTGAGGCAATCCACCACACCACACACTAGAGTAGGGTATTACACCACAATGGTGTCCTAAACTAGTATAAATCTTGTGTCCCCTGTGTGTTCATCTTTCTTGCTTAGATCCTTGCGAGACTTCGACGCGTGAGCTGGTAGGGGAAAGATCTTCGTGCGCACCCCAGTGTTCAAACCTCAAGGGTCTCCTGGAACCCGAAATTCGACATTTGGCACGCCAGGTAGGGGTGCGCCGGAATCTTTCTTCTGCTAGTCGTGTGTGATCTCCCGCCGTATCCATGGCTGATGCTCGTCGAGCTCGCGCCGAGCGTCGGGCTGCTCTCGCCACCCGCGTCGCCCAGACGGCGCCCGTCGGCGATCGCCCCCATCGTTACCCGTCGCCTGCCACCAACGCCGCCACCGGCTCGGCGGGGAACGAGCAGCAGGCCTCGTCCCTACACCCTTCGGTGCGGAGCGATGGCCGCACCGCCACCCCATCGCTGACTCCAGCCGGTTCGTCGTCCCACGCCCGTCGCGGCCCCACAGACGTGCGCGCCGCGCAGCTCCTGGAGCGTGAGCTCCTGCACTACCGTCCCGTCGACGACCTCTACGAGGACTGGCTCGCCCGCATCACCGAGCTCGTCAGCGCCGCAGGGGGCTCTCCCATGCCATCCCTCTCGCTGCCTCGCCCTCCATCCTGCACAGGAGGTGAGGAGCAGGAGGTGCCTCCACCACCTCCTCCCCAAGAAGGCGCCCTGGCTGCAAGGCGCACGGCCCTAGAACGAGACCCACCGCGTCCGGTGCCTGCACGACAAGAAAGGAGCTGCCAAGAGATCCCTCATCCCCAAGAAGGTGCTCGCGTGCTCCCAGCACCGGAGCTCCGTGACCGCATCCCTGCACCGCCACTTCAAGACCCTGCGCTGCTCCAGGTAGCGATGCGCGGGAATCCCCAAGAGCAAGCCCCGCATCAGCAGAGAGCTCCGGTGGCCACTGCAGGCTGCCGCGCCTTCACCTCCGAGCTGCGTAGCGTCGCATGGCCCGGCAAGTTCAAGCCGGACCTGCCTCCTCGCTACGACGGCACTGCAGACCCCGCGGAGATCCTCTGGCTCTACGAGCTGGGCATCAAAGCCGCCAACGAGGACAAAAAGGTCATGGCGAACTGGTTTTCCATGGCGCTCAAGGACGGTGCCCGCACCTGGCTCCTGAACATATCTCCTGGCACGATCTCCTCCTGGGACGAGATGCGCACCCGCTTCATCGCCAACTTCCAAGGCACTCGCGACCGGCCCCCGGCCATGAGTGACCTGCGCCGCATCAAGCAACAGCCAAGAGAGACCCTGCAGAAGTACATCCAGTGCTTCAACAATGCCCGCCTCAAGATCCCCAAGGTGACTGAGGAGGCCATTGTCTCAGCCTTCTCCGATGGCGTGCGTGACATCAAGATGAAAGAGGAGCTAGCAATCCATGAACACCTGTGCACATCGCTGGAGCTGTTCAACTTGGCGACCAAGTGCGCTAGGGCTGAGGAAGGGCGCCTCTCCCTCCTCGAGCTTCCGGCTGCCGACCCAGAAGAGAAGATGCCCAAGGTCAAGGACGTGAAGCGCAAGGGGTCTGCCGTGCTCGCAGCGGAGCCAGACACCAAGCAAGGTAGGGATCAGCCTGAGTCATCCAAGGGCAGCCGGTACTACGTGTACCATGACCTCCACACCCACAACACCAGCGAATGTCAAGAGCTCAGGGCCGTGCGAGATGGGCGTATCGGCCGATGTCCCGAACGCAACGACCGGGGCTATGGCCGAGGAAGAGGAAGAGGCGGACGATGGGAAGACCGTGGCCCTTGCCAAGGGTGGCGTGACCGACCTCGCGAGGACCACTGGCAGGACCAGCCTCGCGAGGGAGGTTGGAGGGATCAGCCTCGTGTGGACCGCCCTCAAGGCAACGCAGGCCTCCCTCCTCTGCCACCACCACCAAGGAGGAATGAAGACCATCACCAGGACAAGGCGGCTGGGGGCTTCCAGAAGCCTCGCGCAATCGCTTGCATCCTGGGCGACGCTCAGGCCCCAGCCTCTTAGCGCATCTTCAAGCAGTTTGCTCGTGAGGTGAATGTAGTCCTCCCCAAGCTTGAGGCCACATGCCCTCTCAGGTGGTCAGCGTGTGCTATCACGTTCAGCTCACCGGATCAGCTCAAGTGCGCAGCAACGGCCGGAGTCCTCCCGATGCTCTGTTCCCCAGTCATCAGCAATGTGCAAGTCAACAGGACCCTCATCGATGGCAGAGCTGGACTCAACGTCCTGTCCGTCGAGACATTCAACAATCTCCAAGTGCCATACGATCAGCTTCAGCCGACCAAGCCTTTCTCAGGAGTCACTGATGGTTCCACTGTTCCGATAGGGCAAGTTCGCCTTCCTGTCACCTTTGGGTAGCGCAACAACTACCGCACCGAGCTCATTGTCTTCGACGTTGCTCACATTTGCTTGCCATACAATGCCATCCTCGGGTACCCAGCTCTGGCCAAGTTTATGGCAGTAACTCACCATGGCTACAATGTCCTCAAGATGCCAGGAAGCAGTGGAATCATCACAGTGCCTTGTGAGGAAAGGGATGCAGTGTGTTCTCTTGAGCGTGCCTTCTAGGCCGCGACAATCAAAGACCCAGATCACAGGAGCGGGAGGCTCCCAGAGGCGATCCCCAAGAAGAAGAAGGCTTCACCTGGCCCAAACACTCGCAAGGCAGGAACCTCTGGAGGCGTTGCATTAGGATCCGCGCCCGTTCAAGGGGCGCCACCCTCTGTCGCATAGGAAGGCGCGCCCGGCACCCTCCTCGGGCAGGGCTTGGGAGCTCTCTCCTGGAGGGCCGCCGACCTCGCCAAGGTCACGAGGGAGGTGCTCGGGCACCACCTGGAGGCGTGCTTCAAGGCACGTTTCCCTCAGGAAGGTATGAGGCAAGGAGGGCCAAACCCTCAGGAGTTCATCGCGAGGAACATTCAGGAGCTACAGGAGTCAAGGGTCATGCGCGGCAGCCGCCGCCTACCTGCCGTAGCCCCACATCCCGGTGAGGATGGTGGGCTGCGTGTCTGCATCGACGTACCAGGGCTCAACCGAGCCGTGTCTCAGGAGCGCCTCTGGCCTTCACGCGTGGGGCGTTGCGAGGGACCACCTCACAGCTACGTTTGCATGCCTTTCGGCCTGCCGAACACGGCTGCTGCCCACCAGCGCCTGATGAGGAGCATCCTGGAGGCTCAGGTCGCCAGGCACCACTCATTCCTGGAGGAGATGGAGATGGACCTTGAGGAGCCGCCCGGACCCCTAGAGCCTCCTAAGGCTCAGGGTTCCGAAGGCTGGTGAGGGGTGGCTTCTTCACCACGCGTCGTCAGCTACTCCGACACTTCATCCCCAACGGTATCAGGTGACATCTTTCCAAGTTCCATTTTCAGCTGGGAGCGCCCGCAGGGCTGCATCATTCCTAGGTCGCGTGGGTCCGTCCCTGCGGCGTGTATCCGTTTTGCTTATGCCCTTTACCTAACTTGTTGGGGGCGCCCCTCGGGCTGCATTATCCCCAAGCTGCTCGGGCCTGACCCAGCGGCGTTTGCTTTCTCCGCATCTATCTAAATGAATTTGCTCCTCCGAGCTTAACCTGGTCCCCATGGTTATCATCTGCTGCTTATCGTGGACCTCTCCGCTCGCATGCAACACGCTTGCGCGTTAAAAGGGGGGCACCTGAGCATCGCGACTCATGGGCTCTTACTGGCCCTCCAACCCGCACCCCCTGGCCTTGACCCACAGCATCGCGACCTGTCATACCAGCGGCGGCTGAGCTCGCTTGAGGGCTGGGACCTGAGGACATAGAGCATTTGCATTCTAACCACCCTGCAGGAACACTCCATTGATAAAGGCCCAAAGCCAGGTGCAACCTGCCTCGAGGTAGGGCCTCGTTAGTCCTGCACTGGCTCACGGGTGCCCAGATACACCTCTCCTAGCCCTATCGTGGCGGCCGCTTGTCAGGGCGGGGTTGTACACGCCCCGGGGGCTTCTCTCGGAGGGGAGCCCCCTCCCACGTACCAGTGGAAGCACCATGCTCCGCGCTGGCTGACGACACTACCGAGGAGCGGCTACGCCCGTACACATACGGAAGCGCTATGCTCCGCGCTGGTGATAAACAACTGAGGGCGGCCCACGGCCGTATCAACCTCAGGGAGCCCAGAGCTTAGTGTCTGGCACCATCGCAACGCCTTCCCTCAGGAGTGCCGCGCGAGGGGGATGGACACGGGGGCTACGCCCGAACGCACGCCACCCAGCCAGGTCCCTCGGACCTGGTCGTCGCGCACCTCTCCCTGAGCGGAGCCAAGGTATGAAGACTCGTTTACACGTCAAGGGGGACTCCTGAGCATCGCGACTCAGGCGCCTAACTGGTCACGTAGCCCCTCACTCCTTAGTCCCATCCTGGTTTCCCGTCGGGGCTAACAGCGGCTGAGGTATGCACGGGGCCGGGCCCTGCCGATGTAGAACGACAAATCCGCTCCTACGCCTCCCTTCCCTACTTGCAGTTTGCGTGTCAAGAGGGACTCCTGAGCATCGCGACTCAGGAGCCTAACTTGCCACTTAGCCCCTCACTCCTTAGTCCCATCCTGGTTTCCGGTCGGGGCTAGCGGCAGCTGAGGTATGCGCGGGGTCGGGCCCTGCCGACGTAGAATACAAGCAAATAGGAGGGGAAAATGCAAATTCTAGGGAATTCAAAAGCAAATATTACAAGCCATAGAGTGTTTCACAACACCAAACACAAGTTTAAATGCCTCCACGAGGCATGGTGCATGTTGCAGGAATTAAAACAGGACATAAGCCGCAAAGGAATCACTTCCCAGTGGCGCCGCCGCCTGTGGTGGAGTCATGCTGGGCGGCTCCGCCTCCTGAAGCCGCGGAACTGGTGGCGTCGCGTCTAGGCAAGGTGCCGAAGGCACGGAACCTTCCCAGCAAAGCCTCGGCTCGGCCCTTCACGACCTCAGCAGCTGCGGCGGCAAGGTAGCCGCTCACGGGTTCCATCAGGCTGTCGAGGTCGATGTTGGGGTCGCGAAGGTAGACATGGCTGAAGACGCGCGTCAGCGCTGCAGACGACAGGGCACGTGCCTCGGCCTCGGCCGTAGGGCCAAGGCTGTCCGCGGCATCTTCAAGCGCGTGGACCAGGAAGGGAAGCAACTCGGAAGGGCCGTCCTCTTCGCCAGCCAACGGCTCCTCTAAGCTGCCCTCATAGAGCGTCTTCAGCGCAGCGCGTGCCTTCTCCTCCAGCTTGGCGAAGGCCACTCGATCCTCAGCCAGGACCTTCGCCTTGCGGTCTAGCTTAGTCCTCTCCACCTTTAGCGCCTGCTCCAGCGTCTCCAACCGGCCATGGCGGTCATCAAGCTCGGCGCCCCGGTCCTTGACGGCAGCCTCCCGAGCCTTCATCCCCTCCTCCTCCTAGCGGATGCAGACCTCCTTCGCGAGCGCGTCACGTAGGTCTTGCAACTCGACCTCCAGCGCCTTGCAGCGGCCCCGGGCATCCGCAGCGTCGCCCTGGGCAGCATCGCGAGCGGCCTTGGCCTGGCGGGCGGCTTGCTTCTCCTCATCAGAGGCAGATGCAGCCTGGCTCAGCGCCGCTCGGACAGAGGCGACAGAGCGGGCCCAACCAGAAGCTAGCTCTAGTCGCCCGACCACCAGGCGGGGGTCCGCGCTCTGGAGATCCTCCCACAGCCGGCTCAGTTCATTGGTGGCCTGGTCCAAGACGACCGAGGAATCAGAAGAGACAGGAGCCGGTGGAGCAGGTGGAGAGGACGGCAAGGTGATCACGGCTTGGGAGGAAGGAGCCTCCCGGGCCATGGGCGTCTCAGCGGCAGCGCCAAGCCCAGGCACCTCCAGGGTCAGCGGGGCCATGGGGGCTGACTCCTCGCCAGAGTGTCCCTATTGGGCTCGCGAGGACGACCGGGCAGGGGAAGCACGGGCCTCAATGCCTCTTTTCCCCGCAGACGGAGGCATAGCCTCGGCAGACGAACTCGCCTCAAGGGGGGTCGCAGAAGCCCCTTTCAACTTCTTCGCTGCATGTGTCGGCCTGGCCAAAAGAGTGCAGACGTCAAGTCTCAGTGGCAGAAATGAAGCAAAGCGCGGATCGAGCACTTACTGGTCATCGTTCACGGGCTCAAGCAGCCTCCAGCCAAACTTGAAGCCCGAGAGCCTGCAGCTGGGATCAACCTTGGGAGGCACGGAAGCAGAGGACGTATCGGGAGGGCCGGAGCTGGCCTCAGACCGCCCCAGAGCCAGAGCGGATCCTGGGAGCACCAGCCCCGACCTGTCCTTCCTCTGGACCAGGGGAGAATCCTCCCCTCCTCACCTAGCGCTGGCCTCGTACGGGACCTGCGCCGGGGAAAGGACTCCTCCGACTCCCCGCCAGTCGCCTTGGAGTCAGACTCTTCTTCCTCCTCCTCTTCTTCCTCCTCCTCCTCTTCTTCCTCCTCACTCCCGCCGGAGTCGCTGGAGGACACATTCACCATCGGCAACACCGCCAGATCCTCGGGAGCCACTGCGGGCACCAGCCCCTCACCATTGAAAGTGGGCATGGCGTTCACCACCTGCTCCCAATTGCCGCGAAGAAGCAGGGGGACGGGAGCACCGTCCAGCCTCGCCAAGTCTCCCCCGACCAAGGAGTGGAGGGCCGCCACCAGATCTTCATCGGCCAGGGCTGCAGAGCTCAAGCGAAGGGCAGCGCCTGCTTCCCCAAGCCTCCACAATGGGAGCGAGTGCTCCCGGAGTGGGGCCACCCGGTGGTCCAGGAACTCCCTCAGGAGCGTGGCCCCGATCAGCTTCGCCGCCCCCAGGTTGCTTGGCCTCAGGTTCGCATCCATCCTCTTCAGCACCGCCCTCGTGCGCGGGTCGACAAGCTCCACGCGAGATCACGCATCGACGGCCTTGGGCTGCCCCATGGGCAGCACCAGCCGGGGGTGGAGGCGCCCGACATCCACCATGACCCATTTGCTCCGGAAGCCCTCGATCCTCTTCCCAGGCTTCGAGATGGCGTTGGAGCCGGAGTATGCGATAAAACTCGCGCATGCAGAGATGGGGCCACGAGAAACCCGGAGGTAAAAGTAATGGTGTAGCAAGGCTACTGAGGGCTTTACCCTAATGTGAGCCTCACAATAGTAGGCGAAAATCGCCAGGAGAAGAACAGAGTTGGGGTGGAGGTCCAAAGCTTGCAAGTTGTACAGGCGAAGAACAGCAAGGAAGAACTCGGAAAAAGGGGGCACCCGACCAGCGATGATGGCGCTCACAAAAAGCGGGTAGAAGGTGCTCCCCTTGCCTTCAGGCTGGTTGGAGCCGGCCTTGAACACAGTCGCTCCCGCGTTGCCCTGCGCCATCGTCCTCAGGCGCATCAGGGCGAGATTCTTCTCCAACACATTCGGGGGATCCAGAGCCGGCGAGTACCAGGCCTCGGTCGGGGTCTTACGAGGCGTCATGGCTTACCGGATGGGAAGGATTGAGGCAAATCTAGAGGATTTCGAAAGCAGGAAGGAGAAGAGTGAGAAAAGGGATCTGGAGCAAGGCAAGCGAGAGCAAAGCAGGTAAGTCTAGGCCGGGCACCTCTTTTTGTCAGAAGGGCAGTTGCCGAGGCGTCGTGGGGAAGCGGAGACGCCCACGTCCAATCAATCGCCACACGACGCCCAAGGCCGCAGGCTATTGGGGCCCGCGGCGCTTCGCACTTGCCCCTTCGCTTCTCTGCTAAGCCAAGTCCGGGTGCGCCTTGGGCCCGGGGGCTACTGTTGGCGTTCTGGGAACGGGGGTCCCTAGACTTGCCTGCCTGCGGCCTACGACGTGGCTCAAGTGGGGGCCCAGCGCAGCCCAGCTTCATTAGCTCAAGCTCAAGACCCTCGTGAGGGGCCAAGCCTCGCGGGGCGGACGACAGGAAGCTTCCTCAGGAGCAGCCTCCTCAGGCAGGCTCGCGAGGAGGTGGAGAGATCAAGGCAGGGTACCTCCCGAGGAGCCCATGACGCAAGCCATGACGATCAAGACCAGGCGGGCGCCAGGCGGGCGCCGGCCTGCGCAGTGTCCTTGTTTCCCTTTCTGTGCAAAGGGGGCAAGCACAGACCGAGGCATCAGGCAAAGGTTACCGTTTCGGTGTAAGAAGACCAAGACCAGCAGAACAGCAAGACGGAGGTCATCGTGGAGCCTAGGACAACGTCATCATCAGAGCCTTTGGCAGCCGAAGACCAACTTTAGTCAGGATAAGTGTACTAGATGTTCCCCTTCAAAATGGCCAAGTGTTGGCGCCCTCCCCGCTCATTATTTGGGAAGAGGCCCAGGGCCTCCATCTATAAATAGGACTAGCCACCCACAGGGTAGAGGCATCTGGAGATTGACCAGAGAGAAAGAGAGAGAGAGAGAGAGAGAGAGAGAGAGAGAGAGAGAGAGAGAGAGAGAGAGAGAAGCGACTGAACTCACCCTAGCAGTTCATCGCACCATATCAAGAATAGCCCCTTGCGAGGTTGTTCTCCCTTTGTACTGTTTATCATCAGCCCCTGAGGCAATCCACCGCACCACACACTGGAGTAGGGTATTACACCACAATGGTGGCCTGAACCAGTATAAATCTCGTGTCCCCTGTGTGTTCATCTTTCTTGCTTAGATCCTTGCGAGACTTCGACGCGTGAACTGGTAGGGGAAATATCTTCGTGCGCACCCCAGTGTTCGAACCTCAAGGGTCTGCCGGAACCCGAAATCCGACACCGCCGTGACGGATGCTGGTAGGGTGATCCCTACGATCAAAGGTGATCGGACAGGCTGACCATGGGTTGAACTTTGGGGTGACTGGCTCCGTTGCATAGACGTCCTGCAGTGCTCGCTTTCGTTCCCGTTTGGGAATGTGGGTGGCGTAGATCATGTTGACCGTTTTAACCTGGGGAGGAAATTTCTTCTGTCCCCCCATGTTCAGACGCCGGGGCTCCTCGTCATCGTCGCTGTGCAGCCCCTTGTCCTTGTTCTCGGCATTTATTTTACCGGCCTGTTTGAACACCCAGCAGTCTCTGTTAGTGTGGTTTGCTCGCTTATCCAGGGTGCCGTGAATTTGGCACGAGCGATCAAGTATCCGGTCCAGACTGGATGGTCCTTGATTGTTTCTTTTGAACGGCTTTTTCCGCTGACCGGATTTTGAGCCACTGAATCCGGCGTTGACTGCCGTGTCTTTAGTGTTGTCGCCATTGTTGCGACGCTTATGTCTGTTGCGCCGTGGCTTGCCCTTATTGTCATGGACATATGAAGTGCCAGAGTTTATTGGCGTGGTGCTACTGCGGGCCAACCAGCTGTCCTCGCCCGTGCAAAAGCGGGTCATGAGTGTCGTGAGGGCCGCCATGGATTTTGGTTTTTCCTGGCCGAGGTGTCGGGCGAGCCACTCGTCACGGATATTATGCTTAAAGGCTGCCAGGGCTTCAGCGTCCGGACAGTCAAGAATTTGGTTCTTTTTAGTTAGGAACTGAGTCCAGAATTTTCTGGCTGACTCTCCGGGCTGTTGGGTAATGTGTCTCAAGTCATCGGCATCCGGTGGTCGCACGTACGTGCGCTAGAAGTTGTCGAGGAATGCGTCCTCCAGGTTTTCCCAACTGCCAATGGAATTTACCGGCAGGCTATTTGGCCAGTGCCGGGCTGGTCCTTTGAGCTTAAGGGGAAGATACGTGATGGTGTGTAGATCGTCACCGCGGGCCATGTTAATGTGGAGAAGGAATTCTTCGATCGATACTACGGGGTCTGTTGTGCCATTGTATGATTCAGTGTTTATGGGTTTAAACCCTTCTGGGAATTCATGATCCTTCACTTCGTCAGTGAAGCAGAGAGGGTGTGCGGCGCCTCTATGCCGGACTATGTGGCTACGCAGTTCGAATGAGTCTGGTTGGCTATGTTCGGCCCGGCCGGACTTGTTGATAGTGTATCCGGCATGACGATCATCGTCATGTGTTGGGGCGCGCCCACGCGATCCGTAGATCGATCTTGGCTGTCCTGCCTTATTTTCCAATATGTCTCGCAGGTCCTGCCTATTGCCCTGGGCCGTAGTGTATTGGCGTAGGGGTGCGGTCTGGTATTCGAGCTGATACACCATTTTATCCCGGCCACGAGGTGGCCGGTCAGCCGCGTGGCGCTCGAGTCCATATTCCTCGGCTGCCAGGACTTTAGTCCATCTGTCTGTGAGCAGATCTTGATCAGCTTGGAGCTGCTGCTGCTTCTTTTTCAGGCTCCTCGCAGTGGCCATAAGCCAGCGCTAGAAGCGCTCCTGCTCTATGGGGTCCTCAGGCACGCCGAATTCGTCGTCGCCAAGGCTAAACTCGTCATCGGAGGGGGGCATGTAGTTGTCCTCCTCCGGGTACCCGTCCGTTGCCTGTTACCCTGGGCTGACCTGCCCGTCTTCCTGTTCGGCCTCCTTGAAGGCAGGCTGATCGGGGTTGTATTCATCTTCGGCACCATCCGGATTGTTTTCGTCTGCTGTGCCGTATTGCTGTGGTGGGGCTTGGAGCGGCGCCGATGACGCCCATGCTTTGCTTTCTTCCTTGAGGGGTTATCCTCCATTGCCTCATCGCCATTGGTTTCTTTCGGAGTGTCCACCATATATATATCATATGAGGAGGTGGCTGACGAGCGCCCCGTGGGCGGTGGTTCCTGTTCATCTCCTGCATCATCGTCCACACCGTTGATGTCTTCAGAGTCGAAGTCAAGCACGTCGGTCAAATCGTCGACTGTGGCAATGAAGTGGGTGGTGGGTGGGCAACGAATTCCCTCGTTGCCTGCTTCCCACTCGAGCCGGACATAGTTCAGCAAAGAGTCTCCTGACAAAGAGAGAGACTTTAACGAGTTCAGCATGTCGCCAAAGGGCGAGTGCTGGAAGATATCCGCAGCGCTGAACTCCATTACCGGAGCCCAGCCAGAATCGGCGGGCTTGGGGGCGGCGGTATGGGGCCTACAACCGGACACGAGTCCAGGGGTCCGGAGACACATGATTCCTTGGGGGTGAAGTCTGTGTTCAGCTCTACCACCGATGAGTGTGCGGCCTCCGGGGCGGGGTCCACCCACCCGTCCTCGGACGACGCAATCTGCCCTGGATTTAGGTCCGAGGCTCCTACAGGTGTGATATCCCGAGTATTGTCCGATAGCAGGTCTAAGCTGTGCTCATCGTGACTGTTCGGCGCTCCTGGCGCAAGCCTGAATCCGTTGAAGATGAAGTCTCCGCGGATATCGGCTGTGTTGTTCAAGTTTCCGAACCTGACCTGATGGCCAGGGGCGTAGCTGTCGATCTGCTCAAGATGGTCGAGCGAATTGGCCCGCAGTGAGAAGCCGCCGAACACGAAGATCTGTCCGGGGAGAAAGGTCTCACCCTGGACCGCGTTGTTGTTGATGATTGAAGGAGCCATCGAGCCTTGCAGCGGTGACACAGAGGAACTCTCAATGAAAGCACCAATGTCGGTGTCAAAACCGGCGGATCTTGGGTAGGGGTTCCCGATCTGTGCATCTAAGGCTAATGGTAACAAGAGGCAAGGGACACGATGTTTTACCCAGGTTCGGGCCCTCTCGATGGAGGTAAAACCCTACTTCCTGGTTGATTGATCTTGATGATATGAGTATTACAAGAGTTGATCTACCACGAGATCGTAGAGGCTAAACCCTAGAAGCTAGCCTATGATGATTATGATTGTCCCTATACGGACCAAACCCTCCGGTTTATATAGACACCAGAGGGGGCTAGGGTTTACAGAGAGTCGGTTACAAAGAAGGAAATATAATATCCGGATCACCAAGCTTGTCTTCCACGCAAAGGAGAGTCCCATTCGGGCACGGGACGAAGTCTTGAGTCTTGCATCTTCATGGTCCAACAGTCCGGCCAAAGTATATAGTCCGGGTGTCCGGATACCCCCTAATCCAGGACTCCCTCCCCAGGAGGGCGCCGGCCTGCACAGTGTCCTTGTTTCCTCTTTGGTGCAAAGGGGGCAAGCACAGGCGCGGAGTACCGAGGCATCAAGCAAAGGTTACCATTTCGGTGCAACGAGACCAAGACCAGCAGAGCGGCAGGACGGAGGTCACCGTGGAGCCCAAGACGGCGTCATCGCCAGTGCCTTAGATGTTCCCCTATTGTTGGCTCCCTTTCCGCTCAATATTTGGGAAGAGGACCAGGGCCTCTATATATAGAGATAGCCACCACAGTGGAGAGACATCATCTCATCTGGATCTCACCTCGAGCCAACAGAGACGGAGCAATTCCTCTCCAAGCACACCACCACAAGAACACCCCTCGCGAGGCTGTTCTTCCTCTGTACTGTTCATCATCAGCCCCTGAGGCAATCCACCACACCACACACTAGATTAGGGTATTACACCACAACGGTGGCCCGAACTAGTATAAACCTCGTGTCCCTTGTGTTGTTCATCATTTAGCTTAGATTCACAGCAAGGCGTTGGGACGTGGATCGGTAGGGGGAATATCTTCGCGCGCACCCCAGAGTTCAAACCTTAAGGGTTTTTCCGGAACCCGATATCTGACATTTGGCGCGCCAGGTAGGGGTGCGCCGGAATCTTTCTTCCACTGTTCCGTGTTCGATCGTTTGTCGCATCCATGGCTGACGCTCGCCGAGCTCGCGCCAAGCATCGGGCTGCCCTCGCCGCCCGTGTCGCCTAGACGGCTCCCATCGGTGGGCCTCCCCGTCGTTCTCCGTCGCCTGCCGCCAACATCGCCACCGGCCCGCCGGGGAACGAGCAGCAGGCGCCTTCAATGCATCCCTCGGTGCGGCGGGAAGGCCGCACCGCCTCTCCGTCGCTGACTCCAGCTGGTTCGTCGTCGTACGCCCGTCGCGCTCCCACGGACGCGCATGCCGCATTGCTCCTAGCACGCGAGCTCCTTCACTACCGCCCCGTCGACGACCTTTACGAGGAGTGGCTCGCTCGCATCACCAGGCTCATCAGCACCGCACGGGGCTCTCCTGTGCCGTCCCTCTCGCTACCTCGCCCCCCGTCTTGCGTGGGTGATGCAGCTCAGGAGGCGCCTCCGCCATCTCCTCCCCAAGAAGGTGCCCTGGCTCTTGCGCGCAGCCCCAGGACGAGACACACCGCGTCCAGCGCCCGCGCGACAAGAAAGGAGCTGCCAAGAAATCCTTCGTCCCCAAGAAGGTGCTTGCGTGCTCCCTGCTCCAACACGTCATGACCGCATCCCTGCACCAGCACGTTAAGACCCTGGCGGCGGCGCGTGGGAATCCCCAGGAGCAAGCCCCGCGTCTGCAAAGGGCTCTGGTGGCCACTGCAGGCGGCCGCGCCTTCACTACCGAGCTAAGCTGTGTCACCTAGTCGGGCAAGTTCAAGCCGGATCTGCCTCCTTGCTACGACGGCACTACCGACCCTGCGGAGTTCCTGCAGCTCTACGAGTTGGGCATCGAAGCGGCCAACGGAGACGAGAAGGTCATGGCAAATTGGTTTCCCATCGCGCTCAAAGATGGTTCCCGCACCTGGCTCCTGAACTTGCCTCCCAGCACGATCTCCTCTTGGGACGAGATGCGCACCCGCTTCATCGCCAACTTCCAGAGCACTCGCGACCGTCCTCCAGTCGTGGGTGACCTGCGCCACATCAAGCAGCAACCTGGAGAGACCCTGCAGAAGTACATCCAGCGCTTCAACAACGCTCTCCTCAAGATTCCCAAGGTGACTGAGGAGGCCATCATCTCAGCGTTCTCTAATGGCGTCCGTGACGTCAAGATGAAGGAGGAGCTGGCAATCCACAAGGATCTGTGCACATCTCTGGAGCTGTTCAACCTGACGACCAAGTGCGCAATGGCTGAGGAGGGGCGCCTCTCCCTTCTCGAGCTCCCAGCTGCTGACCCAGAAGAGAAGAAAGCCAAGGCCAAGGATGTGAGCGCAAAGGAGCAGCCGTGCTCGCAGCAAAGCCAGACATGAAGCACGGCAGGGACCAGCCGGAGTCGTCCAAGGGAAGCCGGTACTGCGTGTACCACAACCTCCACACCAACAACACCAACAAATGCCAAGAGCTCAGGGCCGTGCGAGAAGGACGTATCGGTCGACGCCCCGAGCGCAATGATCGGGGCTACGGTCGAGGAGGAGGAAGAGGTGGAGGACGATGGGACGACCGAGGCCCTCGCCAAGGGTGGCGTGACCGACCTCGCGAGGACCGCTGGCAAGACCAGCCTCGCGAGGGGGCTTGGAGGGATCAGCCTCGCGAGAATCGCCCGCAGGACAACACAGGCCTTCCTCCTCTGCCGCCACCACCAAGAAGGAATGACGACCATCATCAGGACGAGGGGGCTGGGGGCTTCCAGGAGCCGCGGGCTATCGCTTGCATCCTGGGCGGTGCCCAGGCCCCAGCCTCTCAGCGCATCTTCAAGCAGTTTGCTCGCGAGGTGAACGCAGTCCTTCCTAAGCTCGAGGCCATGCGCCCTCTCAGGTGGTCCACGTGCGCCATCACGTTCATCTTAGCGGATCATCTCAAGTGTGCGGCTACAACCGGTGTCCTCCTAATGCTTTGTTCCCCGGTCATCAGCAATGTGCAAGTTACCAGGACCCTCATCGATGGCGGTGCAGGGCTCAACGACCTGTCCGTCGAGACGTTCAACAATCTCCAAGTGCCATATGACCAGCTTCAGCCGACAAAGCCTTTCTCAGGAGTCACTGACGGCTCCACCACCCTGATAGGGCAGGTCCGCCTCCCTGTCACCTTTGGACAGCGCAAGAACTACCATACCGAGCTCATCGACTTCGATGTTGCCCACATTCACCTGCCATACAATGCCATCCTTGGGGATCCAGCCCTGGCCAAGTTCATGGCAGTGACTCACCATGGATACAATGTGCTCAAGATGCCGGGAAGCGACGGGGTCATCACAGTCCCCTGCGAAGAGAAAGATGTGGTGTGCTCTCTCGAGCATGCCTTCCAAGCTGCATCAATCGAGAACTGATACGTCTCCAACGTATCTATAATTTTTGATTGTTCAATGCTATTATATTACCCCTTTTGGATGTTTATGGGCTTTATTTTACACATTTATATCATTTTTGGGACTAACCTACTAACCGGAGGCCCAGCCCGTATTGCTGTTTTTTTTGCCAATTTCAGTATTTCGAAGAAAAGGAATATCAAACGGAGTCCAAACGGAATGAAACCTTCGGGAGCGTGATTTTTGGAACGAACGTGATCCAGAGGACTTGGAGTGCAAGTAAAGAAGCAGCCGAGGCAGCCATGAGATAGGAGGGCGCCCCCCCTATAGGGCGCGCCCCCTGTCTCGTGGGCCCCTCGAGCAACCACCGACGTACTTCTTCCTCCTATATAAGCCTACGTACCCCGAAAACATCCAGGGAGCCAACGAAACACAATTTCCACCACCGTAACCTTCTGTATCCGCGAGATCTCATCTTGGAGCCTTCGCCGACACTCTGCTGGAGGGGGAATCAACCATGGAGGGCTTCTACATCAACATCCTTGCCCCTCCGATGAGTTGTGAGTAGTTTACCACAGACCTACGGGTCCATAGTTATTAGCTAGATGGCTTCTTCTCTCTTTTTGGATCTCAATACAATGTTCTCCCCCTCTCTTGTGGAGATCTATTCGATGTAAACTCTTTTCGTGATGTGTTTGTCGAGATCCGATGAATTGTGAGTTTATGATCAAGTTTATCTATGAATAATATTTGAATCTTCTCTGAATTCTTTTATGTATGATTGAGTTATCTTTGCAAGTCTCTTCGAATTATCAGTTTGGTTTGGCCTACTAGATTGATCTTTCTTGCCATGGGAGAAGTGCTTAGCTTTGGGTTCAATCTTGCGGTGTCCTTACCCAGTGACAGGAGGGGCAGCAAGGCACGTATTGTATTGTTGCCATCGAGGATATCAAGATGGGGTTTATATCATATTGCTTGAGTTTATCCCTCTTCATCATGTCATCTTGCTTAATGCGTTACTCTATTCTTTATGAACTTAATACTCTAGATGCAGGCAGGAGTCGGTCGATGTGTGGAGTAATAGTAGTAGATGCAGACAGGAGTCGGTCTACTTGTTGCGGATGTGATGCCTATATACATGATCATGCCTAGATAATCTCATAATTATTCGCTTCTCTATCAATTGCTCGACAGTAATTTGTTCACCCACCGTAATACTTATACTATCTTGAGAGAAGCCACTAGTGAAACCTATGGCCCCCGGGTCTATCTCTTATCATATTTGCTTCCAATCTACTTTTATTTGCATCTTTACTTTTTGCATCTATATTATAAAATACCAAAAATATATTTATCTTATCATACTATCTCTATTAGATCTCACTTTCGCAAGTGGCCATGAAGAGATTGGCAACCCCTTTTCTTGCGTTGGTTGCGAGTTCTTTGTTTTTTTGTGTAGGTGCGTGGGACTTTTGAGGAGCCTCCTACTAGATTGATACCTTGGTTCTCAAAAACTGAGGGAAATACTTACGCTACTATTGCTGCATCACCCTTTCCTCTTCAAGAAAAACCAACGCAAGCTCAAGACGTAGCAAGAACCCAGACAGCAAGAATGAGAACCTTCCCGAGGCAGTTCCTATGAAGAAGAAGACATCACCCCGCTCAAGGCCTTAGGAGGCAGGAATATCCGGAGGCACCGCGCCAGGATCTGTGCCCGTCCAAGGGGCGCCTCCCTCCATCGCATAGGAAGGTGCACCCGGTGCCCTCCTCTGGCAAGGCTCAGGGGCTCTCTCCTGGAGGGCCTCAGACCTTGCCAAGATCACGAGGGAGGTGCTCGGGCACCACTTGGAGGCGTGCTTCGCGGCACATTTCCCTCAGAAAGGCATGAGACAAGGAGGGCCCAACCCTCAGGAGTTCATCACCAACATCACTCAGGAGCTGCAGGAATCGAGAGTCATGCGTGGCAATCGCCGCTTGCCGAGCGTAGCTTCCCATACAGGCGAGGATGGCGGGCTGCGCGTCTGCATCGACTACCCAGGGCTCAACCGAGCCGCGTCTCAGGAGCGTTTCAGGCCTTCACGCGTGGGACGTTGCGAGGGTCCGGCATGCAGCTTCGTTTGCATGCCTTTCGGCCTGCCGAATGCGGCTGCTACTCACCAACGCCTGATGCGGAGCATTCTGGAAGCTTAGGAGGTCAGGCATCACGCCTTCATGGCGGAGATGGTGATGGACCTTGAGGAGCCACCCGGAACCCCAGAGCCTCCCGAGGCTCAGGGATCCGAGGGCTCATGAAGATCGGCTTCTTCACCGCGCATCGTCAGCTGCTCCAACACCCGCTCTGCAATGATATCAGGTGACATCTTTCGAGTTTCATTTCAGCTGGGAGCGCCCTCAGGGCTGCATTATTCCCAGGTCGCGTGGGTCCGTCCCCGCGGCATGTATCCGTTTTGCTTATGTCGGGGCGCCCCTCGGGCTGCATCATCCCCAAGCCGCTCGGGCCTAACCCAATGGCATGTACCCTTCCTGCATCTATCTAAGTTGGTTTGCCTTCATGCTTAACCTGCCTGTGATAATCGTTTGCTCGATTGACATCTGCCCTTGGAGCCGCTCACACTGGCACGGCGCTTGCACATGGGTCCGTCCCTGCAACGTCGACAAATCTTAGTGGTCGAGCTTTGGCCATGGCAGCCCCGCAAAGCGCTACCTCACCAGGCCCTCAGTGCCCTCATCACTCTCTCGGAGCAACCAATGGCTGTTCGGCAATCGTAATGGCAATCCTTGCTTCCCTCGTGTTGGTTTACAGGGTCCACCTAAGGAATAACGTGGGGGGCATCACAAGATCTCTCTCTCTCTCTCTTACCCGTATGATCCGCTCGCGCGTTAAAAGGGGGGCGCCTGAGCATCGCGACTCAGGGGCTCTTACTGGCTCTCCAGCCCTCACCCCCTGGCCTTGTCCACGGCATGGCGACCTGGCATACCAGCGGCGGCTGAGCTCGCTCGAGGGCCAGGACCTGAGGACGTAGAGCATGAAGGAGAGTGCGGGGAAGGGAGGAGAAGCTCACGAAGGCCTGACCCAGCGACATCCCAGCTGCCGACACGCAAGTCTGGCACCTCGCGAAGGAACGACTCCATGCTTTCGAGATAATTCACGCTCCTGGAATAGCTAATTGATGCGATACCAAACCCTCATTTAATGTGGCTCCATGACGGCGATGTTGCCTTCCTTTCTCGCCTTTTGGTGACAACTTGAGCGCTAAAGGGGACCTCCTGAGCATCGCGCCTCAGGGGATCTTACTGGACCTCAGGCCGCTCACCTCCTGACCTTGACCACGGCATTGCGACCTGGCATACCAACGACGGCTGAAGCCTGCCTGGGGACCGGGACCTATCAGCATAGAGCACCAGGTCGTCGCGAGGTTAGAAAGGGGGAACCAAGCTGGAACAGGACAAGCATCTTGCACCACTTCATAATAAGGATGATATTAACAAAAGACACAAAAGACGCTTTACATGCCCCCACGGGGTACTTCCTTGATTCCTCACAGGAAACAAATGACGCAAATCCTAAGGAGCCCTGACTACATCTGCCTCCGCGGCTGACACCATCATCAACAGTGGGCCACCAAGCGCCGGTGCCTACCCCATCTAGATCAGCCACGTCGGCGGCTTGATGCAGCAGCCTTGCTCCGGGCGCGACGCGAGCTCGAGGGCTTGTAGCTGTCATCGCTTGTCTCCGGAGTCACGAGAAGCTCGGAGAGTCGCTGGACTCCCCAACATCGTTGTTGCTGTCGGGGGAGCCGCTGGGGAAGCAGGTGGTAGGCCTAGCCCTCACCAGGTCGATGCCCTGGCCGCCTCCTCTAGAGCAGCACTCCAGCCGGTGTCCTTCCGCGTCAAATACCTTGAAGAGCATCAGGGAGGCGCCGTCGTATTCGAGATGAATCACGAGGGCACCTCCTGTTCGGCAGACCCGGGCGATCTCGCCCTAGCCCTGGGTCATGTAGACCTTGCCCGAAGCGACTACCTTGACCTTTGCTCCGGTCGCGGGGATACCACAGTCGGCGTGCTGCAGCCAGAGCTCAAGAGGCCCCCTCGATGGCATCTCGAAGGAAAAGGAAGGAGGAAGGTGTATCCAGGAGCTTGGAGGCATGGCAGCGTGAAGTACGAGCTCGCGAGAGGAGTCCGCGGCATGGACTCCAGGAGCGATGGCGCGCACCGCCATCACTCGCCGACGCCGCCGATGGCGCAGGCGACGCCGCTCGGTGTCTTCCTCTCCAAGGCCCTCAGTCCGTGTGTACAGAGGTAGCAGAAACCCAGGGGTTGGCCGCTCGTACCAAGGCCTCGACGTCCCCGGCCAAGTAGCCTCGTCACGATGGCCGGGGACCGGGAGCTTCCTCGGCGGGAGCGGGTCGGGCCCCTCTCGATGGGCATTTCCTTTCTCCTCGGCTGAGAACCGGCGGATCGGCGCCATTGGCGTCAAGATGGAGGAGGAGCGAGGAAGAAGGAGCGGAGCAAGAAGAGATGGACTGCGGGGCTCACGCCTCACCGTACTTATAGCCCAGAGGAGGCCAACCATCGGCCTCCACGACCGCAGGTAATCGTGACTCTTTTTGCATGCAGCAGGGACTCGTCAAATCGGGTAGTTGTCGAGGCAGCGTGGGGAAGCGAAGACGCCCATGTCTAATCAACCGCCATGCGGCGACCAAGTCCGCAGGCTGTTGGGGCCCGCAGTGCTCCGCACTTGCCTTTCGCTTCGCTGCTAAGCCAAGTTTGAGCGCGCCTTGGGCCCGGGGGCTACTGTCGGCATTCTGGGAACGGGGGTCCCCAGACTTGCCTGCCTGCGGCCTGCGGCGTGGCTCAAGGGGTGGCCCAGTACGACCCATCTTCATCAACTCAAGCTCAAGACCCTCGCGAGGGGCCAAGCCTCGTGGGGCGGACGACGCAAGGCTTCCTCAGGAACGCCCTCACCAGGCAGGCTCACGAGGAGGCGGAGAGATCAAGGCAGGGGTACCTCGCGAGGTGCCCATGACGCAAGCCATGACGATCGAGACCAGGCGAGCGCCGGCCTGCGCAGTGTCCTTGTTTCCTCTTTGGTGCAAAGGGGGCAAGCGCAGGCGTGGAGTACCGAGGCATCAAGCAAATGTTATCATTTCGGTGCAACGAGACCAAGACCAGCAGAGCGGCAGGACGGAGGTCACCGTGGAGCCCAAGACGGCGTCATCGCGAGTGCCTTTGGCATTTGAAGACCAACTTTAGTCAGGACAGCTTGTACTAGATGTTCCCCTTCAAAATGGCCGTTGTTGGCTCCCTTCCCGCTCAATATTTGGGAAGAGGACCAGGGCCTCTATATATAGAGATAGCCACCACAGTGGAGAGACATCATCTGATCTGGATCCCACCTCGAGCCAACAGAGACGGAGCAATTCCTCTCCAAGCACACCACCACAAGAACACCCCTCGCGAGGCTATTCTTCCTCTGTACTGTTCATCATCAGCCCCTGAGGCAATCCACCACACCACACACTGGATTAGGGTATTACACCACAACGGTGGCCCGAACCAGTATAAACCTCGTGTCCCTTGTGTTGTTCATCGTTTAGCTTAGATTCACAGCGAGGCGTTGGGGCGTGGATCGGTAGGGGGAAGATCTTCACGCGCACCCCAGAGTTTGAACCTTAAGGGTTTTGCCGGAACCCGATATCCGATAGCATGGCCCAAAGAATGTCATGCAGCTGCGTCTCCGGCCCGCCGAGGACGAAAAGCCCATTTTCTGTCATGATTTTTTGTCATAGAAGTAGGAGCCCACGACATCTATGACGAACCGGGTGTTGTCACAATTAGCATCATAGAAGTGTCATAAGTATGACAAATTTTTTTTTCGTTTGGCCCAAAATTTCACGGATGTGTCTTTTTTTTGTAGTGATTCACCTTCGTTTATCAAGGCCCTCACAAAGTAGTTTATTCCCTTGTCCGAGACTTTAGGTTCTGAAGCAGACATGCCCCTGAGATTACATACCTTGAAGGTCTGTTCGTCAACCTAGTGAGCTGCGTACGTGCTGGACAACTTTATTTCTTCCTGGAATCTGTATGTTTTGTGCTAAATTCTCGTGTTCTTTTTGCCTCAACTTTTGTTGAGGTAGGGCGCAACATAGCAAATGTACTAAAATCAACGATGGCAAGGAAATGATTTTTCCACATTTCTTTTGTATTGATTTGTCTCCACATGGCAACTGCAGTTCATTTCACATGGCAACTGCAGTTCATTTCACATGGCAACTGCAGTTTATGTAACATGGCAACTGCACTTGATTTTAATACTGCATAGTAGAATCCTATGGTATTCTTGAAATGACTATCATGTCAACAGATGGCAACTAGAGTGCATTCCACATGGAAACTAATGTCTTACTGGTAGTGCAACTGCATGATATTGTTCTCATGGCAAATCAGTGTCAACTTACATGTTAAATACCATTGCACTATACATGGCATTTATACTACATCCCACATGGCAATCGCAACACATTCAACATGGCAACTACACTTTCTTCCCCAAAATACAAGCAGCTAATATTTGTTTTCTGACTACATAGTTTTTTATTTCCATTTTCATATTTTTGCATTCATGTGTTCACTTCAGATGGCAGCTTCAAACCAGTAGACATGGCAACCATATTTTTTGATATTTTTTTTGCTTCCTTTCTTAAACAAGCATGCAGAGTTTGTTCTTTGTGTTACCAACCAACATTTTTTTGTTTCTTTCTATCTATTTTCAATGTTGAATGTGTCGTGTCATACATGGCAAATAAGACTGTATGATCATTCACTTACTTGTTAAATATCTTGTTGGTGTATATCTTGCTCATCTGCCTCTCCATAGGGAAATATGTGAGCAATTTAGCTTGAGTGCGGTGTTTGCTTCCTGCTGTAGCTCAGATCCCAGTATCTTCTGTTGCAAAGCTGAATATTGCTTGGCAAACTGCAGCAATGAGTTGCCAGGGTTCACGTAATGCTTCAAAACACCATTGAAACCCTCGCCGTGTTGCATAGTCTACAGAAATGGATAGAAGTAGTGCATGAAGAAGGTTAGCACCCAGTACATTCCCTTCTGCCACATGCTATTAAGTGTCTCATTGTCTTGGACTTGGTATTTTTCAATCATAGCCATCCAACTTCGTTCAAACTCCCCCACTGTCAAGTTGTGGTCCACACACAACTCGAATGCCTTGTGTAGCTCTGGAGGTCAGCAAAGAATGGCCCTAGCGTCTCTTTACCCTTCTTAATAATATGCCACATGCAGTGTGATGTCTACTACGCAACCTTCTTCTTGTAGACGTTGTTGGGCCTCCAAGTGTAGAGGTTTGTAGGACAGTAGCAAATTTCCCTCAAGTGGATGACCTAAGGTTCATCAATCCGTGGGAGGCGTAGGATGAAGATGGTCTCTCTCAAACAACCCTCACCCAATACAATGGTAAATTGTATAGGTGCACTTTCGACGAAGAGATGGTGATACAAGTGCAATATGGATTGTAGATATATGTTTTTGCAATCTGAAAATATAAAAAAGCAAGGTAACAAATGATAAAAATGAGCACAAATGGTATTGCAATGCTTCAAAACAAGGCCTAGGGTTCATACTTTCACTAGTGCAAGTTCTCTCAACAATTATAACATAATTAGATCATATAACAATCCATCATAATGCAACAAAGAGTCACTCCAAAGTCACTAATAGCAGAGAACAAATGAAGAGATTACTGTAGGGTACGAAACCACCTCAAAGTTATTCTTTCCGATCAATCCATTGGGCTATTCCTATAAGTGTCACAAACAGCTCTAGAGTTTGTAGTAAAATAACACCTTAAGACACACATCAACCAAAACCCTAATGTCACCTTGATACTTAATGTCACCTCATGTATCCGTGGGTATGATTATATGATATGCATCACACACTCTCAGATTCATCTATTCAAACCAACACAAAGTACTTCATAGAGTGCCACAAAGTTTCTACCAGAGAGTCAGGACGAAAACATGTGCCAACCCCTATGCATAGATTCCCAAGGTCACGGAACCCGCAAGTTGATCACCAAAACATACATCAAGTGAATCAATATAATACCCCATTGTCACCACGGGTATCCCACACAAGACATACATCAAGTGTTCTCAAATCCTTAAAGACTCAATCCGATAAGATGACTTCAAAGGGAAAACTCAATCCATTACAAGAGGTAGAGGGGGAGAACATCATAAGATCCAACTATAATAGCAAAGCTTGCGGTACATCAAGATCATGCCAAATCAAGAACACGAGAGAGAGAGAGAGAGAGAGAGATCAAACACATAGCTACTGGTACATACCCTCAACCCCGAGGGTGAACTACTCCCTCCTCATCATGGAGAGCGCCGGGATGATGAAGATGGCCACCAGTGATGATTCCCCCCTCCGGCAGGGTGCCAGAACAGGGTCCCGATTGGTTTTTGGTGGCTACAGAGACTTGCGGCGGCGGAACTCCCGATCTAGGTTATTTTCTAAGGTTTGGGGATTTATAGGAGAGGTTGGCATCAAGAACAAGTCAGGGGCCCCACGGAGAGTCCACAAGGCACAGGGGCGCGCCCCAGGGGGGTGGGGGCGCCCTCCACCCTCGTGGGCCCACGGGACTCCCCTCCGATAACTTTTCGTTCCAGTATTTTTTATAGTTTCCAAAAAAATCTCCGTTGATTTTTAGCGCATTCTGAGAACTTTTATTTCTACACAAAAACAACACCACGATAGTTCTGCTGAAAACAGCGTCAGTCCGGGTTAGTTCTAACCAAATCATACCAAAATTATGTAGAAATATTATAAACATGGCATGAATACATCAAAAGTTATAGATACGTTGGAGACATATCAGCATCCCCAAGCTTAATTCCTGCTCGTCCTCGAGTAGGTAAATGATAAAAACAAATTTTTTGATGTGGAATGCTGCCTAACATATTTATCAATGTAATCTTATTTATTGTGGCAAGAATATTCAGATCCATAAGATTCAAAAGAAAAGTTTAATATTGACATAAAAACAATAATACTTCAAGCATATTAATAAAGCAATCATGTCTTCTCAAATTAACATGGCCAAAGAAAGCAATCCCTACAAAATCATATAGTCTGGCTATGCTCTGTCTTCATCACACAAAATATTTAAATCATTCACAACCCGATGACAAGACAAGCAATTGTTTCATACTTTTGATGTTCTCAAACCTTTTCAATCTTCACGCAATACATGAGTGTGAGCCATGGATAAAGCACTAGGGTGGAATAGAATATGGTGGTTGTGGAGAAGACAAAAAAGGAGAAAGATAGTCTCACATCAACTAGGCGTATCAACGGGCTATGGAGATGCCCATTAATAGATATCAATGTGAGTGACTAGGGATTGCCATGCAACAGATGCACTAGAGCTATAAGTGTATGAAAGCTCAAAAGGAAACTAAGTGGGTGTGCATCCAACTCGCTTGCTCACGAAGACCTAGGGCAATTTGAGGAAGCCCATCATTGGAATATACAAGCCAAGTTCTATAATGAAAAATTCCCACTAGTATATCACTACTGCAGGATGCTGCGAACGGGACACTACGATGAGAGACCCTTCGAGAAATTGTGTGTGATGCAATAATCACAAACGGTGGTGTCAAAGAATCGTCTAAAATGTGCAAAACATTTGCGATGACGAATGTGATGCAGGGCATACGGTTCAATTCAATTAACTGTTTGCGATGAGGAGGAACAAAAGAAACGGGCAGCTAGATGAAGGCGCGTGCAATACGCAACATATGGTTCACTCAGATGAAATGTTTGTGATTAGGAAACATAAAAGAAACGGTCAGCCAGATCAAGGTGTGTGTGCGATATGCAACATGCGGTTCACTCAGATGAACTATTTGTGTTGAGACAAGAGAACAGAAACGGTTCAATATAACAAGATGTGTGTGATACGTGTTAAACAGGTCTGTAGTTAGAAATGTGTGGGAAGATCGATAACAACACAGACGATTCCTATTAACAAGCCATGTGTGTTGTGAGCAAATGATTGTTTGTATACAATTGTCAGTGATTGATGAAATCATCATCGACGGGTTCCCTTGTTTAGTCCGTGTGAGATGTGATTTGCTCTGTCTATAGAGCATCAACAAATATACTTAAAAAGACAGCATTGCATAACCAAATTAAGCATACAATTAGACAGGTGACTACACAGATAACATTTTCACACACCAAAGTAAGCAATTACATGCATACTAAACTAGGATAAACGAGGATTTAATTAATCATCTACTTCTTGTTGTGATGACGCTTGCCATTGCTCTGCTTCCGGCTGGATCCCTGGACGTTTTGGGGAAGGAGGCACTTCCTCATGTTAATGATCCGCCTGTACATGTCGTAGCACGTGTACGCCTCCTTGGCCGCATACACGACGTGAGCTTTGTCGAGTTTCCCCATCCAGGCTGAGTGCCAGGCATGCTTGTTCTTGTTGCAGGAATAGTACTTGCTCTTAGCAGCGTGGCGGACCAACCGTGTGGGGTGAGAAGTGGCTTTGCTCGTGTGGGCGATGGAGGGCATCCAGCGCGTGCGCTAGGTCTAAGAGGACGACCTTGTCGTCGGTGTGTGACCTCTCCGTGGCAACCGTTTCCTCCCCACTAGCCTCTTCATGTACCGTGGCAACCGTCCACCGCCTCTTCCCCTTTCCCTCTCGATTTGGAAATGCTGTCGCATGCTCTTCCTCCCTCCATTTGCTTTCACCCTTCCTTCTGCCATTGTTGGATCATCTTCTCCATGGAGGGAACAAGCAGAAAACGACCCCGTTATTCTTGCCCCAATCTGAAAGATGACGTGGTGGAGGAACTAATTGATCGGTGCAACGTCATCACCTCGGCTAGCATGGCAGGTTCTTTCAAGTCCATTCTCGACTCAACAGATAGGGTTCAGGAGCGGTTTTATATCCCCTATATTATTTGCCATGACGCTGGTCGCCGGCGTGGGGACGACGGAAGCCTCGCCTTCTGCAAGTTGATGCCACTTGATAATGATACGTGTGATGTTAACATGCCATCGCTTGAGGGTAAGGCTTGGGCAGGCGCAAATGGAGATTGGGTTGTTTATGTTGGGTATAACTGCGAGTGGGAACTTGTGAATGTGTACACTCATCACCGGGTTCCACTTTCAAAAATCAGAGATTGCCCTGAGGTTGAGCACACAGATGATCTACATACGTTCAAATACGATCATGCTGACTGTCATCTATGGAAGATAGCAATTTGTCGAGTTCCCAACCGCTCTTGGGATTACAAGAACTATGAGGTTGTTTCTATCTTCGACAATCTTGTTGCCGTCCTTACTTCCATGCCCCGATGGATATTGCTCAAAAATCAATTTCTGTACACGAATGAGTGCTGTGATGCAATTAAATATGAGGGTCTTGTGTTTGCTGCCACCACTCGTGGCACTGTTTTTGCATGGAATCCTTATGATTTCAGTATGTTCGTCTTCCACCATAATTATAATTGTGTCGTCCACATGCATGCGGGTTAGCTAGTTTCCCTTTACTAATTAACCTTCTTGTGTTTCCAAGATCCTGCGAACATCCCACCACCTATACTTGAAATTTTTTATAACCAAGGGGAGATGACAATGGTGATGATCATGAGCATGTTAATGAGCATGACCTATATACTCAGTGGCGCCTGGCAACTTATTCCGATGGATCACCTGTTCTTGTATGTATACAGGGAACTGCTGATGTTACTAACAAAGCAGGTGTTGTCTCCCATGGTCGCACTCTCCGGACCTATTCCAACATCCGTTGCAGGGTATTCGGGATGGATACTCGTGTGCTAGCACCAACACCTTCTCCTTGGTTCAGTATTTTTTTTGAACAGTCAAAGACAGTAGGAGAGGATCCTACTGACATGTATTAATCAGAAATGAGTAGTTACACAGGGTTCATAAGCAAGTGCTCATGATTCCTAGAGCCAAAATCACCACATACCACATGGGTGTGGGGATTTTGATCCTAGAAAGAAAGGAAAATGGAAGTTACAAAGTAGTCTCTAAGAACAAAGAAATGAACTCAGTCAATGAGGGTTTAACTCTATGGCATAGTAAGGCTAGGTCAGTCCTAAAACACTCCTGTCAGATTTTGGGTTCCGGCAGACCCTCAAGGTTCGAACTCTGGGGTGCACGCGGAGATCACACCTCCTGCCTATCTGTGTCTCATCGCCTCGCAAGGATCTAAAGCTACACGAAGAACAACACAACGGACACGAGATTTATACTGGTTCAGGCCACCATGGTGGTGTAATACCCTACTCCAGTTTGTGGTGTGTGGATTACCTCAGGGGCTGATGATGATGAGCAGTACAAGGAAGAACAGCCTCGCGAGGGTCTGTTCTTGGCTGGAGCGATGAACTGCTAGGGGAGTTCAATCGCCTCTCTCTCTCTCTCTCTATCTCCAGATGCAGATGCCCAAAATCTCTCCCTCTCTATCTCTAGATGCAGATGCCCAAAATCTCCCTCTCTCACCCTGTGGGTGGCTAGTCCTATTTATAGGCGGAGGCCCTGGGCCTCTTCCAAATATTGAGCAGGAAGGGCGCCAACAGTTGCACATTTTGAATGGGAACATCTAGTACACTTATCCTGACTAAAGTTGGTCCTCGCCTGCCAAAGACCCTGACGATGACACCGGCTTGGGCTCCACGATGACCTCCGTCCTGCCGTCCTACTGGTCTTGGTCTTGTTGCACCGAAATGGTTGCCTTTGCTTGATACTCTTGCCTGCGCTTGCCCCCTTTGCACCAAAGAGGAAACAAGGACTCTGCGCAGGCCGTCGCCCGCCTGGCCTTGGTCGTCATGGCTTGCGTCACGGGCACCTCGCGAGGTACCCCGCCTTGACCTCTCCGCCTCCTCGCGAGCCAGCCTGACGAGGCTGTGCCTGAGGAAGCCTCCTGTCGTCCGCCCCGCGAGGCTTGGCCCCTCGCGAGGGTCTTGAGCATATGTTGATGAAGATGGGCCATACTGGGCCACTCCCGCAGGCAGGCAAATCTGGGTACCCCCGTTCCCAGAACGCCGACAGTAGCCCCCGGTCCCAAGGCGTTCCCGGACTTGGCTTAGCAGAGAAGCAAAGGGGCAAGCGCGAAGCACCGCGGGCCCCAATAGCCTACGGCCTTGGGTGCCGCGTGGAGGTTGATTGTACGTGGGCGTCCTGGCTCCCCCACGACGCCTCGGCAACTGCACAAATTGACAAGTCCCTGCATGCAAAATGGGTCATGATTACCTGTGATCGTGGAGGCCGACGGTTGGCCTCCCTCGGCTATATGTACGGAACGGCACGAGCCCTTCCAGTCCATCTCTTCTCGCTACTCTTCGTCTTCCTCTTCGTCCTCGCTCCTCCCTATGCCAATGGCACCGATCCATCGGTTTTCTGCCGAAGAGAAGGGGAAGGCTCCCCGAGAGGGTCCTGTCCCGCTTCCTCCGAAGAAACGGCCCGCCTCATCCCATGGAGAAGGGGGTGCTTGGCAGGAGGTGTCGAGGCCATGGTTCGAGCGGCCGCCGCCTGGATTCCCATTGCCCTTGTACGCCCGGATCGAGGGCCCTGCAGGCGCTGGCGCCGAGTGGCACCGCCAGAGGCGCCATCGCCGCTGGCGGATCACATTGGTGCGCGTCTTCCCTCCTGGAGTTCACGCTGGGGGCTGCTCTCGCGAGCTCGTGCTTCACGCCGCCATGCCTCCCCGGTCCTGGATTCGCCTCCATCCTTATTTCGCCTTCAAGATCCCGCCGAGGGGGCCTATCGAGCTTTGGCTGCAGCATGCTGACTGAAGTACCCCTGCGACCGATGCGGAGGTCGAGGTCGTCGCTCCGGGCAGGGTCTACCTGACCCGTGGCTAGGGCGAGATCGCTCGGGTCTGCCTGACGGGTGGCGCCCTCGTAATCCACCTCGAGTACGACGGCGCCTCCCTGATGTTCTTCAAGGTCTTCGACGCGGAGGGACGCCGGCTGGAGTGCTGCCCTGAGAAAGGCGGCCGGGGCCCTGCCGCGGCGAGGATTAGGCTCGCCAATCGCTTCCCCAGTGGCTCCTCAGGCGGCGAAGGTGTCGGAGGATCCAGCGACTCTGCCGATCTCTTCGCGACTCCAGAGACGAGCGATGACAACTACGAGCCCTCGAGCTTGCGTCGCTCTCGGAGCAGGGCGGGCTCGTCAGGCCACCGTCGCCACTGATCTGTACGGGGTTGGCACCGGTGCTCGACGGCCCACTGTTGATGATGGCGTCTTTTTGCAGAGGCGCGTGTAGTTAGCGCTCTTTAGGATTTGCTCCTTTTGTTCCCTGCAAGGAATCGAAGAACACACCCCGTGGGGGTTTGTAAGGTGCTTGTAGTTCCATTTGTTAACATGATCCTTATCGTGAAGCGGCGGGAGATGCTTGTCCCGTCTTAGCTTAGTTCCTCCTTTCGAACCTCGCGAGGACTAGACGCTTTGCGCTGACAGGTCCCGGTCCCAAGGCAGGCTTCAGCCGTCGCTGGTATGCCAGGTCGCGATGCCGTGGTCAAGGCCAGGAGGTGAGCGGCCCGGGGTCCGGTAAGAGCCCCTGAGTCGCGATGCTCAGGAGGTCCCCTTTAGCGCTCAAGCAGTCATCGTTCGGTGAGAAAGGAGCGCGACGTTGCCAAAACGGAACCGCATTAGGTGCGAGGTTGGTGTTGCGAGAGCTAGTGTGTCTGGAGGTTGACTTATCTCGAGGGTTAGAAGCCGCTCCTTGGCGCGGTGCCAGGCCCACGCTTCGGCAGCTGAGGAGTTGCCTGGCGAGGTCCCCACGCTCTTCTCCCCTCTCGCCCTTGCTCCCCTTCGGGCTTTATGTCCTCAGGTCCCAGCCCTCGAGCAAGCTCAGCCGTCGCTGGTATGCCAGGTCGCGATGCCGTGGACAAGGCCAGGAGGTGAGGGCTGGAGAGCCAGTAAGAGCCCATGAGTCGTGATGCTCAGGTACCCCCCTTTAACGTGCAAGCGGTTCGCGCGGGCGAGAGTGAAGGAGACGCTGCGAAGGCCTCGCCCGACGCTGCTCCTCAAAGAGATCCTGCGAGCTCATCACAAGAAAACGAGAGGTTGCCGTTACAGTTGTCAGCCAGCTGCTGGTTGCTCTGGAAGGGTGAGGGGCACTAAAGGCTTGGTGAGGTGGCGCCTTGCGGGGTTGCCGCGGCCAGAGCTCAGCCATTCAGGTTTACTGATGTCGCAGGGACGGACCCATGCGCAAGCTTCGTGCCATTAGGGAGCAGCCCCATCAGTTGGTGCCAATCGAGCGGGCGATTAAGTCAAGCACATTAATCATGAAGGAGCAGATCCAATTAGATAGGCGTAGAAGGAGGCGAACGCCGCTGGGTCAGACCCATGCGACTCGGGGACGATGCAGCCCGAGGGGCGCCCCCGATAAAGTAAACTAAAAACATGAACTAAAGGGATACATGCCGCAGGGACAGACCCACGCGACCTGGGAATGATGCAGCCCTGGGGGGCGCTCCCAGCTGAAAATGAAACTCGAAGGATGTCACCTGATATTGTTGAGGATGAAAGGGTGCTGAAGTAGCGGACGGCATGCGTCGCGGAAGCCGATCTTCACGAGCCCCCAGGCCCAGGAACCTCGGGAGGCTCTGGGGGCACTGGTGGCTCCTCGCGGACCATCTCCATCTCTGCTAGGATTGTGGAACGCCTGGCAGCCTGATCCTCCAGGATGCTCCTCATGAGGCGCTGACGCATAGCAGCCGCGTTCGGTAGGCCGTAAGGCATGCGAACATAGCTGTGGGGTGGACCTTCGCAGCGTCCCACGCGTGAGGGCCAGAGGCGCTCCTGAGAGGCGGCTCGGTTCAGTCCTGGTATGTCGATGCAGACGCGCAGCCCACTATCCTCGCCCGGATGGGGAGGTACTGCGGGTAAGCGGCGGCTGCCACTCATGACTCTTGACTCCTGCAACTCCTGAATGATCTCGCTGATGAACTCCTGAGGGTTTGGCCCTCCTTGCCTCGCCCCTTCCTGCGGGAAATGTGTTTTGAAACACGCCTCCAGGTGGTGCCCGAGCGCCTCCCTCGTGATCTTAGCAAAGTCGATGGACCTCCAGGAGAGAGCCCCCGAGCCTTGCTTGAAGAGGGCGCCGGGCGCGCCTTCCTATGCGACAGAAGGAGGCGCCCCTAGAACAGGCACGGACCTGAGGGGATTACCTCCCGAGGGGTCAGACCAGGTGATGTCTTCTTCTTCTTAGGGGCAGCCTCGGAAAACCTCCCGCTCCTATGATCTGGGTCTTCAATTGATGCGGCTTGGAAAGCACGCTCCAGAGAACACACTGCGTCTATCTCTTCACAAGGCACCGTGATGACTCCACTGCTTCCTGGCATCTTGAGGACATTGTAGCCGTGATGAGTCATGGCCATGAACTTGGCCAAGGTTGGGTACCCGAGGATGGCATTGTATGGCAGGCGAATGTGAGCGACGTCGAAGTCGATGAGCTCGGTGCGGTAGTTGTCGCGCTTCCCGAAGGTGACAGGAAGGCGGACATGCCCTATCAGAACTGTGGAACCATCAATGACTCCTGAGAAAGGCTTGGTTGGCTGCAGCTGATTGTAGGGCACTTGGAGATTGTTGAACGTCTCGACGGATAGGACATTGAGCCCTGCTCCGCCGTCGATGAGGGTCCTGGTGACTTGCACATTGCTGATGATTGGGGAACAAAGCATCGGGAGGACTCTGGCTGTGGCCACGCACTTGAGCTGATCCGCTGAACTGAACGTGATGGCGCACGCTGACCACCTGAGAGGGCGTGTGGCCTCAAGCTTGGGGAGGACTGCATTCACTTTGCGTGCAAACTGCTTGAAGATGCGCTGAGAGGCCGGGGCTTGAGCGCCGCCCAAGATGCAAGCGATCGCGCGCGGCTCCTGGAAGCCTCCAACCCCCTCGTCCTGATGATGGTCTTCATTCCTCCTCGGCTGTGGTGGCAGAGGAGGGAGGCCCGCGTTGCCTTGTGGGCGATCCTCGCGAGGCTGATCCCTCCAACCCCCCTCGCGAGGTGGGTCCCTCCAACCTCCCTCACGAGGCTGGTCCTGCCAGCGGTCCTCGCGAGGTCGGTCACGCCACCATTGGCGGGGGCCACGATCTTCCCATCGTCCTCCACCTCTTCCTCCTCCTCGGCCATAGCCCCAATCGCTGTGCTCGGGGCGTCGGCCAGCACGCACGTCCCGCACGGCCCTGAGCTCTTGGCATTCGTTGGTGTTGTGGGTGGGGAGGTCGTGGTACACGCAGTACCGGCTGCCCTTGGATGACTCAGGCTGATCCTTGCCTCGCTTGGTGTCTGGCTCTGCCGCAAGCACGGCAGCCCCCTTGCGCTTCACGTCCTTGACCTTGGGCTTCTTCTCTTCTGGGTCAGCAGTTGGGAGCTCGAGGAGCGAAAGGCGCCCTTCCTCAGCCCTGGCGCACTTGGTCGCCAAATTGAACAGCTCCAGGGAGGTGCACAGGTCCTCATGGATCGCAAGCTCCTCCTTCATCTTGACGTAACGTATGCCGTCGGAGAAGGCCGAGATGATGGCCTCCTCAGACACCTTGGGGATCTTAAGGCGAGCGCTGTTGAAGCGCTGGATGAACTTCTGCAGGGTCTCTCTCGGCTGCTGCTTGATGCGGCGCAAGTCGCTCATGGCCGGGGGCCAGTCGTGGGTGCCTTGGAAGTTGGCGATGAATCGGGTGCACATCTCGTCCCAGGAGGATATCGTGCCAGGAGCCAGGTTCAGGAGCCAGGTTCAGGAGCCAGGTGCAGGCGCCGTCCTTGAGCGCCATGGGGAACCAGTTCGCCATGACCTTCTCGTCCCCATTGGCGGCTTCGATGCCCAGCTCATAGAGCTGGAGGAACTCAGCAGGGTTAGCCGTGCCATCATAGCGCGGGGGCAGGTCTAGCTTGAACTTGCCCGGCCAGGCCACGTTGCGCAGCTCGGCAGAGAAGGCACAGCCGCCTGCAGTGGCCGCGGGAGCCCTTTGGTGACGGAGAGCTTGATCTTGCGGGTCTCTATGCGCTGCCGCCAGGTGCAGCGCGGGGTCTTGATGCGCTGGGGCGGGAGCGCGCTCGTGCCGGGCCGGTGTAGGGAGCACGCGGGCAGCTTCTTGGGGACGAGGGATCTCTTGGCAGCTCTTCTCTTGCTGTGCTGGCGCCGGACGGAGTGGGTTCTGCCCAGGGGCCACGCGCCTTGGGGCCAAGGCGCCTTCTTGAGGGGGAGGCGGCTGAGGCACCCTCGGAGCTTCGTCGCCTGCGCAGGGCGGGGCGCGGTGCAGTGAGAGCGATGGTGCAGGGGAGTCCCCAGCGGCGCTGACGAGCTCGGTGATACGGGCAAGCCACTCGTTGTAGAGGTCGTCAACCGGACGGTAGTGCAGGAGCTCCCGTGCCAGGAGCAGCGCGGCGTGCGCGTCCGCAGGAGCGCGATGGGCGTGGGACGAGGAGCCGGCTGGAGTCAGCCACGGGGTGGCGGTGCGGCCTTCTCGCCGCACCGAGGGATGCAGGGACGACGCCTGCTGCTCATTCCCCGCCGGGCCGGTGGCGGCGTTGACGGCAGGCGATGGGGAATGGCGGGGGCGCCCGCCAACGGGGGCCATCTGGGCGACGCGAGTGGCGAGAGCGGCTCGGCGCTCGGCGCGGGCGCGACGAGCGTCTGACATGGATGCGATGGGCGGTGAAACACGAGGCGACGGAAGGCAGATTCCGGCGCACCCCTACCTGGCGCACCAAATGTCGGATTTCGGGTTCCGGCAGACCCTCAAGGTTCGAACTCTGGGGTGCACGCGGAGATCACACCTCCTGCCTACCCGTGTCTCATCGCCTCGCAAGGATCTAAAGCTACACGAAGAACAACACAAGGGACACGAGATTTATACTGGTTCAGGCCACCATGGTGGTGTAATACCCTACTCCAGTTTGTGGTGTGTGGATTGCCTCAGGGGCTGATGATGATGAGCAGTACAACGAAGAATAGCCTCGCGAGGGTTTGTTCTTGGCTGGAGCGATGAACTGCTAGGGGAGTTCAATCGCCTCTCTCTCTCTCTCTATCTCCAGATGCAGATGCCCAAAATCTCTCCCTCTCTATCTCTAGATGCAGATGCCCAAAATCTCCCTCTCTCTATCTCTAGATACAGATGCCCAAAATCTCCCTCTCTCATCCTATGGGTGGCTAGTCCTATTTATAGGCGGAGGCCCTGGGCCTCTTCCAAATACTGAGCGAGAAGGGCGCCAACAATTGGCCATTTTGAAGGGGAACATCTAGTACACTTATCCTGACTAAAGTTGGTCCTCGCCTGCCAAAGACCCTGACGATGACGCCGGCTTGGGCTCCACGATGACCTCCGTCCTGCTGTCCTGCTGGTCTTGGTCTTGTTGCACTGAAATAGTTGTCTTTGCTTGATACTCTTGCCTGCGCTTGCCCCCTTTGCACCAAAGAGGAAACAAGGACTCTGCGCAGGCCGGCGCCCGCCTGGCCTCGGTCGTCATGGCTTGCGTCACGGGCACCTCGCGAGGTACCCCGCCTTGACCTCTCTGCCTCCTCGCGAGCCAGCCTGACGAGGCTGTGCTTGAGGAAGCCTCCTGTCATCCTCCCCGCGAGGCTTGGCCCCTCGCGAGGGTCTTGAGCATATGTTGATGAAGATGGGCCGTACTGGGCCACTCCTTGAGCCACGCCGCAGGCTGCAGGCAGGCAAGTCTGGGTACCCCCGTTCCCAGAATGCTGGCAACTCCTTCCATGATGCAAGGGTGTGTGGGACCCCCCTAAATATTAGACCGTTGCGTTCCTTCCAAATGCTCCATGCAGACAACATGAAGATTTCCATGAACATGTGTGTTTGCCAACTACGGCGCCCTTCATGGATAAGAGCAAGTCTGTTACCATCATTCGTCCATGTAATGCCTAGAGTACTCCAGCATTGTTGACTGAAAGGATACCTGAAGAACAAATGCTCGATCATTTCTTCCTCTTGTCGGGTACATAATGAGCAGGTGACATTATCTCCCACATTATAGTGTCTTCTTTTCAACATGTTTCTAGTGTTGACTCTGTCTGCTAGGAGTAGCCAGGTGAAGATCTTTATTTTCATCGTGCATTTAGATTTCCAGATCCAAGAGAAGGCATCATCAGCAGCGACGTTTCTAAAGAAGAACTTGTAATACTTGGCCGAGGTATAATGTGGTCCCCATGGGTAGCTCCAAACATCCCGAGCAGCGACATCTGGCTCCGTGTCAGCACTATATTCCTGAAGGTGTGTGAGTTCTTCACGAGCTTGAACAGAGAGGGGAAGATGAAAGCCAGATTGAACATTGTTGATTGCCAGAAAGCTTGCGACCGAGGAATCTTCCAACTTAGTGAACGAAAAGGCTCTAGGGAATGCATCTTGAGTTATGTGTTCCTTCCATAAGTCTTTCCAAAAAAGAGCAGTTGTCCCACCGCCAATATGCACCGAAGATACCCCACGGTATATGTCAGACAAGTTCATGATGTCGCGCCACCAAAAGGAGCCACATGGCTCTGTGGCATGCAACACTTTGTTATCGTAGTACGTATCCCAGACCAAGTTATCCCAGGGGACATCTTTTTTGTTGTAGAAGCTGTGTAGAAACTTCAGCAGGAGAGCAGTGTTCTGTGTCCTGATGTTAATGATGCCAAGTCCTCCATGGGTTTTTGGTCGACAAACTAAGTCCCAAGCAGCCAGTGAGTTGACAGTCTCTCCCTGGTCAGTCTGCTTGTGCCACAAGCACCTTCTATGTATCTTGTCCAGGTGCTCAACTAGCTTGGGTGGAAACTTTAACGTGCACATGGGTTATATCATCATGGATGTGATCAGAGAGTTCAGAAGAGTTAACTTGCTTCCTTGGTCCAGCATATAATGGGTGGACGATAATTTGCGTTCAGTACGTTCCACAAAGGGCATTAGGTCGACCATGGAAGGCTTCATAGTACCCATTGGCAAGCCTAAGTAAGTAAAAGGCATAGTGCCAATGGTGCATTGCCAAAGCTGAGCAAGGTATGTTGCCAAGGTCTCGTCCACATTAATGGGAATCATTAGAGATTTACTGAAGTTCAGTTTAAGCCCAATGGATTCAGCATAGTCCGTGAGGAGAAGTTTCATGTTCTTGACCTGTTGGGAGCAAGCTAACATTAGGAGTATGGTGTCATCGGCGTATTGGATGACATGATAATCAGTGGAGCCCCTTGCCGGAATGGTTAATTGGATTTTCTGCTGGTGGTATGCATCATTAACTGCAGCTTGCAGAAGATCAACCACGAGCACAAATATCAGCGGGGAGAAGGGGTCACCTTGTCTGACACCCGTGCGGCAGGCAAACTGACGGCCCAGGACACCATTAGGCAAGACGGATGAGCTGCTAGAGTAAAAAATGCATCGGACCCAGCTAAGCCAGCGGTCATCGAAACCCATGTGTTGCATGATTTCTAGCATAGCAGCATGATCAACCGTGTCAAACGCCTTTGCAAAGTCGAGCTTAAGCAAGATGATCGACTCATTGGACTGTTGACATTGAAAGATATACTCAAATGGCCACGCGAGGCAGTCTTGAATGGTTCTGGTATGAATGAAGCCGTACTGATTCCTGTGGATTATTTTCAATATGAGTTTCTGCAATCTGTTCGCCAAAATTTTCGTTATGAGTTTTATGAAGCAGTTGAGCAAAGTGATTGGCCGAAAGTCATTCACTGTCTCGGGGGAGTTGTTTTTTGGAATGAGAGTAATCTATCCTGAATTGATGCTCGCCAAGTCAAGTTTGCCATTGTAGAACTCATCACATAGTTTGTAAAAACCATTTTTAATGATATGCTAGCATGATTTTAAAAATTGCCCATTGAAGCCATCAGGGCCAGGTGCTCTGCCATTGGGCATGGTTCGGACGACTGCAGCGATCTCTGAATGTGTGAAGGGGGCTGACAGAACTTCCAAACCATCCACTTGTTTGATGATTGCGGCAAGATCAAATTTCATTTAAGATGGCTTTGTCTGACCCAGTCTGTGCTTATATTCCTGAAACAATGCAGCTTCTTTGGCGTTGTGATCACTAACTAGAGTTCCATCTGAAAGTTTGAGGGTGGCAATGGAGTTTTTGCGATATCTCTCAGTAGCAAGCGCATGGAATAGTTTGGTATTCTCCGATCCAAACTTGATGTACCTAATGGTGCACCTCTTCCGCCAGTACTGATTCTGAAACTGCAATAGTTTAAGAAGGTGGCCTTTGACAATGTGTCTGAAGTTGGATTCTGGCCATGTGAGAGGCTGCATATCCTCCAGTCCATTGAGCTCTTGCAGTGCCTGGTTACAATTTTGAATAAGGATGGACATTTTAGAGATTCCTTTGCTCCAGGACTTAAGATCATAACATAGGGTTTTCAGTTTTTTGCAGATGACAGCAGCTGCATTTTTAGCATGGCTAGGTTTCCCCCAAGAAGATGCAACCACCTCGAGGAAGTTGGAATGGTTGGTCCAAAAAATTTCAAACCTGAAAATCCTACTCTTGGGTATTGTTGTTTCAATTTGGACAACACAGGGAGAGTGATCAGAGGTGAGCTTGCCTAGAGCCATGACAATAGTATTAGGGAAGGTATGGGTCCAATGGCTTGAAGAGAAAAACCAGTCCAGTTGTTCTAGGAGGGGATCTTCCTGCATATTACTCCATGTGTATAAACGACCTTTCAGGGGTAGCTCAATTAGGGCCTGTGCTCTAATGATGTCATTGAATAGAAGAATATCATTTACATTTGCCCCTGGTTTGTTTCGGTTATCAGATGATCTAATGAAGTTGTAATCTCCCACAAGTAGCCAGTCTTCAGAGTCAGGGATCACTAGGTCATATAGCCAGTTTGTGAAAGTCAGGCAATCATCTCTTTGGCATGGCCCATAAATGTTATATAAATGCCAAACATTACGAGACAATTTGGAAGTGAAGATTATGCCCAAGGCAAAGAAATCAGAGAAGCATACAACACCATCAAAAGCAGAACCAACCCAAATGGTAAGAAGACCACCAGAGGCACCTCGAGAGGGCACATAACAGAACTTATCAAATCTTTTAGGACAGAAGGTTTTAATAAAAGGCAGATCAAAATGCATGCGTTTGGTTTCTTGCAAGCAAATCACATTGCACCCACTAGTGATAATATCATTTCTAAGAGCAAGGAGTTTTTTGTCTGAATTTATTCCGCGCACGTTCCAGACGAGCACGTTCGACTGCTGCTTGGGCAGCATGAAGAAAAGCTTCAGGTAGAAGATGAAGAAGAAGATCCCTCCTGGTTAGCCATAAGCTTGTCAGTGGAGAGTTCCTCGGGCGGGATGCCGCAGCGAGTCGTGCCCATAGCCTGGAGCACGGCGACAGGAGTTGGAGGAGGCACCTCAGCCAGATGAGAAGAAGTTGTGTTGGTGGCATTTGAGGCTGCAGGGACCAGACGCGCCTTCACTTTGCTCTTGTTCACACGAGTTTCCACCATGGAGGGAGCTTTGAAACCATCGTACTTATTCGTACAAGTACTTCGACGCAGAGTAGATGCATCAACTTCCATGGGCTTCTTCTAGCTTTCCTTTCTAACCAGTCCCAGCTCACGTAAAGTGTTCTCTAAAGAGATACTGTCAGTAGAGTTGCGCTCTGAAGCTGCATTCTCTAACAAGGTGTGTTCTGAGGCATTGCAGTCTTCAGAAAAATCAGAGCTCATGTGGATAGGTTCAATGGCATTCAGGAGGGAAGGTGGTGAGCGAATCACTGAAGCAGAAGTTGTCGTGGAATTAACACGTCAGATGTCCTAGTGTGAGGACTTAGTCGTGAGGCCAACGCATCTATGTGGTAGCTTGAGAGGGGTTGAGCGGAACCGAGAGACGCAACATGCAAGACAAAGATTTAGATAGCTTCGGGCCCCAGGAAACATCATCTGGTAACAACCCTACATGCTGTTTGTGGCTAGGTCTCATTATCATCACGAGGGAGTCGCCGTAAACCGGCTCTTTATGTCTAGCCTAGAGATTGTTTCTTCTTGTCTGTCCCTCTTTGGGGAGCCCTGCCCCTCCTTATATATGTTGAAGGGGCGGTTTACATGACTAATCCTAGTTGGATTAGGATTACTCTATTACAAGTGGAGTCCTAGTCTTGCTTCCTTTGTAAGGGAATATTCCATGTGCTTTCCTCATAAACCGGCCCACCATTAAACGTGAATCGGCCTTCTGGGCCTTGGGCCTCATCATCCATTTGACCCGCCCGCCGGGTTACTAATGAACCGCCAAGATCGGGCGGGTTACCCGTGAATCGCCAAGCACCGGGCGGGTTACCAGTGAGTCGTCTAGTCCGGCCGGGTTATACTTCCGGTCGGGTTACGCCGCGGGGTATATCCCCGACATTAGCCCCTAGTTTAATTTGGATTTATCCATGTTTAACTGATCCGCAACATGAACACAAGAACAAATTTGGCAGGTTGTGCTCTGGTTTAAATATTCTTATAAACCGGCACTTGATCATCCTTAAGTCCTTGTCATTTCTTCCTTCTGAAAAATCCGAGCCAATAACCATCTTCATAATCAATTTGCTTGCGGAAGATATTTTGTAAATAAAGAATCCATTTGAATCGGTCTTCAATGCTCTGACTTGACAAAATTATTGGTCTTCAAATATTCAACTGATATTCAGCCGGTTTGAAAATGTAGAACTTGCTGATCTATGATTTCCAAAATCGTCGGGTTATAAAAACTGATAATTTCGGGTCATGATTGTTTCCAACACCGGTTCATGATTGTTGCCAACGCCGGTTCATGATTGGTGATGCCGGGTCAATCTAGTTTGCTCAAAACTGAAAATCGGAAGATATTTCTCCCTTATATCCATATTACCTGTAGCCCCCAAGTCTTGAACATAACAAAGTGATGATTTGAGACTTGTTTCCATATAATTACTCCCACTTTGAAGAAATCCATGTTGTTCATCTCAGTCACTAGTAAAAACTAAATACTCCATATATGTAGCCCCCAAGTGCCGGGTTGTCATGCTTGCAGCAACTTGGGACTTGAAATTGCCTTATGCTTAGAAAAACATCAACCAGTGTAGCCCCCAAGGGCCGGGTCGTTATGCAATAATGAGCAGGGACTTTGTAAATATAATCATGTAGATTTGAGCAATGATGTGTAGCCCCCAAGGGCCGGCTCAGTAAGATAATATAGAGCTGGGGCTTGATATATACTTCAATGAAAATAACATCATATGATGTAACCCCCATCATGGGGCTTGAATCCACGTCCACAAGGTTAAGAACCTTGTGTTTTACCAACTGAGCAGTGGACCCTTCAATATAATGAATAAAAAGCTTTTCACCTTGAATTGTTGATAGGAGCAATTGGTAGCCCTCAAGGGCCGGCTCATTACGATGTGATGAGTCGGGTCTTCAATAAGGTGAGCAAACAATGACTTTGCATTAGCCCCCAAGTGTCATGGTGCATGCTTGCAGCGACATGAGACTTGTGTATTTGATGTAATTTCAACTTAAATAATGTACCCCCCATGTGCCGGGTCATAAGCCTGCAGTGACTCGGGACTATTCCCTCCATTGTAGAATAAATCATATCCATTGATAAAATAATAGCCATTGCGCTGAAGCGACTTTGAAAACCTCAATCATAATATTGGTTATTGATAACCATGATAAAATCCAGTCATGTTGGATATTTGAAGATTTGACTAATACAATCCAATGATTTATGAGCGCATGATTCCAATGGCGCGATCCAAATATATACTGGCGACTTATAGTCTAAATCCAGGCCGGGATAATAAACACCGAATAATTTATCATCATATTGGCGACTTATACTCCAAAGCCAGGCCGGGTTAATAAACGCCGGTGAATGCTTTATTCAACCTGTTTCTGCATACAACAAGCTTAAAGTGTCCTGGCGGTTTACCGCCGGACAGGTCAATAATGCTCAACATATAACCCGGGTTTATAACCAAGGCTGCAAGGAAAATAAAATATGAAATATATCATACCTGTGATATTGAATCACATCATTGGTTTGCCAACTTTCTTGTAGTAAGGGCGATAACCCAAATCTGGTGTACTGATAACTCCCACCATGCTTTGCTGGTAATTCCCACCATGCTTTGCTGGTTTATAATGAAGCCATGCCGGGTTATAATAAACACCGGATGATCATCCTGGCGACTTATAGTCAAAGCCAGGCCGGATTAACAAACACCGGTTTATAGTTGGTTGTGTACTAATCAACTTATAGTTGAAAGTCAAGCCGGGTTAACAAACACATGATTATATTGATGACTTATAGTCAGGCCAGGTCAATAGACGCTGGTTTATCATAAAACCTTATCAAAGGAGAAGAGACTTTGACAAATAAAAGCAAATGAAAACTTGTAGTCGAGGCTTTTCAAGGGCTGCCAGGCCCAAATTCGAGGCTTTTCATGGGCTGCCAGGCCACTGAGTTAAAGCATTCTACAAAGCCTTTTAAGATGGTCCTCTAATTAACCAATCGTCGTTTTAACTTTGACAAGTTCAGGGTCTGTATAAGATTGACTTGTCAAACGTTCGGCGGGTCATACCAGGATTACCTGGACAGGAGTGGCTTACTTGATGAAGGCAGGTTAACCCGGGGTTTTAGGTGAATACACCTGGCTTCCAAGCCTGGCTTGATAGCCTATTACAAGGGTCCTTTAAAACTCTTTGTTATTGTGCACAAAGATCCCCCAGGTAACATTTTGAGCTGTGCTCAGTGGGTGCCTATGTTTGAGCTGTGCTTTTTTGCAACACTCTCTTTGGCCCCTAAGTGATTTCATGTTGGCCTTACGCCGATCAAGAGGTGTAGCTATGGTTCGAATACGACCACGCCCCCAAGTGATTTCCCTGGTGGCCTTATGCCGATCAAGAGGTGTAGCTATGGTTCGAATATGACCAAGCCCCCAAATGATTTTTCTTGAAGATTTGAACTTTGCGAGAGATATTTCTACTTGAACCGGATGTTATACCGGATTTTGAGAGCTTCAAAGCTTTGTGGGAGACATCTTTCCCTTGAACCGGATTTTAAACTGGAATCTTCATTTTTAGCCGGAAATTTTCTGACAGCCTTTAAACTCGAGCTTGCGAGAAGTTAATTCTTTTTTGAACCAGAAATCCTTAAACCGGATTTGAGAACTTCAGAGCTTTGTGGGAGACAGATTTCCCTTGAACCGGATTGTAAACCGGATGTTTGAAAGCTTCAGTGAGACTGACTTCCCTTGAACCGGATTGTAAACCGGATGTTTGAAAGCTTCAGTGAGACTGACTTCCCTTGAACCGGATTGTAAACCGGATATTTGAGAGCTTCAGTTAGACTGACTTCCCTTGAGCCGGATTTTAAACCGGAATCCTTTCTGATGACCCGAAACTTCTTCATTGAGCCAGGATTTTGTAACTATCAAATACTTTCTAAGCCAGAAATTTTCTGATGGCTTTTAAATTTTCATCAATATAACAGTAGCCTCTGGGACCGGGTTATCTTTCTCTTCATCGTCCTGGGGGTTCTTAATTTTGCTAAAAATGGCAAGATTTGCTAAATCATGTCATCGTAGCCCCCGAGTCTCAAGGTGACTCGAGGAGTTGGCTTGAGATTCTCCATATTTGACCGCGATATAAACCGACATAACTTGTATATCATTGGTGTTGATAGCACGATGTGAATCCACAGAAGGTTGAGGTGACTGCGGCGGGTTATAAAAGGTCCCGTATGAACCGTGTTAGAAACTCGGTCAATGGTTCCTTCCAACTGGCGATTTGAAATTAACCAAACTGTAGGGGTGACGACTTGTGCGCCTGCCCATTGAGCCACCCAGTGTAGACGACGGTTGATAGTATATGATAATTTGCCTCCATTTTGTTGAAAGAAAAACCGGGCTACCCAAGCTGTGACTTGCTCATACTCAATAAACAGCTCATGCAGATAGGTGCGGCTCGGTATGTTGGTGTAGACCAGCCCGCAAGAGATGGATGGAAAATACGACTGCAGCATCAGAGGCAGCTCGGACGGATGATTCGGCTGCGGCATTGTAAGCTGGCACGAACGAGCGAGTTAATCGTAGGCGCGGTCCCGGCAAGCTGATGTAAACCGGGCTGTAAAGATGACGTCTTGCATGCATCCATTCACTATGTTATATGGCATGGACGAACACCGGACAGGATGTTGCCAGCACGTGCTCCGTACCCGTGGTATGAGCCACTTTTGTCGTGACTAATTATCCATGAATGAGTCGGCCGTGGGAGCAACAAATGATCCGGTCACGACATATAAGCCGGTGTGGACGAGCAAATTGTCCTCCTCGTTGTAACCCGGCGGGGACGCGTGAACCGGCTGCGACAGCGGACATGCGAGTCGTCCGTGGCGTTGTAAACTGGTGCGGTAGCAAGAGACGGCCACAACATTGGAAACGGCCCGGACTCGGGCGAGACAAACGCGGACGCAGACGATGAGTCAGTCACGTGTGCGGATGTAGCGGGGGCGGCGACCTTTGTGATAAACAACGGTCCTATGAAAAAATACCACAGACTAGAGTGATTGTTCTCAGATGAATTAATATACTGAGAACACACAGAGAAAAGATATAACCTGATGTCCTATCGGGTGAACGCCATATTCCAGCAATGATAGACTTGCAGCCTCGTTTCTCTGCGGCCCGGAGTAGCAGCGTAGGCCGGGGCGGCTCACGGCGTGGGCGACTCGTCGGGGCGGCTCAGTGCAGCTCCATGGTGATGGCGGATTATAGGCCGAAGAATTGGCGACTCAGCGCGGGTGAACCACAACGACTGCAGAGGTGTCCACGGCGGTCGTTGCGGTCACAGAGAAGCCAGAGCAAAAAACCCTGGCGAAGTAGCATCCGGTTTGAGGTGAGTCCTCCTTCTCCGGGTGACAGTTGGTTTGTAGAACCCATATCCGCATATCTTAAAACAACGGCAACGACAGACCACTTTTGACCAGTGGCCTACACAGGTATTTACGGAAGAAATATTCAGATCGCTTGGTTTACTTCCTCGATCCATGTGTCCACTGAATTCCGTGCTGTTTTTTTTTCCTTCTTCAGACTCATGATAATTTGGCAGCAGTGTAGACGTATTGTTTACGTACATCAGCTTTGGCAATCGGGAATAGTGAATCAGCCTGATCCTGCACGTGAGATGAAATTTTCAGGCAATAATTGGCCTGGGAACTTGTGCCTTTGTAAGTTTACCTCTCCCAGTAAATGGATGTTTAAAAAGTGCAATTTGACTTGTACGACTCGGTCTTTACACCAGGAAGTAGTACTCCATCTAGTCTGATTGGACAATTTTGCCTTCACATAGAAAAAATACCAACACAAAACCCTTGGTTTTGCCTGCCGCCGCCGTGAATTTCCTCCGGACTTGTGCGTATACACATTCACACGTACTCCCTCCGTTCCACAAAGTTGGGTCATCTATTTTGGAACGGAGGGAGTAGCAGATAATCTCGCGTGCGTGTTTGTTCTGTTTCCGGGTCAAAGTACTACTCCTTGGATTTGACTCGGCCTTCACTTTTAGGAAAAGGTGTGACTGATTCCCTCGGGACTTGGAGCCACACGCGGCTTGCAGCGGGTTTTTTCCTTCGATCCAAAAAGTGAGACGCTTTTGATGGATTTCTGCCACGGTGCGAAAGGAATCTCCTGTTGGTTTCGGCGAGCTTCATAGGCAGCAGAACCCGATCCAGACGGATCACCTGGTTACGTGCGGCCACGCGCGCAACCCTAAATTTCTCATCTCTAATCTCGCACTACCAGCTCCGAAGCTAATCATGACACTGTTCACAAAACGATGAATTTACCGACTCTGTTCAAGGCTGTCTCAAATCGGGTTATCCTGCACGCTTTTTCGTACAGGCGCTTTTCCATCTAACATATTGCGAGCTTCTCGATCCTGGAAGAAGATCCCTCCAAGAACTTAACACCACTGTGCGCAGGCCCCACGGTGGGCGCCAACTGTCGTGGAATTAACACGTCAGATGTCCTAGTGTGAGGACTTAGTCGTGAGGCCAATGCATCTATGTGGTAGCTTGAGAGGGGTTGAGAGGAACCGAGAGACGCAACACGCAAAACAAAGATTTAGATAGCTTCGGGCCCCGGGAAACATCATCCGGTAACAACCCTACATGCTGTTTGTGGCTAGGTCTCATTATCATCACGAGGGAGTCGCCGTAAACTGGCTCTTTGTGTCTAGCCTAGAGATTGTTTCTTCTTGTCTGTCCCTCTTTGGGGAGCCCTGCCCCTCCTTATATATGTTGAAGGGGCGATTTACATGACTAATCCTAGTTGGATTAGGATTACTCTATTACAAGTGGAGTCCTAGTCTTGCTTCCTTTGTAAGGGAATATTCCTTGTTCTTTCCTCATAAACCGGCCCACCATTAAATGTGAACCGGCCTTCTGGGCCTTGGGCCTCGTCATCCATTTGACCCGCCCGCCGGGTTACTAATGAACCGCCAAGATCGGGCGGGTTACCCGTGAATCGCCAAGCACCGGACGGGTTACCAGTGAGTCGTCTAGTCCAGCCGGGTTATACTTCCGGTTGGGTTACGCCGCGGGGTATATCCCTGACAGAAGTGAAAATAGGCGAGGTGTGTGTTCTGGCAACAGTCAGGCCATGTGGGGGTATGCCAGTGTCCATAGTGATAGCAGAATTCATCCCAGTTTCTCCAGTAGTTACAATAGGATCATCAGATGAAGCAGGTGGCGCAGGATCTTCAGTAATCTCTTCAATCCCAACATTGGAGTGGTTGATTAGCTGAGGAGCAGATGATGTTTTTATAGTCTGTCTGAGATGGATATCATTACCAATCAGAGAAATCTAAACTGCAATTTGGGAGTTGTCATTTCTGATGCCATAACCATTACTCCATGGTCCAAACGTTGCCAAAATAGGGCGAATGGCAGCTAGGAGGAAAGCATTTAGTTGCCTGCGGGGGGCAGGAGTAGCAAGCAGGAAGTTCATTACCTCATTCCCTTGAGCTGACAGGCTAAAATTCAGTCCAGTATTGTGAACTGTCACCATAACAGTTACAGGCACAGGAGCTTCAGGGGTCGAGGGATTGGGAGCAGCAGCAACAAGAGGCAACTCTTCCTAGCTAGAGCTGGAGCTGTCAGAAACGGTGATGGAGTCATTACAAGCTTGAAAGGCACTATCAACAACATTGTTCTCCGGGATGATGCCATCCTGCACTGATAAGCCCTGAGCCGCAAGCCAGTCCTGGAAATTCATCATATATGGTGGCAGCTATGGTGCAGGTGGAGCAGGCGCAGGCCATTCCCCCCAAGCAGCATCAATCTAAACTTCATCGTCGTCAGGAGCCTAGTGATCTGCAGGAGTTGCCGGCAGTGGAGCCCCATTCTGGGCAAACCAATTGTGAACTTGCTGTTGGTACAGCTGTTCCGCCGTCATGTCAGGCACAAAAAGGGGGTGCGGTCGCCATTGGGCGGTGATGGTTCTTCTCCAGTAGGCGGCACCTCAGGCAGCATTGCATTCCAATCACTGCTGCGGAGAATAGTGACTTGAACAGTCCAGCAGTCACATGCTCCTCCCAACTGACAAACAACAAAACTCTTGGGGATTAATCGCATGTGAATCACCTGCACTTGCACCATAACATATCTTCTGTCTTGTTGAGGATTGTACCAGGAAATCAGACAACCAAAACCCCCAACTGACTTATTGATGTAAAATTCAGTCTGATAGTCATAGAGGAAGCCAAAATACAGTAACCACAGCTGTGGACCAAAGGTAGTGGAACACCTATTGAGCATGGCATTGTGCGGCACAAAGGTAATTAGCAAATCTTCCTCTTCAAGTTCTAGCGGAGTCGCCACGGCAGTATCTCTAGTGAAGGCATCCACAAAACCAAATATGCCAATACCAAAAGGATGGTCACTTGCCTCTGTGGTGAACAGTTGAGATTCATGCAACATACCCTCAACGATGTCTCGGATCTCAGCCCGGCGGTGGAGTGGGATGGAATGGCTAGCTTCGGCGATGGCGAGGAATTCGTGGTTGAGCGATGGAATGGGGCTGACGACCATGCCGCTGCGAACCACCCTGTTGGCCGGCCCAGGTTCGACCACCCAGCCCGGCTGGAGGAACGGCACTGGGTTGAGGGGATAGTTCGCCATTGTTGCAGTGGTGAGAGTAGAGGTGGTAGGAGGCGGTGGAGTGACAACGATAGGTGGAGGTGGTGAGGAGGCCGAGGACAGAAGCTGAACCGTGAGGGGAAGGAATGGAATCAGCGCGGCGTTTCGGAATCCATTTCCATCTTTGTGTATGACGTGATTTGAAATAGGATGCGAACACATGTCCATAGAAACCACAGCTAGTGCATCGGATGGTAGAGCGAGCCTTCACGTTTGGTATAGTTTGGGGCATGGAATCAGCAGAGGCAGATAATCCGGGGCAGGGTATAGGATTAATTGATTTGACTGCCATATCAGACTTCTGCGGACAAGCTATTGATTTATGCCCAGGAGCTGAACAACTAATGCAAATAATACGAGCTGGGCAAGAAATCTTTGAGTGGCCCCACTGCAAACATTTTGCACATAAAACAACCCAATTATCGGATAAATCAGAGATCTCTTGTGGGCTATATTGGGCCTGGGCCAGGTCGGCCTTGTGTTTGGACGTGAGAATGGGCGGCCAGCTGGAATGAGGAGGAGCGTATTTGTAGGCCGAAGTCATGTAGCATTGCGGATGTGAGGGGTAAGGTACATTCACCACACATTTAAATGATCCCAATAAAAGATAAATAACATCATGGGAGTCCGCTAAATCAGCCTCACAGAAGGAAGAATCCGACAAAGTAGAGGCACCATCAATGCTAGATAATAAATGCTGATTGGCCAATTTCTTCGTTCCATCAATAGAATGAGTATTAAAATTTTGAACTTGAGATGATGAGGCCTCAACAGCATGTTTGTCCGAAAAGTCCATATGATCCAAATGAATAAGTCCAAATTTGCATAATGGAGCCGAGGGACAAACTCTAGGAGCATTATCATGTAAAAATTGCAGAGATGTTTTAACAGCAATAGATCTCCAACTTGACAGCTCCTGCAAGGTTTCATCTGCATGCCACTTTTTGCTGGAAGTGTTGATCGGTCGATAACGACCATTGAACAAATGAAAGTGGCAAATGAAATCTGGCCAAATATGGTCCCGAAGGCCATATATGAAATGTCCCACTTTGTTATTGGCAACCGAAAACCGAAAGGACCGAGGTTGAATTTGGATCACATTGAAGCCAGAACTAATTCCACCAATGCAACATTGTAAAGCAATTCCCACAGAATCGGGAGAGAGTGGGAAAGATGCTGAGGAGAAGGAAACCACCAAGAAGAACTCTTTGCGGTCTCGAGAGGGAGAGAAATGAACCGTAGAGCCAAAATTTCTTCTCACCTGGTCGGCCAAAGCAAGGCCGGGGCCAAAGTCCCAATGTAGGATCCCCTCCATAGATCAGAGAGCTAGCAATCGCCATGAACTCCGGCGGCTACGATGGTGGTGGTGCGGTGGTGGTGGGGAGAGGTGGAGAGGAGAGGTAGGAGGGGTGGGAGAGCCATATGATAGCAAGATGCAGAATGCTGAGTTAGGAGCTCCTTGGTTCAGTATTGATAGTCTTGGAGAAAACTCGCTCTTCCTTGGACAAAACTATCCAATGATGGTGAAGGCGATCCAGCTGCTATTGACACAACGTTACTACCGTTTATGAGAAGCAACTATATCTATACCTCGGACATTGCTATGGTTCCCTACCGTGGCTATCACAACATGCGTCCTGATATAGGCCGCTTCAGCCTGGATGATTAGTCCTACATTGGTCTCGAGATTGACAATAGCAGTCCTTCATAGAGAATCAGTTATGGTTCAAAGCAAGCATTTCCAACGCCGAGGATTGGTTGAGCTGAAGTTCATTTCATCGCTTTGTTATTTGTTGTGTGAGAAAAACTTTAGTATTTGAGTTAAAAGCACCAGGAGTCCTACAACTTGCACCGAATGTGATGGTTTGGTCCTAGAACTTGCATTTTGACCCTACCCAGTCCCAGAACTTGCATCAAATGTGCAAATTTGGTCCTGACCAATGATAGAGCGCCATATGGACGCGTGGGTGCCGACCCGGTCAGCGCCCGGCATTTTGCAAAGAGGCCCCTGCCTTTGGTTTGAATCTACCCGCACTACACACACGAAAAGACCTGAATTTGTTAACCGCGGCGCCGCGCTGTCGAGCACGCGCACGTCGATCCGGGAGACGTCCAGGCGGCGCCCGCGGCCGTGCGGGGTGGGGAGCGAGATGTCGGCGTGCGGTGACGGTGACGGAGACGGTGGTGGGGCCGAGGGGGCGGCCGGGGTAGCGGATGGAGAGGGCGGCGGCGTAGAGGAGCGCGGCGACGGGGAGGAGCGGCACCAGCGGCCGGAGCCCGCCGGCGGGACGGCGCGGCTGGCGCATGTCTCGTCTCTGGGCAGACGCCGCTGGCCGGCCGGCTGCTGCCCTGCGTCGTGCGGCTTCGTCGGTTACGTTTGGAGCTTGCTCCGAGGAGGGAAAGGTTGGAACTTTCCCCGGGATTTAAGACGGAAGGAGATTATTATGAGATACCCATTTCCTTCCCCGGCTTGCCCGCTGATGATACGGCGGGCGCACGGCCGTGGCGTGCGGCGTTTCTTTGGAGATTGTTAATTGCGCCGTTAACTGCCGCTGTTCTCCTCTGTTCCGGCGATCGCTTGCCTTGTTTGTGTGTGTGTGTGCATGCACTCAAAAATTGTTGCTTTTGCTTAGAGGGCTGCATACATCGTACACTTCCATATCTGTTTGACACGTTGAAGATCGGGGTACGTAGTGGGGTTGATTGCACACAATTTCGGCACTTGTTTCCCATAAAGCAATCCTTCACCCAAAGTGCAGTTGCGATCGTAAGCACAACGCATATCCAGGAGGCAACTTGGGTAGGACCCAGTCAGCACCAACGCCCCAACTTTCTGCCATGTGTTCCCCAGCATATTTATCCGAAGCATGCATCCAGCCAGGGTTAAGTTTGACAGCGAAATGGATTACGATTGTTCCATTTTTCTTTTCTATACCAACAACTGACCATGCGTTGCAGCGGGAGTATAAACATTCTAGTAGGTTAGTACGTGGCTGCACGCCCATTTATTATATCAATGCGCTAAAATCTTAGCATGTCTTTGTATGCAATCAACACGATTTATTTGCCATTTTGTTGTTAACCACTTGTTTGGTAAGAGTCTAATGGCTTAGCTAAATGTTTTTATTTTGGTAAGTTAATAAAACATGCGACAATTGGTTCTGTTTTAGG
>NC_041389.1:470643990-470653983 GCF_002162155.2 Triticum dicoccoides | reverse complement strand
TGACTAAGCTTCTATTATTATATTGATGCGCTAAAATTTTACCAAGTTTTTGTATGCAATTGTCATGATTTACCTGCCATTTTATTGTTAAGCACTTATTATTTATTTGATAAGAATTTAATTACTTACCAAACAAAATGTGTTTTTTTGTAAGTTAATAATACGTGAGGCAATTGATTCTATTTTTGGGAGAATGGATGAGAGAAAAATCAGAGATGAGAGAAAAAAATCAAAGAGGAGAAGGAAAGACTGGGATGTAAAATCTTCCTATGCTACCAAGTAGTCGCTACAACCAGGATGTAAAATAAGACGGAGTTTTCTTATAATATATCTAAGGACATAATGGATAAAACAGAGATCGATGATCTTATTTCCCCTTTGCCACTATCAAGAAAAACCATCCCCTCATTGTTTATTATGAGAAAGTATGCATATATAGCAATGCATCTTTAGTCATCTTGAACCATATATTAGAAATAGATTACTCATGATCTGTTTAGGCTTGAGAATGTAACATTTAAAACATTTGATGTGAAATTTTTGTACATCACTGGAAAGGATGGAAGTTAAAAAATGGCCCCATGTGTGTTGGCTCATAACTTCAGTACGTATCTGTGCGCAAAAGATAAGACTAGAGTTAAGCTATACCAGTGCCACTACACCAAGATCACTGTAAAAAGGATTCGCGCAACTTACATGCATGGTAAATGCCGTTGTAATTTTCATAATCAGTCTTGCATACTAAAGGTAATCACGGTTAATGTGCCTTTTTCCCGCCTCTCTCGAGCTGTCGTATATGATACCATTCGGCATGAGCAATTAGCTAATCGACAAACCCACACTCAACAACAACAAAAACTGCATATATGACGAAATATAAGGACGGATTAATTTATCATTTAAATATAAAGGCAAAAATAATGTTAAAACAGGCTTATATATATAAATAGGTTGACTAGAAATGAAGGATACTTTAATGTTGGAAGAACCAGCTAGACCTGCCATCTTATTCATAGTCCTATACACCTACTTGAAAATTCATACTGACATGGTTTTGTTCTCTATCATGCTAGCCCTGTCATAGTATGTTGACGTTAACGACCTGCGTGATGCGACGTCTAATTCTAGCTTAACCAATTAGTGCATGTCTCAGATATTCCCTTGCCCGTGGACATGTACGCTACAGTACTAGGCCATGCTGTGCATGCATGGGTCGCACGACGCCTCATGTTCTGTCTTCCGTGCATGCATGGGCAGGGTGGTACATGCTTTGCATTAAGTTAACAAGGTGACTAAATTCGCATGGACGAACGGAGAGTGATGGAGATGTATGCATGCATGGATACCTGAAGGAGGTGCTTGGCGAGGTCGATGGCGATGATGCCGGAGCTGCAGCCCATGCCGTTGAGGTTGTGGCTGACGACGTCGTGGCGGAGGCGGTACCGGTTCACGATCAATGACACGAAGGACGGCGTGGGGCTGTAGAGGCCGGAGATGACGACGCCTATGTCCTCCGCCAGGTTGGTTGATTCACAGCAACGCCAGGGGCCTCTTTGCAAAAGAGCACGCGTTGACCGGGTATGCACACACACGTCCACATGGCGCTCTCTGATTTGTCAGGATCAAATTTGCACATCTTATGCAAGTTGAGGGACTGGGTAGGGTCAAATTTCAAGTTGTAGGACTAAATCATCACATTGAGAGCAAGTTCTAGGACTCCTGGTGCTTTTAACTTTTAGTATTTACTAGAATGTTTTGTTGGAAATAATCTATAATCCAACATGTATCCTCGTTGTCGTTGAGTGTTGGTGACTTGTTGTATATAATCCAAAGTATATTGTTTTTCTATTTGGATGATTAATGCTGCCACTTTATTGCTTAACCGAAGTATGGCACACATCCATTGTTGGTCTAACGATCACGGTTTGAATAAATAATCTGTTTGGGATATTGGTCCCCAATTATTAATAATCTCCCGTTTGTAATTAGATAAAGACTAGCAAAATGGCCCGTGCGTTGCATTAGTATTTACCATGGCATGTCGGGTGCCATCCCATGATCGCATGCCAAGTTTCATGAATTTCAGACGAGTTTTGGATTTACTAGAATTTAAAAACCAGGTATCTCAATGTTTGCGGCCGAGTGACGGGGGCAGGGTGTTTGACATTCATTCCCATTTCTTGCATGGAATCTAAGCATGCAACCAAGGACATAGATTTGAATTTTCAACCAATTTATATGCATTAGAGCATGTGCATGTAGTTCAAATTTAAATTATGCACATAAATGCATTGAAAACTCAATTAATGCATAAGAAATATGCTAACGAACCCCGAAAAAAATCCAAAATTTGACACAACACTCATGTTGTTCTACGTTGACACTAGAGAAAAAGTTGAAATCAAGAAAAGGCAATGGCTATCGTTTCGTCCAGAAAGGTGAAACGTTCCCTACCAAAACCATCAGGCTTGTTGTGAGAAGCTTATACCCAAACCTGCCCCAAATGGGACAAAAAATTTACCATGACATGTCGGGTGCCATTCCATGATAGCATGCCTGGTTTGACGAATTTCAGACGAGTTTTGGATTTATTAGAATTTAAAAACTAGGTATCTCAATGTTTGCGGCCAAGTGACGATGGTAGGGTGTTTGACATTCATTACTATTTCTTGCATGGGACGTAAGCATGCAACCAAGGACATAAATTTGAATTTTTGACCATTTTATATGCATTAGAGCATGTGCATGTAGTTCAAATTTGAATTATGCACATAAATGAATTGAAAGGTCAATATATGCATACAAATGTCCAAATGAACCCCGATAAATTCCAAAATTTAACACAACACTCATGTTGTTCTATGTTGTCACTAGAGAAAAATTTGAAATCAAGAAGAGGCAACGACTATCGTTTCATCTAGAAAGGTGAAACATTTCCTACCGAAACCATCAGGTTTGTTGTCAGAAGCTCTGGTTTGTGAGAAGCTTATGTACCCCAACCTGCCCCAAATAGGACAATATTTTTACCACTATATGTTGATGTCATTCCATGCTAGCGTGTCAAGGTTCATAAATTTCAGATGCATTTTCGATTTACTAGTATTTAAAAACTAGGTATCTCAATGTTTGCGGCCAAGTGACGATGGAAGGGTGACATTCGTTCATATTTCTTGCATGGGACATAAGCATGCAACCAAGGACACATATTTAAATTTTCAACCAATTTATATGCATTAGAACATGTGCATGTAGTTCAAAAATTTGAATTGTGCACATAAATGCATTCAAATGTCAATTAATGCATACAAATGTCCAAACGAACCCCGATAAATTCCAAAATTTAACACAACACTCATGTTGTTCTATATTATCACTAGAAAAATAATTGAAATCAAGAAGAGGCAATGAATATCGTTTCATACAGAAAGGTGAAACATTCCCTACCGTAACCATGAGGCTTGTTGTTAGAAGCTCTGGTTTGTGAGAAGCTTATATACCCCAACTTGCCCCAAATGGGACAATATTTTTACCACTGCATGTTAATGCCATTCCATGCTAGCGTGTCAAAGTACATAAATTTCAGACGCGTTTTCGATTTACTAGAATTTAAAAACCAAGTATCTCAATGTTAGCGGCCGAGCGACGGTCGCAAGGTATTTGACATTCATTCTCATGTCTTGCATGGGACTTAAGCATGTAACCAAGGACACACATTCCAATTCTAAACCACTTTATATGCACTGGAGCATGTGCATGTAGTTCAAATTTGAATTATGCACACAAATGCATAGAAAACGCAGTTAATGTATAAAAATGTCCAAGCGAACCCTGAAAACTCCCAAAAAATGACACAACACTCGTATTGTTCTACGTTGACACGAGAAAAATTTAGAAAGTAAGAAGATGCAACATATATCGTTTGTCCCCCAAGGTGGCACGTTCCCTACCGAAAGCATCTGGCTTGTTGTGAGAGAAGCTCCAATTTGTGAGAAGCTTATACCCAAACCTGACCCAAATGGGAAAATATTTTTACCACAGCATGTCGATGCAGTTCCATGATATCATGTCAAGTTTCATGAATTTCTGCTGAGTTTTTGATTTACTATAATTTTAAAACCATGTATCTCAATGTTACCGGCTGAGCAACAATGTCAAGGTGTTTGACATTCATTCTCATTTCTTGCATGTGACCTAAGCTTGCAACCAAGGACAAACATTTGATTTTGCAACCCATTTTTAGGGACTGGAGCATGTTCTTTGATTTTGAATTGTGCACCGGAAATTGCTAGAAAACCAATTTAATGTATAAAATTTCCAAACGAACCCTGAATAATTCTAATTTTTTACGACACACATATAGTTGCATGTTCACTGTAGATAAAAGGTCTAGCAATTCAAACACTGTCCATTGCCGCTGTGACCCCATTATGTAATTCAAATCAAAATGAAAAATCAAGTAGATCCCACACAGTTTATTATCACGAACCATGTGAGATGCAGTACAAAATATCCCGGAGCACCGTCGGTGTATAGTACGCCTATGGCTTACGTGAGAAGGTGCGTCTGCTACAGTCCATAGCCGGCGTGTCAAGCACACGAGCTCGCTCCCCAAATACTCCCGCCTCTGCATCCCTTGCAATCTCAAAAATATCTGCTCGCCCTTGATCCAAATTTTCAGTAACCCCGCCTTGTTAGTCCCGCCTAGTAAAATTTTCAGTTGCCGTGGTATTTCCTCAAACACCACCTTAACCCCGCCCCCGCCCCCACCCCCTCCACACACACCACACACTCCACAAAACATGTGCTCACCGACACACACCACCCCCATAACCATTGATAGGTCGCTACCATCGCCGCCGCCTCCATCCTCAACCTCTGCCTGTGTGCTAGGGAGCTCAAGGAGCCAATGGCGCAAGAGAGGTTTATCGCGGCCTCTTTGCCCGAAGCCGGCGATGTGGCTGCCGAGCTATCGCCGTCGTCCTCTATAGGCTCTTTATCAATCTGCCGTTGCTGGTCCCGTGATCCTCCAGCCACCGCGCCCCTACGCCGGTTCGAGGACTTACCCGTCCTCCCTCAGACCCGGCAACCGACGAGGTCCTACCTCGGGGTCCAGCAGCGGCGGTGGGGGACATGGGTTGCCGAGATTACAGATCGCGAGACCCAAACCCGCCGGTGGCTCGGTAGCTTCCTGATAACCCACAAGTGTAGGGGATCGCAACACCTTTCGAGGGTAGAGTATTCAACCCAAATTTATTGATTCGACACAAGGGGAGCCAAAGAATATTCTTAAGTATTAGCAGTTGAGTTGTCAATTCAACCACACCTAAATAACTTAGTATCTGCAACAAAGTATTTAGTAGCAAAGTAGTATGATAGTAATGGTAACAGTGGCAAAAGTAAAGATAATAGTTTTGTAGTAATTGTAACAGTAGCAACGGAAAAGTAAATAAGCGAAGCACAATATATGAAAAGCTCGTAGGCATTGGATTAGTGATGGATAATTATGTCGGATGCGATTCCTCATGTAATAGCTATAACATAGGGTGACACGGAACTAGCTCCAGTTCATCAATGTAATGTAGGCATGTATTCCGAATATAGTCATACATGCTTATGGAAAAGAACTTGCATGACATCTTTTGTCCTACCCTCCCGTGGCAGCGGGGTCCTAGTGGAAACTAAGGGATATTAAGGCCTCCTTTTAAAAGAGAACCAGAACAAAGCATTAGCACATATTGAATACATGAACTCCTCAAACTATGGTCATCACCAAGAAGTGTCCCGATTATTGTCACTTTGGGGTTGTCGGATCATAACACATAATAGGTGACTATAGACTTGCAAGATAGGATCAAGAACTCACATATATTCATGAAAACATAATAGGTTCAGATCTAAAATCATGGCACTCGGGCCCTAGTGACAAGCATTAAGCATAGCAAAGTCATAGCAACATCAATCTCAGAACATAGTGGATACTAGGGATCACTACAAAAAAATACACTTCCGTGATGATACGTGTTTGTCACAGTAGGTCGCGTTTTCTGTCATGCATGTACATCCATGACGATTTTATGACAGAATCAAGATAGTCATACATGTGCTGTCGTAGAAGTGTTCCATGACATTATCAAAATTATCATCATGGAAGTGTCCACTTCCATGATGATAAATCGCACGTCACAGAAGTGCTTTCGTCAAGGGTGACCAACACGTGGCATCCACCGTAACGGAACACCGTTAAGCTATTGGGTCGGGTTTTGGATCCGATAACCCGTTAATAGCCCCGACCAATGGGGATTTTCCACGTGTAAAATCATCATTGGCTGGAGGAAACACGTGTCAGCTCATCGCTGGGACAGATGTCATCCACTCATTGGACAGAAGGCGCCTATGATACGTCGACACGTGGCACGACCCAACAGAGGCCCATTCCTGTGAAAAGACCGACCCATTTGACTTGGTCAAAAGGTGGTGGGCCGACCCATGGAAAGCCTGTTAACGGCTTGTTCACATATAGCCCATTTACAACCTGCTAACCCAAGGCCCATTACACCCTATTCAAATTAGGCCCAGTAGCGTCATCTGGGCCATCCAATATGATTCCAGCCCGTTTTCACTTCTGGCCCATGTATGGCCCATGACGTCTTTCGGCCCATATGAGGCCCTATGTAACTCTTGGCCTATTAACGGCCCGTGGTGAAACTGGCCCGTAATGAACAGTGTATCACTTTACACCCATTAACGGCCGTGGTGAAACTGGCCCGTAAAGAACATTGTATCACTTTATACCCATTAACGACCCGTTATTCCATTGGGCTGTTTCCAGCCCATGTTATCTTTCGGCCTTCTCAAAGCCCATTTATTCTTGGGCTCATTTCCAGCATTCGTTTACTTACGGCCCGTTACTGTCATTTTCTGCTTGTGGGCCAAATTCAGCCCGTGGTTACAGTCGTCCCGTTTGTGGTCCATTAATACGTTGGGCCGTTTTCATAGCATCATCAAATACGGCCTATTAATGACGGCCCGTTATGGTCGGCCCATGAACGGACGATTCCAACTCTAGCCCGTCTACGGCCAGAATGCGGTCTGTTTGGCCCATGTTTGGCCAATCGATCATACGGCCCGTATAAGGCCCATTGATGATACGGCCAGTAGAAGGCCCATTGTTTCTACGGCCCGTAGAAGGCCCATTGTTTCTACGGCCCGTAGAAGGCCCACTGTTTCTACGGCCCGTAGAAGGCCCATTGTTTATACGACCTGTAGAAGGCCCACTGTTTCTACGGCCCGTAGGAGGCCCAGTGTCACTACAGTAAATATTAGCCCATGGTTATTGTGGCCTAGTTTAAAAAAAATAGGTTATTGCAGCCACTAGCAAACTGCAGAAAAAGAATTGCACTAACTACAAGCAAACAAATAAACAAGACAAGAAGGAAATAAATAAGCAAGCAACTTACACCAGGCTATCACGGCTATTACACATATTACATCCACTGGGCATCAAAGTTCGCCACCAATAGAAATATAGGGAACACAACAACATATAAACGCCGCAGCAAAACAAGTCCAGAACTGAAACCACTTCAGAAGAGCTCAAGAAACGATATCCTGGGTACCCATAATGCTGGCAAGATGCTTAGCAAGCTTATTAACTTTCTCTTGTTTGGCGCTTAGGTCCTCCAACGCTTGCTGTTGCACCAGAAAGTATGCATCTGAATTCTGCAGGGACTTCCTCAGTCCTTCGGCTTCCTGTCGCATAACATCTGATCGATGTCTTTCAACTAGAAGTTGAGACTCAAGAAGCCGAACTGATTCAGGCAACGAGTTCGAAGAGCTGGTGCCAGCAGTGGTAGCCAGTAGCTCGAACACTACATCAAGACAGGACTTTAGGGTTGTCTCAGTGTCTTCAATATAGTTTTTATGAGCTTTCTTGGAGACCAACAGGGATGTCTCACTATCTTGAACCTTATCTGTATTACTTCCTTTACCATTGCATAACAGGGTACTCTTCTCCAATATTTTATCCGTGTTCTAAAAGAGAAACAAACAAACACATCTCAGGTTTACAGTGTAGTATATGAAACTCATTTTGGTAAACCAGTTCAGTAGTAAGGTGGACAGGATAACAACATGAAACAAACATATATCTTTGTAGTATGGTCACTGTATGGTCTTATATCATTCTAGTTTATGTTGCCAAATCAAGATAGATACAGTTCGAATCATATCTACTTAAGACAAAGTAGCATAGACAGAATATAAGTGTGGGAAACTACACAACAATAACAACACTTGTAATGTGCATGGCATGAGAACATAACTGTTTATTCAATTGAAACTGAAATCAACATAGAGCAATTTACAACAGCAAACAGCCAAACACGTTGAAGAAACATGTTTAAAACATACCTGTTGTGCCATTGGAGTTTCAATTGCATCCTTCAAATTTGAAATTGGTTGGTATCAGTAAATACAGTGATGCAAGAGCAAAGTAGTATGAACCATAGCTACGGAACCTGACCTGAGAACAATTCTTCTTCTGCTTTAAGTGTTGACTTCGGGTTCGGAGTGGTGGTCCTCGTGATTTGGGCACTGCAGTTGCCTTACTAGCTGCTCGTGTTAGGGTGCTCTGTGGTGGAGACGGTGCTGTGTCAACGGGAAATGGGTGTCAATCTGCTGGGGTTGGGGTTAGAAGGGGTGTAGCTGGTTCTCTGTCCAACTGGGTAGGGGTACAATCTGCACGAGTGTGGGTTATGTGTGGTGGGACTGGTTCTTGGGCAAGTACAACCGTGGTTCTATCTGCATCGATAGGTAGCACGATCTTTTCTGAAGACTGTGTTTTTACTCCCATAGATACTGCCATCACTCCCTCTAGTTGAGATGGATGATAAACAACAAAACTAATTGAATGTACATACATTGTAAGATAGACAGGTGCAATGGATAGTAGGGAAGAAAAGAGGGCATGAAATAATTCACATTTATGTTGTCTAAGCAAATAGAATAGCAGGACATAATTTCACATATATGATGGCTAATTAAACAGGATAGCATGACACAATTTCACATGTATGATGGCTAACTAAACAAGATAGAATGACATACTTCAAATATGATGACTATGTAAATAGGATGACATGATATAACTATATGATGTGTCTATTAAAGTGGTTGGCATGCCATAAATCACAAACATGCCGTCGATGGAAACATGATGGCATGATATAATTCATAGATAGAATGACATAATTTAAAATATGATGACTATGTAAACAGGATGAGATGATATAACTATATTATGTCTTTAGAAAATGGGTTGGCATGCCATAATTCAGATACATGCTGTCTATGTAAACATCATGGCATGACATAATTCAAATATATGATTTATATACTAAGGAAGTGAGCAGAGGGCAATCACATATATGATGTGTCAACTAAGGAGATGGCATTCAATATTGTGTATATGATGTAAAAACTAAGCATTGCAATACAACATATGCATTATATGAGTAATATAACCCTGCCAAGTTTGAGCATACACCTAAGGGGGATAATAGGACTGGTCATCTGCCTCTGAATCCTCCTCTGAAGGCTATTTGTAACCAGCAAGATATCTGCTTCAGCAGGTAGCATTGTCTGCTCTGAAGACCTTGTTTTCACTCCAGATTTCTCCATCACCAATTCAAATGGCTGATGCACAGGAAGAGCAGTTGAATATACAAACATTGTCAACAAAAGCAATGATAAATACAAAAAAGGACGGCATGATATAATTCACATATATGACACTTGCCTAAATAGCATGGCATTGCATAATTCACATACATAATGCCTTGCAACAAGATAACATTGCATAATTCACATATATAATGTCTTGCAACAAGATGGCATTGCATAATTCACATATATGGTAATTAGACACTAAATAGGTGGCATTCACACAAAGCGTGTCTAAACTAAGCAAATGACATAGAAATGCAAGATCCATAC
>NC_041389.1:470625196-470643815 GCF_002162155.2 Triticum dicoccoides | reverse complement strand
GCGCTTCGTCAGATAGCATTGTCTGCTCTGAAGACCTTGTTTCCACTCCAGATTTTTCCATGACCGTGCCGAATGGCTGATGCACAGGAAGAGTAATTGAATGTACTAAAATTGTTGACAAATTTAACACGTAATAAAAAAATGATGGCATGATATAATTCACATATAAGATGACTGGCTAACCAGGGTGGCATTGCAAAATTCACATATATGATGCCTGGCTAGACAAGATGGCATTGCATGATTCACATATACGATAAAGAAACTAGACAGATGGCATTGACACAAAGCATCTCTAAACTAAGTCGATGTCATCTTTAATGTATACAGTAAGCAATGCAAGGCACCATATGCATGATATTACCAACACCAGCATGCCAAGTTAGAGAGAAGACCTCATGGGGTAAATAGGAGTGGTCTTCTCCTTCTGGATCCCTCTCAGAACAGTTATCTTCCTCTTGATTACGATCCGAAATGGGTGGAGGGGGGCTGCCTTTGCGCCCACCATGGAACGACGTCTGTATGAAATTTTATTTCCACACAAGGCTCGTCTCTTTTGCTCTACATGATCATCTCGATTGTGTACAATAACTGGCATGCATAGGAATAAAACATAGTGTGATTATGTAAGGAGTGCATGCACAAATCCAGAGTGATGGTAGCAAACTGTGGATAGACCTAAAACCAATGATAGCAGGCAGATACTAGCTTTAGTTAAAAAATACAGATAATGGCTCCTTTAATGTTTGTTTGCACCCAACATGAAACTCATAGTAGACACCGGAGATTAACCAGATAGTAGACAGATAGTACTGATTGTTGCCCCAACATGTACCCCACAACCATTTAAAAACTCAAGTTTCAGACCTGACTCGGAGTCTAATAGGTGAACAGGACGATAATGTAGCATGTCATCATATTACGCGACGCATAACGTAAGCAGACATGGAAGAGTGCGACCTCTCTTGCAGACCCGTGTAGTCCTCAAGGTCATCTACTCAGTTGATGATGGTAATGTAGTTGTCGTGGCTGCCGGCGGCAGGGAAGAAGATCTGAGGCAGCGAAAGACAGTCTGGAGAGCGGATCCCTGCTGTGGTGAACCCTTTCTTCGTTGGAGCAGCTGAGCTGGGGTGGAACACAGCGCCGTAGGAGCAGGACAAACCACACAAGGTTTTCTTTGACACATATCTGTAACAGAAGTAATTGAGTAAGGGCTTGTTTGAATTTGAGGATTCTAACAATGCAGGGATAGGAAATATACAGGAATAGGATAGGAATGCACGTGCAAAACGGATAATTTAAAAACACAGGATTTCTGCCAATCTGGGTGTTTGATTCACAACAATTGGAAGATCACAAGATGCAAAAAAGCATGGTGAGATTAAGTCAATCCACAAGAAAATGTATGGTTATAATTCTATTATGCTACTATCTCTTAGTCTTGTGCTTGATGAATAGGAGTATGAAAAGGAGGAGAAGTGGAAATTAGAATTCCCAGGGTTTTTCTTTCAAGGAGACACTAAAGGAACAAATCCTACAATTTTCCTTTGCTCCATTCCTTTGCACCAAATTCATGAAAAGTAGTACCATAGGAAACTTTCCAATTCCTATGTTTTTCATTCACTTTTCCTTTCAAGCACTGGCGATTCTAGTAGGCAGGCTTGAGCAAGGAAAATCCTACACTAAAAAATGTTTTTGTGCTACTTCTATTACTTTGGACCCAGGCCACTACCATACTAGCTCAACTCCCAGGCCCATCGACAAATGCACAGCTCAAACGCGCAGAGATAAATAATGATGGCATTCAAGAGAGTCCATCACGGATAGCCAAGTTTCCTGGTACCTCACTGCTTGTCATATAGTAGGATAAAATAATCGTATTTCCTATTACTACGAGTGCTCAGTGGACAATATATATAACATGTAGAGTAAAAAAGAGATGCAACAAGTGTACAGCCTCTTTGGCGAAGCCATGTCGATCTCAGCGTGATTGGGTTGGCCGGTGAGGATGCTCCGGCTGACTTGGCTGTCGGAGGAGGGGAAGAAGATCTTAGGCGTCTGGAGATGGAGCCCGAGGTACTGCTCCGCTGTGATGGAGGGTTTCGTCGTTGGAGCAGCTCCGGTGAGTTGTACAACGCCGAGGCTGAAGCAGGACAAGAGAGACAACGAACAACGTTAACCCGAGTGGAATTCTAATAGCATCTCCAATACATGACGTAAAATACATAACCACAGTGTGCTATATGTAAAATAAATCAGCTGCTCATCTCTGAACTTAACTGTCGAAACTGAACTTAACTGTCGAAACTGAACTTAACTATCAAAACTGAAATTTGCTGTCGAAACTGAATTTTGCTGTCGAAACTGAACACACTAGCAAGGTGAGGCTACATGTCGGTTGACTGACTTTTTCATCTCTGGTCAATCGATTTTGCAGCCGTTGGATACGAAATCAAGGGCCCGCGGTTCATCTTCAACCTCCACCCCCTGAGCCGCCAGCCACCACCGGCCAAACAGCAGCACCCCGCCGCCCGCGGCAGGCGGTGCGCCGCCCCACCCGCCTCGAAAACACTCGCCACCGCCGGTCTGCCACCGCCCCAGCCATTCCTCTATGCCCCCTCGTGCTGAGCTTTTTCTCTGGCGATCCCCACGCCACCGCCCTGCCAACGCCCCGCCACCGCCGATGACCACCGCCCCATCCTAAACCCTAAGATAGATAGTGGGGTACCTCTCTGGCGAGCCCCCCTCCCCGCTGCCGCTGGTTCTTCCTTTACCCCGGCGAGCCCACCCCCTGAAAATCGACTGACCCAAAAGTCGATTCAGTCGACTGAAGTGTAGCCAAATCGGAGCAGCATCGCAAGCAAGAGCAAGAGCGAGAGCAGCAACGCGAGCAAGAACAATAGCAAGAGCAGACCAGGCAGGGGACCAAGAGCAAGAGCAGAGCAGCAGCGCGAGCGAGAGCTAAAGAAGAAGTAGCTCCTACTGATGTGGACGTCACCGCCGAGGGAGCGACGCCGTGGAGGAAGTGGTCGGCAACGCCGCCATGGATGGAGCCGCGTCGTGTCGGCTCGGGACCGAGCGTCGGCAGCACCATGAGATCGAATCAAGAAGAAAATGCGGCGATTAGTGTACAACCTCTTTGGTGGCGCCGATTAGGCCGCAGCTTCATCCGAGGAAACGGTGATGATGATGCTCTTCCAGTGGTGCAGGGTGAAGATGGTGGTGTGGGAATGGAGGTGGCGCGAAAGACGAGGGGAACATCGGGGCAGCTCCTTGGAGGTGGAGGATGGGGTGGCTGAACCGGCGGGACGATGAGATCAACGATGGATCCTCATCCGGTACGGTGGATGAGGGACGTCGAGGTGTTGCTGTGGACGACGTCGTTGGGGAAGAGGCTCCGGCTGGGTGGCGGACAAAGCAGGGTGTGGGGTTTTGTCGCGGGTTTTAGCGGCCTCGGTGTACGAATGGGTGGGCGGATTGGATGGCAGTGGGGAACCATGGCTTAGAGACGCGCTTGTCCGAAATGTGGGGTAAGTTACGAAAGTACCCCCCACCGATTTGAGGCGGTTCTTTCGGTTCAGGGGTACCACGGGCATTTCGTGTGTCGGGATTACACAGGAGGTGGGAGTTTTCGCGAGCGTTGTAATTTCGGAATAGCAAGGCGCGGGTTGAGATGGAGGAAGTTGTTGGAGCACAACAAGACAAAGATATATCTTAAATATTTCGGGCTAACAAGGCGGGGGTTGAAGAGGTGGGAGTTTCGCAGCTCGATAGACAGAGACGCTAGCTTGAATTTTCGGCATAACAAGGCGCGGCTTGAAATTTCGGAAGAACAAGCTTAACGTGTACCAAAAAAAAGACAATTTGCACCTCAACACACACAACACACACACACAAACACCATTTAGACTAGAGTAAGGTACATGTGCATTGCACGCATGAGATTTGGCAACCAAATTATGAATAAATACCACATTATAGCATGCAAGCTTTGAGTCATATATGCATGATGTAGATGTTCGTTTAATTCTTATAGTTCATTTCATTCAAAATCATCTAGTTTTTATAATAAAGCTAATCTATTTTAAGATTCATGAAATTGTGCGTTGTAAGACATAAAGTAAAAACAAATAATGGCAAATCATGTAGAAAAACATTTGGGCAATTCTAATACAGAAGATTCTAGAACAAATAAGAAGTGCTTGTGTTTTGATGTTTGTGCATTATGCTTAAGTTCAACCATGGAGTCTTCTAGATTACACATGTGGCGAAATCTGGTGGAATCTAGATGATATCCAACGGCCAGTAGTGCTCAAATTTGCCATCTTTGGACCATCGGATTCGCCTCATCCAACCACCATCTTTCAAAGTTAAAGTTACCCGCACACAATATAAAAATATATAAAATATAATCATTAGACAATTGCTGCTAAAAATGGTTTAATTTCATGAATTGACCCTCCTTGTAAAGGATTAGCAATGCTTGGCCCCCTAGCTCATTTATTTTTCATGGCTCCGCCACTGCATGCAACAGCGCACGTGTTCGCCCCCTCTCTCTAAATATCGATCTCGCACTTGTGCATTCCTTCATAGTCTCCCTCCACTCGGCCCCTCGCACCATCTTCTAGCCCCCACCGGATTTTGCCACATGTACAATCTAGCAGACTCCACGGTTGAACTTAAGCATAATGCACAAACCACAAAACAACAGTGGTTCTCTTTTGTTCTAGAATCTTCCGTATCATAACTGCCCAAACTTTTTTTCTAGTTGAATTGCCATTATTTGTTTTTACTTTATGCTTTACAATGCACAATTTCATGAATCATAAAATAGATTAAGGGCTTCTTTGATTCAAAGGATTCTCAAAGGAATTTTGGAGGATTCTAATCATTAGGAATTTTTCCTGTCTTGGTTGTTTTATTCGTAGGATTGTAAACCATAGGAATTTTTCCATATGATTCATTTGCACTAGATTTCATAGGAAACATCCCATCCACTCAAACCTCTTTGAAAGAATTCTGTGTTTTTTCTATGCACAATCAAACACTCGTACAATCCTGTAGGATTCAAGATGACATTCCACTATAATCCCATGTTTTTCCTATTCCTGCGTTCTTAGCTTTTTTATAAAAACTAATTGATTTTGAATGAGATGAACTATGAGAATTAAACAAAGGGCTACATCAGGCATATATGACTCAGAGCTTACATGCTATAGTGTGGTATTTATTCATAATTTGGTTGCAAAATCTGATGCGTGCAATGCACGTGTACCTTACTAGTACTTCGAGTATGTGCAAAACACGTAAATTAGAATACCAATGGCACGCTACACAGTGTCTCTCTTACAGTTCATGAAGCCACTTGGCACATGTGGAGGCGTTGCCGCGACCTCCTTGCGTGGATTGACCACAGTGATGTGCTGCTGGTTCCAGAAGAATGTACTCGTCCTCCCTAAGCCATACTGGAGGTACATGCACGAAATGAAGATGTGCACGCACGCCACGCACGCACTCATTCCCTCGCATGCACACACGGGTACACGGGCGGACGCAATTTTGTACCAAGATCCACCCCATGTGATAATTTGACGCGTGTAAAGTCGTTTACTTCATTGATGGTCAATTAATACAGCGCATGCAAATTGAGTGGACGTGAGGGCGGAAGAAAGACATTATTACTCCACTGCGTGCATGCGAGTAGTTAAATCGTGGGTTGCTAGTAGTACTTCCATTGGTCTGCTTCGTATTTTGTGCCAATTTTTGACAGTAACATAATATTTACGCATTTGAGTAGTGTAGTACTTGAAATTTATGTTCCGCTAAACTCATCGGGAGCCTTTTCGGCCTCGAAACCAAAACCATCAATTAATCTTTACCTTGTTCCCATCACATTCGAAAGCCTGCTCACACCTACTAGTACGTACCAAACCTGGACGTGTTCCCACTATGCAGGTATTAGTACTAGTGCTAGTACTTAGGTTATAAAAAGGGGAACTACCTAACCAAAAATTAGTCTACCTTTCGTCCTCATAAGTGCTTCTTCTTCGTCCGTCATTGCCATGGCTGGTGAGCAGAGCTCTAGGTCGAGAACTACTTGTAACAAGGGAGCGGCAAGCAAGGTCGCGGAAACAAAAGAGAGGGCTCGCCGCCACGCAGAGACCTCGAAAGATCTCTCACGGGCAGGCGATGGCTCCCAGGAGCGCCCTAGCCGCGGAGGCGAACATGCCGAGCCGGCGGAGCTGGAGTCGTTATCCCTCGACGGCATGCCCGATCAGCTCAATAAGCACCTCGATAAGCAGAAGGAGTTCATGCAAGGCTTGATGGAGTTGCTGAAGGAGAGCCTCGACGACATGCCCGCTGAGCTCAATCAGCAGGGGGAGTTGACCGCTGGCTTGGTGATGCTGCTGAAGAAGAGCATTGCCTCGGATTAAAAGGCGACCGGCAAAATCCTACAACGTCAGGAGGACAAGGCAAAGCTCTGCCACGAGATCGACCTGTTGAAGGAGAAGAACGCCGGCTGGAAGAAGCTGCATGAGAATAGTAGTTCCTCGATGAAGATGCTGCAGGCCCTCATCATGGAACAGAAGGAGGAGTTGGCAAAGCTCCGCATCGAGCACCCGGCTGCTGTCAAGGTACGTAATGCGGCCGTGGAATAGATGATGAAGGCTCGCGTCGAGAAATCCCGGGTCATGGACAGAATGAAGAAGATGGCGGAGGAGACGCGCAAGGAGATGGAGGTCGTGGAAGCAATGAAGAAGCAGTTACGACTCCGCGGGGAATTAGATCATTTGGGGCGATAATCTTCCTTCTTGTTTTGCTGTTGTGTTTCATCTTTTGCTTCAGGTGTTTCTCCGCATGTGTCACATTCTCTGCGAGGCATGAATAGAACAATGGTTTTTTTGAGGGAATGAATAAAACAATGCTAACAATGAGATGACTAGCAAATTAGATCATTTTTATCGCCATATGGCACTGGGCTTCCGTGTTTTGTGCTCCTCTGTCACAGTACTACTCCAGTGAAAAACTTGATTATACCGCACGGTTCTTTGCTCGTCCTCAATCAGGTCGTCGGCGCATTTATACGAGCAGTCAAATCACAAGGCCCCGCCTTCCAGCAGTAATGAGCCGTCAAATCACAAAGGCCCTAGCCTCTCATGAAACCGACCAAGCTAGACTGCCCCGCCCTCTAGCCTTTTAAAAAATGTATACTTTTGTACATCAGTAGTACCGATGGATTGCGCCATGGAGCAAAACTTGAAATTAAAAAAAAGGTGATACATATAGAGAGCGCTCGTCGCCAAATTATGCATATAGTACTATTAAAAAGGCTAGTCACAATAATGGTGTCCAGCACAACCCACCCCTCAAATAAAACTAAGCACCCTGGAATTCTTTGACAAAACTAAGCACCCTGGAATTCTTTGACAACTAAACTGCTGGCTATATGATGTTGGCCATATATATTGTACGTATATAATGTGAAGAAACGAGTGGTAGCACTATACCAACTAAAAGATGAAATGTAAGAAATACTAGTATGTGCGTACTGAAGAGTTAAAGTAACAAGAAGAAACATAAGATAGTTCTGCCGGGGGCTCAGCACAACACACCCCTCAAATTAAACTAAGCACACCTGAAATTAAACTATGCAACTAATCCGGTAGACACTGCATTAGAAGTTTAGAACCACCATGAGCAACGACACTGCCACCTTACTCGGAGTCCTTGTCCACGTCCTTGACTTCGTCCTTGTCCCTCTTCCTCTTGGCCAATACTTCTTTGCTTGAACCGCACACTTGGCTGATGCTCTTCATCCAACCCTTGTAGATATGGAAGCAAAGGTAGCCATCCATTGCAGCGTAGTGTATGTGGTCTATATCTAGTACATTCCGCTGCCATGCATGACGATGAAACGTGTAATGAGGTTTCTCCAGTTTACCGTATGAAGGATGAACCATGGCTTCTGCCAGGGTCAGCATTGAAGGCTGACGAGAGGGCACCAGCCCATTCTTATGGAGGTCGAAGGTGTTGCCTACAACAAGGCCTATCCAACGCAGGACTTCTTTGTCTTTACCAAAGTCTACAGTAACGAATTGTACTAGGTTGCTCTTGAGGAAGTCCTTAAAATCCTGGCACTCAACGTCGGCATGGCATATGTGGTAGACCAAGCATAAGTCATGCACGCAAACCTGGATCACGACGGGCTTCTTCCTCTCTTCGTCCTTTAGATGCTTCTCTCGTCCCAGGACTATGGTGTACTCAACATCTAGCCCAGCGGTCCACTCATCATCTGAGTCTTCGAACATGCGTCTGAAGCGAGAAAGGCATCCTTTCACTGTCGCGAAAGAACGGGTGTAGATGATGTCGAACTCATCACCGGTGATGGTTCTAACCTTGTACTCACCGCCGATCGGGGAGATTTGGGACGCCATGGATTTGGGAGGAGGATTAGGATTAGTGGAACTGCCGTTATGTGAAAGGACGGTACGACTAGGAGCGAACCGCCGTAGTATTAAAGGACGTGCGGGGACGAGCAGGAGCGAACTGCCAGCGTGCAAACGACAGGGTAGTGGCTTTCCATTCTCCCATGATACGGGCTTCTGAGAGCCCTTGGATCTGAGATAGAATGGTTGCATGGCGTGATTCTAGACCTATGGGTGAATATCCTATCCTGGAGGGTTCTTTTGCAAATTTTCAGCAACTTAGCATGCGATCGTTTGATCTCAGATCCAAGGGCTGCCAGCAGCCCGTATCATGGTCACGCCTACCACGACCATCGCGTCGCTCGTGCGGTCGCGCCCTTGGAGATTTAACACGGTGCGTTAGGCTATCTGATGTTGGCATGTCATACATAGTCATCACTTAGTCACTCATACTACAACAAGGTTTTGGCTATAAGGTTAGCTATAAGTGTATTTTTTTTACTTCTCTCTATCTCTTTCTTCGTAATCCCTCCATCCCATAATATAAGAACATTTTTGACACTAGTGTAGTGCCAAAAATGTTCTTATATTATGGGACACAGGGAGTACTAGTATTTATTACATTTGCCAAGGAGTGACCTCTTCTAATGAAATGGTGTTGCTAAGTTTGCTTCATTTAATTATCTATAGACTTAGAATTGTCTTTTCACCTAGGTACACGCGCTTAGAGCATCTCCAGTGTTTGGAGGCAACCTTGCCTCTAAACTAGGACCCACGGGTCTGCCTCTAACCATAGATGAAAACTCCGAAGTGTGCAGCCTCTAGCGTTAGAGACAAAGTTGGGCCCAAAATTAAATAAAATATGATGCATTTGTCAACCAACTCATCGGTCCCTCCAGCACCTAACTGACTGACAATGGGGACATCAGAATATTTTATTCACCACAAAGCATTGGAGGCCGGCGCTTAGCATAAAGGCGTCTCCAAGAATTTTTAGCCTAGAGGCGGGTGATGCAGTGTATAGAGGCAGTGTTCATGAGTCTAGAGGCAGCCTTAGTGGCGCAAAATACTCACATTGTGGATGCCCTTAGCACAGTTTCTTCCTTGGGTCACCAAACTAGTCTCTCTCTTCTTGATTAACTTGCCACATCAGACTTTTATGCCTATGTGGCAAGTTTAAGCACCTATAGGAGCAAGTAAGTACAATAGTGCGCTTTACATGGCAATTTTGCATATGTGGAGGAAAGAGAGGCAAGGAAAAAGTGGAGAAGTGGGCTCTCATGGAAGAGCCAGCCTCTATTTCATGGTGGAGCATTGGGAGAGGCACCTGTATGGAGGTGGTTAGGAATCGGGAGACTCATGCCGGTCGTAGCACTGCAGTTAAAATGATAATGGCAAGTCAAATCACGGGTCCCCACCTGTCCAGCAGTAACTCGCTATCAAATCACACAGCCCTATGTTTGCAGCAGCCTACTCCCTCGTCTTCTCGCGTCTTTGTCGAACCGACTAGGCGGAACTGCCCCACCGCCTACTGCGTAGGAAAAGCCCCGCCCTCGACTTTTAAATAGTATACAGTATACTAATTTTGTATCCATGGATTGCGCCCGCGCCATGGAGCAAAGCATCTAGAAAACGGTGGTACACATGTACCGAGTATACAGCAGGCCCGTCGCGTTCGCGTTGCACCCCAGACGGTCGGTCGGTCTGGCACGCTGCTCTCCGAATGGAACGCGCGTCATATTGTGTTCGCACACACATGTGGGACGATAATTGAGAACCGACCATAGGCACACTCCCCGGCCCCGCAAGTCGGGTGACTTAATAGAAGAGGGAGACGAGCGATAGTACTAGAGAAGTGTTGTACTACGTTGGTGCCTGGACGATCCCTGCAAGACACGAAAGATCAGTTCGTCCATGCATGTGACCAGACTCCAGCAGACACACCTGGATTGGCTATCGTCTACATATCATTCAGGCTGTGTTGTACATGGCTGTAGTTGTGGCGAGAAATCTAAAAAAGGTTTCTTGTCATCTCACAAAATTAGGTGTCATGTGCTTCAGATAACTGCGAGGGTTAAACAATGACAACTGAGTTGGGCTAGTCATTGAGGGCACATGCACGAACAGTGACTACTCGGCTGCCATCTAGGTTAAGCCGGCTATGTTAATTAGGACATCTATCGACGGACCCCTTTTCTATGAGTTTATCTTTAATTTGAGCTTTGTTCCTCCTCTAATTTGTCCGTCGGGATTCATGTTGTCTCCTTTGGGCAGTGAGGTTATGATTTCTTGTCATGTGACATTTTTTCGTGTTATATGTTATAATCCGGCGCTTCAGATCAAAATGACAACAACTGTGCCTCCGGGCCACGTACATGAAGACTTCTCGACGGTCATTGATGAGGTCAAGCCGGCTCTGGTAGACAAAAGAAAACTAGTACTACTCCACTATATAGGCAGGAGCCTCCGCGCTTGCTTGCTAGTGTTGCTCTCTTCACACTGTCTCGGCCTCTCCAGATCTAAACACGACAGCGGTGGCCACTCTCTCTCTCTCTCTCTCTCTCTCTCTCTCTCTCTCTCTCTCTCTCTCTCTCTCTCTCTGCTCACCGCTAGTCACAGATCCAGCTGGACCCTCTCCGACGGGGAAGGTGAGAAGGTGCAATGTTCACGCGGTCGTCCTCGGCGACGGCTCTTACCCACTGCTGGGCGCGTCCCGATCAGCCTGCCTTGCCGTTCTCTCCCAAGCACCGCTGGCGAGGGAGGGCCTTCGACCCCTTCTTCCTTGCTGCGTAGTGTTGGCAGATCTGGCCTCCCGCCGCCCACCTAGCGGCATCCCGGCGACCATCAGGTATAACTTCCTTCGAAACCGGCCTTGCTCTACTTCCCGAGCTCCTGACGTTGCTGCATTTGTATCTTTTACTATTTCTCAGGCCCCCTCGTAGATAGGATCGATCGGCTATTCAAAAACCACCTTATTTTTTTACGTTTAAGAGGTAAAACTAGTTCATGCACTCGAATCTAGTACTACTTGGTTCAAACAAGGAAGAAAGGGGGTGGGGGTGGGGGAGGATTTGTTACCTGAATCTAGGACTTGGTCGAAAGAGGAAATAATGGGGGCGAAAAGTAGCAGAGACTGGCTATCCAACTGGTCTCTAGGTCTAATATGGAAATAAAGGGAAACGCAGTACAAACTCAATATAAACCCGATCTATTGGTTGAAAAAGGAAAGAAAGTGGGGACTGGGGGACAAGTCAACAGAGTAAGTCCAACACTAGATTTGCTAGCCTCACACAGTATAAGGTGGCTATACCGAACAAAAATGTAGCAGTCGCACTGTTAAATGTAAGGACACGTTAAACCAATGTTGTTTTCAATGTAATGCCTCCAGTAATATGAATCAATGGCACTTCTTTACATGTCCTGCTAAAATTTCCCATTAAGATAAGTTGGTTCTTTTCGTTAGAAATGCAACTGTCCTGGTGCGCCTACTCTCCCGTGCCCAAAGTAATGTCGTATGTAACGGTTGTCATAGTTAATCCTAATGCCCACAATAATATCTAGCAATGCTACTGCTTTAGAAATTGCTACTGTCCTTGTAGGATTGCCATTCAGATAAGGAACATGCTTATTTTCATTTGATGCATGTTTCATCACTTGTTAGTCACCCTCCTTTCCACCTTTTTTGTGCAAACAGAGATATACATTTCACGCTCGATCTTAGTTGAACTACACAAATGATATCCAAATTATAGTTGAGCATTCCAGGAGCTTCACAACCAACCTTGATGTTGCTCAATTTTATTGCAACTAATGAAGAAGAAGCTCTGTGGGTTTCATTTTCTGATGGAAATGGAACCGGGGCTGGAGCCCCTTTCTTAATTTTTTTTGAAGAAGCTGCTAGCTCACAAGACATTGCTTCATTTAAGGTGAACTGCAGATAAAGGTCCCATGAATTGAATCATGCATGTTGGTGACTGAAAGAGCCAGCTTCAGCATCCCAGTCTAAGCACCCCCGACCTCCATCCTTGCGACACACGGTACAATTCGTTTGCCACCTGCTCGACCCTAGTGTCACTGAAAAAATGAAGTAATAATACAGTTAAAATAGAGCGAGTGTCATCTCTATCATTTCATTTCCAATGTAGATAAAGAAAGTGCTTCTCTTTGTTAATGTATGTTTCATCAACTAGTCCCATTGTTAATGTTTAAGCGTTTCTGCAAACTGGGGTGCTTAATTTTAGTTGATATGTACAAAAATAGAGATTTGAATGTCTCAAGGCGCCTCCTTGTACTACCTCTGTACACTGATGTTCATCACTGGCAGAAGGTGTATCTGGGAGACTTGGGACGATGTCCAGTATGAGGCGTACCGTATGAGGCGTCGTAGGGCCCATCTCGCCCTCGCAGCATGGCATACTATGATACTATCGCAATATTTTCTTCTATTTATTTTGGGTGTTTCATCAACTAGTGCCACTATAATGTAATCACGCCTTTTCATTATCTATGCAAACAGGGTTATTCAGCTGCATTTTGGTGGAACTGCACAAATGTACATATGGAACCGGCATATATGCAGAGTGCGAGGTGTGCCAAGTAAAAATTACCGACACCAACCATGCTGCATGCATGCATTGGCATCCACCACCACTAGTGGGATGTGTGGCGTCCTCTAACCAAATACTAGTAGCTTATATTGACAGTTTTCTAGGGAGTACTCTTTTCTGAAAGAAGCACCAATCTATTTTTCTTTATTTGTACACTGTGTCACAACTTTGACCCAAAGGTCCAAAGCTATTTTAGGGTGATTGGCGTAGTACTCGGAGACTAATTGTAAGCATGATTTTCATTAGCTGTCACACTGATTGTAAGCATGAGCAGGTGGAAGATTAGGTTAGTGCGAAGCTTACCTTAAACCCTATCGCCGCCGTTGAAACGAGGCGAGCGTCGAGGGAACCATGGAGAACGGCGGGGAAGCGACGTCGCGCCATCCGGCCTCCTCTTGCAGTGGGAGAACGAATACTCATGTGGCTCCGGCTGGCTCTGCACCCTCATGAATGGCACACCATACTCGATCAATTCGTTATCCTCTGGGTGCTCGACCTTCGACCTGTACACCCACCACCTCCGCCTGACTGTCGCCTCGGGCGAATCTGTCTGCTCCATCGCCCATAGGAGATACTCGATGAACTCGGAGGACTGCGGCGTGACTGCCGCCGAGGAATACATGTACATCGCCGCCCTCATCGCCGCTGTCTCGCTCTTTTGCATACATTGCCACATGGCCTGCACCGTCCTCGAAATCTCCCACTCATTGTCAAACCAACTAAGGATCTCCTTCAACCTGGCTAACTTTTCCTGGTCGCCGCCGGCGATCTGCCTGATTCGCTGCTGCATCCTCTCCATAGATGTCCGTCTGAGTGGTCCGGTGCTAGCTTTGGAAGATGGGAGGAGAGAAGGTGGTCTTGCAATAGAGAAGAGGGAGAGGAGAGACGGTGGTTTTGGAATGGAGATGATGGATAGGAGAGGAGGTGGTTTTGCGATGGACAAGATCAGAAGAGGGAGAGGTGAGACGGTGGTTTTGGAATGGAGATGATGGAGAGGAGAGGAGGTGGTTTTGCAATGGAGAAGAGGGAGAGGAGAGGAGGTGGTTTTGCAATGGAGAAGAGGGAGAGGAGCGTGCGGCAGTGATTTAGGATTGGACGAGAGGGCCGGCGCGCTGTGACTGGATCAAAATCAAAATCAATTTACCCTTCAATTAAGAAAGCGACCCCACATTAACTAGTCTCCCTTTTATTCTGGGTCATAATTGACCATGATTTTCGCACATAAAATATATGTTATATGTTGCAGAAATAATATAATTTGAAAGTACATTCAGATACGAACCAAACGATACAATTTTTGGTGACATGCAGTCACATTTTGCTTGTCAAATACAGTACGTGGTCAAACTTTGACCCAAAATACGCAAAACAACTAAAAAATACTTCCAAGACCAGCGCCGCTCTTCCGCTCTTCTCCTCTTAAACCACCGCCGCTCCTCTCCTGTTCCAATCTAAATACAGCGCAGCTCCTCTCCTCTCCCATTTCAAAACCACCGCCCCTCCTCTCCTGTTCTAGTCCAAAACCAGCGTCGCTCCTCTCCTGTTCTAATCCAAAACCAGCGCTGCTCCTCTCCTCTTCCATTCAAAAACCACCGCCGGCGAGTGAAGGTGCTGTGGAGAAGTAGATCGATGAAGGAGTACAATCGATACATGAGGATCGCAGACGGCGACCCTGTGAAGCTAGCTAGGATGTTGGAGATATAGTCTTGGTTTGACAACAAGGACCAACTAGCGGCGACAGCGACATCCATGGCCAAATATCTGCAACAGAGCGAAAAGGCGGCGATACTCCCGGAGGGAGTCGCGCCGGAGTACATAGAGCTGCTCCTCTGGGCCATGGAGCAATAGGATTCACCGAATCTGATCGTGAGGGAGCGGTGGTGGGAGTATCGATCCCAGATGGAGCATCCACCAGATATTGAAGGATCGAGCATCTACAGGGTGCCGTTAGTGAGGGTGTCCTGCCAGAGCGAGCCGGAGGAGTCTTCATCGACCGAACCCAACTGCAAGAGGAGAAAAGCAGTTGGCCCGACGACGCTTCCTCGCCATCGTCTCCCTCACCGTTCACATCGTCTCACGGGGTGGCTGTCTGCCGCCGAGGAATAGGAGGGGGCTGCCCCCCCCCCCCCAGCCCAATTGTCGGGCAGGTTGTGAATTGTCAGGAGGAGCTTAGGGTTGTCAGTATCTGCAGGTTGTGAATTGTGTTTTGTGTTCTGTATTTTTAGAGTACTTTCAGATATGAATATCTTTTGAATTTCAGATTTGCAGTATTGAGCATATGAAGTATTTTATGAATTCTAGAGATCTATTTTTAGCACTTAAAAAAAATGTAGTTTCATAGGAGTATAAAAGTGCAGACAATGTGATTCTCAGAGAAGAAACTGCAAGTTTCAGTTTCAGATAAGAAACTACAAGTTCAGTTTCAGATAAGAAATTGCAACTTTCAGAGGAAGAGCATTTATATTAACACAGCCTTTTCAAACAGGGTTAACATCATGTTGGAAGTTTTATTCATGGTCGAAAATGGAACTACTAGCCAGTTAACATCGTGCTGATCAACATTCATGCATAGCACATCTTCATATGATGCACAGTCAAAATGCCCACACAATGTCGAGTGTGCGAAACACAGAGAAAATGAGGGACGAAGTTTTGGCAAGTGTTGGACGTGGTTTTGGGCTGCCCCGTCTAGGCTTTCATTTTTAACATGCGCAGCCCACGACCTCGGATGGGGGGTCCATAGGCCTGTTTGTATTTTATTAGGGCCCTCATGTATCGACCGGCCTATGGACCTCCCATCCGAGGTTTTATTTTTGGCAGCCCAATTTATGTATTTTTTTGAAGAAAACACAGAGGTCTGTTCTATTTTTCTATATAAGAATAGGAACGCCAGGTCCAACTTATGTTTCCCTTCTAACTATATTATATATATTTAAATTATTTTATCTGTTATTATATATTATTTTTATTGTCATCATATATTTAACAGATACTTACATATGTAAGAAAACAATATCCCACATCTTATTAACTTATAAAAATAATTTCTTAACAAATAAAATCCTGGATTGTTTTGGCACCAAAATCCTAATGATTGTGTACAAAAGCTTGGTAAGATTTAAGGACGAATGTAATAATATCACTTATTATTTAAATATATTTATAACAAAATGCTCAGCCCCTTTTTTTTGATAACATTGCTGGCCCAACCCAACATTATAATTAGAATCAGCCCAGCAAAATCATGTATTTCAAGAAAGTGCAATTGGTCTGTAATTTTTTAAGAAATAAAATAAATGGGCCGCATGGACGCTACATTATTTGTTCACCCAGCACCGCTAATGGCTGTAATTCAAAAAAAAGATCAAATTGATTGTAAATTCTACCGCGCAAAAAAAAGACTGTAAATTCTGAAAAATGGGTTGAATACGTGCCACATTTTTGAAGGCTGAAATGTGGGCCAATAGGTCGAAGCCAATGCAAGTCGTTGTCAATTTAGTCAACAAATGATTCTGACATGTTAGCCATTAGATTTACATCCAACGACCGGCATCCATCTTCAATCTGTCGTCTTCTTCCTCCAGCGCCGTCGGGACCACCTCCCGCCTCCTGCTGCTAGCAGCTCTGCTTAGCATGCTTCGCTATGAAGCGCTACTCCACCATTGGCCAGGCCATCCCTCCACCCCTCCACACCTCATGTTCTTCTCCACTGACTACCGAACCACACCGCACTAGAACTAGTTAACCCTCGTACACCTCTCCGCCTGCGACTCTACTCCCGCGTCTTCCCATCTCCGGCTCGTTGCTGTTCGGGGCCTCGCCGTCGTCCACCACCTTGGATGCGCTCGGCGCGGTGTGGTCAACATGGTCAACGAACGACACCATCGGAAGTAGACTGTTCATGGAGAGGCTGACAGCTGGGTCCACGGCCGCACACAAGGAAATGCCTCCTTATTACGCGCAAAATAATGATTCCTCCACCTGACATCTGGGACCCACCGAAGGGCCTCTGTATTTCGCGAAAAAACGTGCCCCCCGCTGACATGTCGGACCCACCTGCTATCTTCGCACGCAAGGAAGTGCCTCCTTATTACGCACAAAAAAATGAATACTCCCCCTGCCAGCTGGAACCCAGCAAAGTGGGAGGCTGACTTGTGGGCCTACCAAGTTGACGGGGACGGAGGGCTTTGTCAACTTAGTCAATATGAACGATTCTAGCTCCTGTTACCGTACGATGTTCATCCAACGGCCGTAGTGCTTCTTCAACCTCTGGTGTTCTTGCTCCAGCCGCCCAAACCAGCGCCGGTCGTGCCGCGTGCTCCTGCCTCCCGTGGACGGCTGTGATGCCGCGGAGGCCTCACTGCCCCTACTACTCCCACCATTGGCCAGGCCATCCCACTATTCACCCACACCCCCTATTATTCTACGGCGACAACAGCCTGACACCACAGCCGAACCAGTGAACCCTCGTACTCCTCTTCGCGTGGGCATCCACTGTTGCATCTTCCTTGCTCCGAGTCCTCCCCTTCCTAGTCCTCGCCGTCCTCCACCGCCATGGTGCCCTGGCGCGGCGTGGTCAACGTGGTCAAGGAACGACTTCCATCGGACGTGGACTGTACGTGGAGAGCCTCACAGCTGGGTCCACGGCCGCAGCAAGGAAGTGCCTCCTTATTACGCGCAAGATAGCGATTCCTCCACCTGATAGCGGGGACCCACCGGACGGGCCACCGTATTTCGCAAAAAAAATGTTTCCCCCTGACTACTAGGACCCACCAGCTACAACTTCGCACTCAAGGAAGTTCCTCCGGGCAAAAAAAAAACGATTCGCCCCTGACTGCTGGGACCCACCAGCTACATCTTCGCATGCAAGGAAGTGCGTCCGGGCAAAAAAAAATGACTGGCCCCCTTGACTGCTGGGACCCACCAGCTACATCTTCGCAAGCAAGGAAGCGCCTGACAGTCGGGACCCACCTGGTCGAAGCGTACGTAGCGTTGTCATTCTGGTCGTGAACATGTACGTACATATATACTGGTCGATGTAGAGGCGCGCACGTGTTGTAGTAGAGGCGCGTAAGTGTCGTAGTAGAGGCGCGCACGTAGCATGTACACGTACGTACAGCGGCCAGGGTGCAAGAAAGAAAATACAGCCACGTACGTACATACGGGCAGGGTCTCGAACGCTTACTTGCGCATACGTACATGGCTGGGTCGGAAAGGAGAAACAACGTCATCGTCGTGTTCATGGGGAGCCAACCGGCTGGGTCGGAACGGAATGCATGGTCCTGTTCATCGGGAGGGCTTGGACGGAACAGGCAATGGAAACAAGGCCTGGTGTACCGCAGAACGGAGGAAACGGACCTCCTACGTTTGGAATAGGGTCCTGTAGATCAGGAGGGGTGTGGCGTACCGCAAAACGGAGGAAACGGACCTCCTACAGTCGAAACGGGGGTCCTGTTGATCGGGAGGGGTGTGGTGTACCGCAAAACGGAGGAAACGGACCTCCTATGGTCGAAACGGGGGTCCTGTTGATCGGGAGGGGTGTGGCGTACCGCAAAACAGAGGAAACAGACCTCTTACCGTTGAAAC
>NC_041389.1:470593198-470624456 GCF_002162155.2 Triticum dicoccoides | reverse complement strand
CAGTTCATCCAATCGATCGGCTTCAGTTAGCAGCAGTACCGAAGGAATCGCTCGATCGGGTTCAGTTAACAGCCATCGATCGATCGCTCGAGTTTAGTAACGCATAGCCTGTAGTGCAATCGCTCGGGTTCAGTTAGAGCCCAACGCCTCTCTCGGTTTCAGTTAGAGCCAACGCCTCACACACACGCGCGTACCTGTATGAGAGAAACGCGCATCGCTCGGCCCCCGACCTCCCACCGTAACCGACAACTCCCCAAAATTTTGCTCCCCCTCGCTTCTACCACGGTTTTTTCCGTCGTGGACGGCCCAGAGAATATCATGCAGCTGCGTCTTCGGCCCGCCCAGGACGAAATGCCCATTTTCTGTCATGATTTTTTGTCATAGAAGTAGGAGCCCACCACATCTATGATGATACCGGGTTTTGTCACAATTATCGTCATAGAAGTGTCATATGTATGACAGAATTTTTTTCTTTCAGCCCAAAATGTCACGGATGTGTCTTTTTTTTGTAGTGGATCAAACCCTAACAAAACTAACTTGATTACATGGTAAATCTCATCCAACCCATCACCGTCTAGCAAGCCTCCGATGGAATTACTCACACACGGCGGTGAGCATCATGAAATTGGTGATGGAGGATGGTTGATGATGACGACGGCGATGAATCCCCCTCTCCGGAGCCCCGAACGGACTCCAGATCAGCCCTCCCGAGAGAGATTAGGGCTTGGCGGTGGCTCCGTATCGTAAAACACGATGAAACTTTCTCTGTGATTTTTTTCTCCATGAAACGAAATATATGGAGTTGGAGTTGAGGTCGGTGGAGCATCAGGGGGCCCACGAGACAGGGGGGCGCGCCCAATGGGGGAGGGCGCGCCCCCACCATCGTGGACAGGGTGTGGGACCCCTGGCCTTGATTCTTTCGCTAGTATTTTTTATATTTTCCAAAACTTATCTCCGTGGATTTTCAGGTCATTCCAAGAACTTCTGTTTTTTGCACAATAAACAACACCATGGCAGTTCTGCTGAAAACAGTGTCAGTCCGTGTTAGTTTCATTCAAATCATGCAAGTGAGAGTCCAAAACAAGGGCAAAAGTGTTTGGAAGAGTAGATACGTTGGAGACGTATCACTTCCACACGGCCGAGCTCACAGCCATGGAGTACGACCGCTGGCAGGTCCTCTACCACGGCACAGTGGCTAGGCTCAATTTCCCCTTTGGCATATGTCTGGTCCACCTCATTCCACCGGAGATAGGGGTGGTGAGCTCGGCTATGGCGCGGGAGGACCATCAGGCATGGTAGCGCCTTGAGGCCGAGGCCGCCGACGAGGCCTTCATGCAAGAGCTATGCCGGCAGCACCCGGAGCTCATGGAGGCGGAGAGCGCAATCTTTGCCGGCGCGGAGGGCGGTGAGGTTATCGCGCTCTCCTCCAATGACGAGGCCGAAGGGGTGAGGACGGTGGCACAGAGGGCGTCCAAGTGGGCGGCGAGGACGAGGAGATCGACATCGACGAGTGGAGGAGTGCCTTCCCCAATGACCCTGATGACGGCACCGGCCCGGACCCAGCTCATGGCACACCGTACCTGATGAGGAAGGATTGGCTCGACCTCTACTTTGACCAAAAGTAGTTTAGCTGTTTTATGTTTGTTTATGTAAACTATCTCTGTTTATGTTTGAATGCATGCTACTTTCGGTTGAACCTGCTTTGAACTTGATCAAATTGAAGTTTACAACATTAAGCTTAGGGGATCGACTAGAAACGGCCATATATATATATATATATATATATATATATATATATATATATATATATATATATATATATATATATATATATATATATATCCACTAATTGTTTTAGTCCTTTAACTTTTAAAGGATCAGCTAGAGATGGCCTTATGCCTTGTTTATTTTAGTTCTTCACAATGTGATGCTCTATATGTGCAACTATTTGCCGTGTAATTTAATTTCACCAATAATAGTTTCAACAATACCACTATGAATTACGATATTTGGTTGCTGTTAAGGATTTTGTAGTTAACATGCCTTTTCATTTTTTAATAATAACTAGTGTACTTTAGACCTGCACAATACCAGTTTGAACGACTATTTGCTTGTTTATAAATGTTATGCCTGATGTAGTTAACACACCTTTCCACTTCTTGTTTTGCTTAACTAGCGTGCTTAAGCCTGCACACTAAAGCAATCATTTGTAGATTATGTTGTCTACCATGGATATATTTGGTTGATGTTTAGCCTGTTGTGCTTAACATGCCTTTATATGTACTCATACAAGGCAATATTGAGAACAGTGATGTTTTTTCCATCGACGTTAGTTTCATCGCATTGCTTATACGTACTCACTGTTCAGGATCTCGGTAGCTGGTACCATGTAGCCTGGGGGCTGATAAGGGATTAATCATCAAATCGGACATTTCACTGAATATATTTGTAACCCATTTATCAGTAGGTTAACCAGGGCCATATTTAATATATCCGAGGCTACATAGCAACATGCATTGTACTGAATGACTAAATATGCAATCCCATGCTACATAGCAACAAGGAAGAGTGTTACCTTAATGTTCGTGTTACCTTAATGTTCTGATGATGTCTAGATATACGTGTATAAAATCTTATATAATGGGACGGAGGGAGTGTTGTACTACATCATTTTGCAATTGTTGTTTAGCTTCTAATATTAACTTGGTGCTTTTAGGTACACATGTCATTGCCAAAGATCCACACTTCGACCCTTTCTGGGTTTGTGGCAATGAGATATTCATGAACCTGCATCAAGTGAGGAAACTGATAAAGATTGTTATTAAAATGGGTCAAAAGATGTCAATCGAACTATATGTTTACACTTTATGCAAGACAACAATGAACTGCAGGATGGTAAGTAAGAACCTGTAGCCTTCTTTTTACTGCCCTTACTGAGTTGTGTTAGATGACAATGTCTGAATCTTTTTTCCTTTGCAGTGGATCCTGAAGCAGTTTACTCAAGATTACCTCTCAGACTACATGATTGGCGGCCAGCCATAACAAGGGATTGGACTAGAGTCGTGCATGCCTTCTACATCTAGGAGAGCACAATAGGGCCATTCCGCTTCACCTTGCTCAGCAACCAAAATGTCTGTCGCCTCTTTATTTACCATCTGTAATAGTACAAGTATAGAACCCTAGTTCATCATTCTTTATTTGGTGCTTATGTTATTCTTAAACATATGTACCTGTGAATTGAATAATGCATTGGTTGTTTGAACCTAATGGATATGAATAAAGCTATAACCTACTTTGAAGTTTAAATTAGGTACAACTTTAAATAGTAGCAATTAAATTAGGGCGAAATTGCGGTGTGCAGGTCATTACGGCGCACACGGTTAATAAAGCATAGCGTGTGCGATATACATCATAATTCGACACGGTTCACGGAGTGGAAACGTGTGTAATAATGCACACAATTGCTGTTTGCAAAGCGTGTGTGATGTCAGACACTATCACATACGATGCGGGAAAACTAAATGTGTGTGAATGTCTACCTATCGTACCCGGTTTATAATCATGAACTGTTTGTGATGTGCCAGGCATCAAAAATGTAGAGCCAGTTTGGTACGTGCCTAGAAAACTCCCATGCCTGCAATCTACCTGGGTTTAGGTAAAAACCGCAAAACTAAGACTGCGATGGCAATGCCAGCACAAATGAGTAGCAAGGATGAATCTTTTTGGATACGCGATACATCGGAAACTGTATGCATCAAGGCTCCCATCCCCAACGGTTTCTGGGTCAGTTGGGAAGGACCCTCCCTATCGCCTACACTCACTAGGTGACGGTTCCGAGAGCCGTCACAGAAAGGGGTTAAAAACCATTTGTATAGCACCAACCCGTACCAGTGTTCTCAGCTCCCTTTCTATCAATAATATGCAAATCAAATTCTTGTAGCAAGAAAACCCATCTAATAAGTCTAGGTTTAGCATCTTTCTTTTCCATAAGATATTTAATAGCATCATGATCAGTGTGAACAATTACTTTGGAATCAATAATATAAGATTTGAACTTATCACAAGCAAATACAATGACTAGAAATTCCTTTTCAGTAGTAGCATAATTTCTCTGGGCACTGTCTAGAGTTTTACTAGCATAATGAATAACATTTAATTTCTTATCAACTCTTTGTCCTAGAACAACAGCAACAACATAATCACTAGCATCACACATAGTTTCAAAGGGTAAATTCCAATCAGGTGGTTGCACAATATGTGCAGAAATCAAGGCTTTCTTAAGTATTTCAAATGCTTCTACACAATCATCATAAAAAACAAAAGGGGCATCTTTTTGTAAGAGATTGGTGAGAGGCCTAGAAATTTTAGAGAAGTCTTTAATAAACCTCCTATAGAAACCAACATGACCAAAGAAACTTCTTATACCTTTGATATCTTTAGGACACGTCATCTTTTCGATAGCATCTACTTTAGCTTTATAGAATTCAGTACCTCTTTCAGAAATTTTATGCCTGTTGACACACGAACACGTCACGTGTACCCTCGATGCCGGGGTGATGCACCACAGCTCACGTCGAAGGAGACCCGACCGACAGCGCGATACGCAAGACAGTCGGCGGGTGCTTTTGCAGACCCGAAACTCCACACGCCCGGGAGGGACCCCATAAGGGAGTGCAGCGACTATGGGCTGCCCTAGGTCAATTGGCTCGCCCATGGAGCCTCGTGGATCGCCGCCCTCCAACGCGAAGAACGAACGAAGAACGAGAAAGAAAGATACAAGGGAGGGATAAAAAGTAGATGAACACGAAAAAGTAGTAGATGTGTTTGTTCGATTGGGTGTTGTTGTTCAATCGGCCGTCACCTCTTATCTATATAAGAGGCGGGTGGACTTCCCGTACAAGAAAAGAACTTGCCTAGCCGTACAAATCACCAAAACCTAATAAAACACGGACTATTCACGACCCCCGGCCCGGATGTCCGGCTCAAGGCCCGGATGATCCGGCCTAGCACAGTTTTCTGACAGTAGCTTATTGTTTTTTCTCTAGAATACACATACGACCTCAGATTTGGACGTTTCTTATATCAAAATCAACTGCCTCAACGAGACACACAACTTTCTTGTTGAACATGTTTTGACCTGAGGCCATCTTGAGGGGGTTTCGGGCCATTTTCTAAAGTCTGCAGCAGAAAAACTTGTCCGGACGTCCGGACGATTGCCCGGATTGTCTGGCCTTTACCCGGATCATCCGGGACTTGACCCAGATCATCCGGCTTCAGCGCCAACCTTCCGGAATCTTAGTGCTCCAATTACCCGGATGATCCGGACCCCGGCCCGGATGATCCGGCCAACATTGATGCAGCGCACGGTTTTGCCTATAACTTTTGCATACGATCTCGGATGGGGACGATCTTTATATCAAAATCGTCCGTTTCGACGAGGCGAAGAACTTTGAAGTTGTAACTTTTTCCATCAGAGGCCATATTAATTAGTTTCCATGCCATTCTCTAATCTGATGTCAACACGAGTATCTCCGAAATTGGCATATCTTTTGCACTTGAGCTCCGTTTCGATCCATCTTCATATTTACTTTGATTATATTGAAGAGAGCCACCAAATGGTGACATGAACTCATATTTGAATTAATCCTGACATAGCTTCAAGCTACTCTTTATAACCGCGCCACTTTTGAGCGTCAACACATGCCCCCCTGTTTTTCGGCAAAGCTAGTGTGCCGAAAAATAACATGCACCATGTTGGTTCTAAGGACGATTCAACACTCCATCGGCCATTTATATGCTTAGGGCGATAATTATATATCGGCCATCATTTATTTGAATCCTTGATGCAAGCTTGGGCGAAACCTTCTCAACTTCATTAACAATCCGATGATAAGGTCCCATAGATAAGTATCTCAAGATCATCCTCCAAACCATATTGCTCACCCTTTTTCTAGGATTTTGCAAATAATCAACAATAAACTTTCTTCAATCCTTACTTTTTGCCTGCATAAAAAATCATTAGTGGCTGAAGCGATGGACTTCGGTTCAGCCTTACCTATGTTGACGAGACTAAGCATCGGCTATTGATAGAAATACAATACACCATGATTAATTTAGTAGCCGGATGCTTGCTGTGCCAACTCTTTTGAATTGTCATGCCTAGAAATATGAACAGTTTTAAAGCAACCCAAGGTAAATTTTGCATCTAGGCATACCTCAAGATAAACTACAAGTGATTCGTCAAAATAGTCATAACCCTTGGATATTTGTTGCACTACTCATAACGAATCACTGAAAGCCTCAATATGTATAGCACCTATGGCAACCAAAAGCTCCAAACCGAATAAAATTTCATATTCGGCTTTTTTTATTGTGCAAAATATTTTAAGTGGTATGAGGCTTGTTTTGGTCTCCTATTGAACTAAGGACGATGTTAGGATACTACACCGGCCATGCATTGACATAATCTTAGGACGATAGATAAATATCGGCCATTACCATGTAAACTTTATTCAAAGCACATATAGCCGAAATAAACAAATGAAATGACAAATCAAGTATTTCGGCCCTTTGGATCAGCAACAAACTTGTAGCTAATCAAACGTATAGTGATTTGGTAATACCCTTTCATGATGTAAGAAATTATATTGCATCCATGGATTAAAATAAGCCCATTGAGGGTTACCAATTATACCTGACGACGAATTCCATGGCATAGGCGTTAATGGCATAGTTGAAGAATATGGATAATGTGTAAACCGAAGATGCTGAAACTTTCGTCTTGGTCCTTCATAGTTTTCACTATTTTCCTTCTTCACCTTTGCCGCACTCCTTGTAATGGAAACTTGCACATAATTCTTATTTTGAGTACTTCCTTTGGGAACCCATGTCATGTTCCTTTCTTCAAGTTCTTGTGCACTAAGCTTTTGTAACTCCTTCTTTTGCCAATACGATAAGCCGAGTGAGCACCTCGACTGTGATTTTGTTTCAACCAATGGCAACTCTTTTTGGGCCTTGTGCACCCTCAACTTCTTTTCTTCAGATTTGGCACTATGATTTTTATCAATTGATTGCTTCACTTCTTTGCCTTTTGTAGCCAATGTCAACACTTTAATTGGCTCTTTGTTATTTGAGATCAAATCTGAAGCAACACACTTACGACCAACTCTTTTCACGTGGTAAACTTGCTTTACCACCTCTTTCTTCTTCCTTGAGCTCTGGACCGATTCCTTATGATTGAAACGGTCTTTGACGCGTGATTGTTCAAATGTTGATCTCCTTGGAGCTGCAAAGTATTGGTGAGATGGTCTAGAATAAGATGGAGAATGTGCCCTTGTATCATACCTGTCCCATGATGAATACGTATCTATATGAGCATAGGGAGGCATCCACGTCATTGGCGTTGGCAACCCAAAATAAGGATATGAATATGTTGCATCAAAATTATCACTTTGCCAATACCAATCCTCATATTTGCGCCTTGGGGGTGATCTTGGTTTCTTTGCATGATTTGGCCGATAAGCATTCTTCTCTTCACTCTTGTTTTGATATTTATCCAATAGTTCAGCGAAGGTGATTTTTGATCTCTTACACTTGCGCTTATTCCGGTCTTTGTTTTCTTTTGGTTTGCTTTCATCGATCATTGGATTTGCTTGCTGCCCCCCAGTCCTTGGCGTCTCCATTGTAGCTTCGATGGAACTCTCGCCCCCAAGATTATGCTTGTTATGCTCTTCAACAACTTCTTTACTTGAAAGCTTGATCCCATCACCTACAGCTTCTACATTCTCTTTAAATGGATCGGCTTAAAGCATCCGATGCAAAAACTTTTTGCCATCGGGACCAATCGAAATATACTGGTCATCTCTTGGTGTTTCAACAAACTTCAATCATCCTTTTTCAATGGCCGATTTAACTATTTGACGAAACATGTTGCAATCCTCAAAATTTTGCTTGGACGAATCATGCAGCTTACAATACATTCGTCCTTGGATTGATGGCTTAACTTGGTGATCAGGAATTGTAATGTAATTATTTTTCAGCAACAAATCAAATATTTGATCACACATGCTTGAATTGAAGGTATACTTCTTGTTTTCTAGCTGATCTTGCTGTTTGAACGGCTTTGGAGATAAGCAAACGAATGGTTCAGATTTGGAATCTCCCCATTCGGCTATGCATTGTGTTTGCCACTCTATCTCTGATGTCTTTAAATAAGATATTATATTAGCATCGGTTTTCTCAATAGAATTTAACCTTGGCTTTAAATTTCTGAAATGAAGATATTTAGAACATACATGTCTCAGTTGAGACCAAGTGCAAGCCAAGTATGAAATAAGCAAAGCTACCCAACTAGATATGAACTTTAGATAAAGCAACGGGGAAAGCTTTGGCTGTAACAATAAGTCATTATCGGTCTTTATAAATGGCACAATGGGTTGACCGATATATTTCATAACAAGTTTATTGCTAACAAGTAAATTACTCTTCTTCATTGGTCTTTCAAAATTACTTATGAGAATATTTCTTATAGATGCATCAATAATGAAGTTATGACCAAATCTGAAAATATGTAAATTACCCTCTATGCATACCTCTTCAAATACGTTGGGAGAGCATGATGGTGGTGCCACTTGAAGAACATCTTGCTCCGTCTTTGGATGGCTCCCCAACACCTTCTCATTATCCTTTTCTTGATTCTGTGCATCATTGCTTTGAAGATCCATGTCAGCCGAACTTTGTTTGGCTACTTGTTCTTGTCCTTGAGGCTTGTCAATTTCTATGGCACGGAACTCATAGGGCAGGAAGTAGGTTCCATTGACTTCGGAAAAATCAAGTATGGCTGTTTTGCTATGCTTTCCATGCCCTTCCTCAATAATGCTTGCCTCTTTGGATTTGATGGACTCGGAATATATACTACTTGATTCGGCTTTTCTAATAACCGAATTTTCTTTGTTACCTGAATCAACAACTTTAAGTTTTTTGAATTTGCAAGGCTTCTCACTCTCGTCTAATTTTAGCCCACATCTCAGCTTGGCGAGCTTTAAACTTTTTCATCTCAATTTCCATCCACTCCTCATGAGATTGCCCCCCAATACTTTCAGACTTTTCTGGAAATGAGGTGCCGAAACTTTGCAATTGTTTAGGGGGTGCACTGGACGGTACAACACTGGTCGACTGCATTATTTGCACAACTCTAGCTTTTACCGCAGCAAAATCAAGAGGCTTCCCGCCTTCTATTAGTTCCTTTTGAATGGAGTTGCACAAATCCCAAGAGAATGTAAGCTTGTTCTCAACTACCCAGTCTGGATATGGTTGCCCCCCGATACTCTTAGACTCTTTCGGCAATGGGATGTTGCCAAAATTCTGTAATTGTGTAGGGGGAACATGATATGCTACAGTAGTAGGTGAACACACATGTGATCCTATAGAATTTTCACTTATTCGGCTATGAGCAAGAAGGTGCGAAGCCGAATTATGAATACCTACAGTTGCATACGATGCTGAAAAATTACTAACATGAGGTGTAGCATATGATGGTTGAGAGTAACTGGCCGAATAGCTAGTAGTAGCATGGCCAATTCTCCCATCCATCGGCAAGGTTGGATTCACATATTGCAAATTAGTTGCCGATGAATAAAAAGGTGAAACACTTTCTTGTATGCTATTGGAAATTTTAACATGAGGTGTTTCAAATTGATTAACCAAACCCATAATGTTGTTCATCGGCATAGGGATTTCTAGGGTTGCCGATGCATGAGAGTTTGGATACATATGTTGTATGTTGCTAAAATCATAAGAATTTGAAGCATGAAGATTGTTTTGCATCGGCCCTTGCGCATAATTAGATGCATGATTGATAAAACTAGGGCTAGCTGATACATTATGCTCATTAGATTATCCAGCAACAACATATGGATTATTTGCATCTATAAAGGGGAATTGGGTATTCATATTACCTTTGTAGATTGCAGCAACTTGATGACGATCTCTTCGTAGCAAGAACGGGCTGGAGACCGTTCAAAGCTTCGTCCCCAACGGAGTCGCCAAAAAGTGTGTTGACACATGAACACGTCACTTGTACCCTCGACGCCGGGGGTGATGCACCACAACTCACGTCGAAGGAGACCCGACCGACAGCGCGATACGCAAGACAGTCGGCGGGTGCTTTTGCAGACCCGAAACCCCACACGCCCGGGAGGGACCCCGTAAGGGAGTGCAGCGACTATGGGCTGCCCTAGGTCAATTCGCTCACCCCTAGAGCCTCGTGGATCGCTGCCCTCCAATGCGAAGAACGAATGAAGAACGAGAAAGAAAGATACAAGGGAGGGATAAAAAGTAGATGAACACGAAAAAGTAGTAGATGTGTTTGTTCGATTGGGTGTTGTTGTTCAATCGGCCATCACCTCTTATCTATATAAGAGGCGGGTGGACTTCCCGTACAAGAAAAGAAATTGCCTAGCCATCCAAATCACCAAAACCTAATAAAACACGGACTATTCACGACCCCCGCCTGGATGTCCGGCTCAAGGCCCGGATGATCCGGCCTAGCACAGTTTTCTGACAGCAGCTTATTGTTTTTGCTCTTGAATCCACATACAACCTCGGATTTGGACGCTCCATATATCCAAATCATTCGCCTCGACGAGGCGCACAACTTTCATGCTGAACACTTTTTGATATGAGGCCATCTTGAGGGGGTTTCGGTCTGTTTTCTAAAGTCTGCAGCAGAAAAACTTGTCCGGACGTCCGGACGATTGCCCGGATTGTCCGGCCTTTACCCGGATCATCCGGGACTTGACCCAGATCATTTGGCTTCAGCGCCAACCTTATGGAATCTTAGTGCTCCAATTACCCGGATGATCCGGACCCCGGCCCGGATGATCCGACCAACATTGATGCAGCGCACGGTTTTGCCTATAACTTTTGCATACAATCTCGGATGGGGATGATCTTTATATCAAAATCGTCCGTTTTGACGAGACAAAGAACTTTGAAGTTGTAACTTTTTCCATTAGAGGTCATCTTAATTAGGTTCCATGCCATTCTCTAATCTGATGTCAACACGAGTATCTCCGAAATTGGCATATCTTTTGCACTTGAGCTCCGTTTCGATCCATCTTCATAGTTACTTTGATCATCTTGAAGATAGCCATCAAGTGGTGACATGAACTCATAATTTTGAATTAATCTTGACATAGCTTCAAGCTACTCTTTATAACCGTGCCACTTTTGAGCGTCAACAATGCCCCTGGACAATGCCTTCATTAACCATAAAGTGGCACTTTTCCCAATTCAAGACAAGATTAGTTTCTTCACATCTCTGCAAAACTCGATCAAGGTTGCTTAAGCAATCATCAAAAGAAGTTCCGTAAACGGAGAAATCATCCGTGAAAACCTCAACAATCTTCTCACAAAAATCAGAGAATATAGCAGTCATACATTGTTGGGGATATAACTATTGGGTATGACCCGCCCAGGAGGGGCCAGGTCATACCACTGGCGGTTCATAATGAGAAGGCCCAAGAAGATGTTGAAGATGGCGGTTCATGAAGCAAGCTGACTGAAGGCCCAAGATCCGGAGGAGACTTGATGCCCACGGTCATAAACCGCCATATGTTTAACTTGTATGTTAAGGAAAGTTTAGTTTGTCACCGAGCCAGACACGTTGTGTCTGAGCCGGCTGGGACTCTGTAAGCCGCCAGGCATTAGCCTGTGTATATAAAGGGGTAACCCGACATCAGGTTAGGGCAAGAAACAACAAGTCAAGAACTAGGTCAAGCATATTTTCTCCCTCGTAATCGAAACCCAAGCAATACAACCTAAAGCAGGAGTAGGCCTTTACCTCATTGCGAGGGGTTGAACTTGGGTAAAATTCTCTGTGTCCCTTGTCCCGTTTAACCCCTTTAATTGCGATGGCTCCACACCTAAGTCCTCATGCTAGGGCATCTGCCATGACAATTCCACGACAGTTGGCGCCCACCATGGGGCCAGCGCACGGTGGTTTCGAGTTCTTGAAGGGCAACTTCGTAGGGCTCAAGGGATATGCCGCGGGCCGGATGACTAAGAGTCGTCACAGCAAGCTCTACATTGACGATGCAGGCTAGGGCCCCGAGGCCGAATCAATCGAGTACGGGTACTGGGTCCCTTTGGCGGAATTCATGTCTTCATCGGCAAGATTGGTGAGTCGGAAGTTGAGCTGGACACCTGCACCGACATCATCAAGACGGCTCAGTGCGTGCGACCCACCAAGGTTCAAGCCACCCCGAAGCACGTCTTTGTTGGCTTTACTCAAGGAGTAGATCTGGAAGGAGGATCTGAGTCCTGGTGAGACGACCATCTATTCAGGCGATGAATCCTCAACCGGCGAGACCAATTTCATGTATCAAGTTCAGGGTGGTGGGCTTGGGGGCTGTTCCTGTCGGTGTTCTGGGAATGGGGGTCCCCAGACTTGCCTGCCTGTGGCCTGCGGCGTGGCTCAAGTGGGGGCCCAGTGCAGCCCGGCTTCATCAGCTCAAGCTCAAGACCCTCGCGAGGGGCCAAGCCTCGCGGGGCGGACGATAGGGAGCTTCCTCAGGAGCAGCCTCATTAGGCAGGCTCGCGAGGAGGCGGAGAGATCAAGGCAGGGCACCTCGCGAGCAGCCTGTGACGCAAGCCATGACGATCGAGGCCAGGCGGGCGCCGGCCTGTGCAGAGTCCTTGGCCTGTGCAACAAGACCAAGACCAGCAGAATGGCAGGATGGAGGTCACCGTGGAGCCCAGGACAGCGTCATCGTCAGAACCTTTGGCAGCCGTAGACCAACTTTAGTCAGGATAAGTGTACTAGATGTTCCCCTTCAAAATGGCCAATTGTTGGCGCCCTTCCCGCTCATTATTTGGGAAGAGGCCAAGGGCCTCCCTCTATAAATAGAGCTAGCCACCACAGGGCAAGGACGGATCAATCTGATAGAGAGAGAGAGAGAAGCGACTGAACTCAGCCAAGCAGTTCATCGCACCAGCTCAAGAACAGCCCCTCGCGAGGATGTTCCCCCTTTGTATTGTTCATCACTAGCTCCCGAGCCAATCCACCACACCACACACTGGAGTAGGGTATTACACCACAATGGTGGCCTGAACCAGTATAAATCTCGTGTCCCTTGTGTGTTCTTCTTTCTAGCCTAGATTCCTTGCAAGGTTTCGAAACGTGAGATGGTAGGGGAAAGATCTTCGTGCGCACCCCAGAGTTCGAACCTCAAGGGGATGCGGGAACCCGAAATCCAACATTTGGAGCGCCAGGTAGGGGGTGCGCCGAAGTTCTCCCTTCCGACGACCTGCTCTCCACCGACATCGCGTTTCGCCCTCATGGCGGACAGCGCGCCGCCCGCTCCAGCAGCCGATGCCGGCACTGGGTCCAGGGGGCTCCAAGCCTTGGCCCCTGCCTTGCGACAGGTGCAGTGGCCGCACAAGTTCAAGCCAGAGATGCCACCGCGCTACAACGACGCGACGGATCCGCTGGTTTTCCTGCTGGCGTACCAGGAGGCCGTCCTCAAGGCCGGGGGCGACGACAGGGTGATGGCCAACTGGTTTCCCATGGCCCTCGCCGGCGTTCCGCGCATGTGGCTGCTCCACCTACCGACGGCTTCTGTGACCTCCTGGGGAGAGCTGCGCGACCTCTTCCTCGCCCATTACGCCGCGCCAGTGCCCCCGGTCGTCGCAGCTCTCCTGGGCGGCTCACAGGCGCCACCTTCGAGCCGCCACATCAAGTCGTTCACCCCCCAGATCAGCACCGCCTCCAAGCGCCGAGAAGCCCCCTGTAACACCCCGGATGTAATTTTCCATATTTGTAACTCCAACTCTTGCCATTTTTGGCTATGTGTTATGATATTCCCTCCGTGGTTGGGTTTTTGTCTTTCGTTTTGCATTTTGTTCATGTCATGCATCTCATATCATGTCATCGTGTGCATCTCATTTGCATACGTGTTTGTCTCATGCATTCGAGCATTTTCCCCATTGTCCATTTTGCAATCCGACACTCCCACATGCACCGGCGCACCCCTCTTGCCTCTTTTTGTGAGCAGGTGTTAAACGTTCTTGGAATGGACCGAGGCTTGCCAAGTGGCCTTGGTACACCATCAGTAGAACACCTATCAAGTTTTGTGTCATTTGGAGCCCGTTTGGTACTCCAACGGATAACCGGGGAACCGTGAAGGCCTCTTGTGTGTTGCAACCCAACACCCTCCAAAACAGTCCAATAACCCATCCAAATCACTTCCATGCTCTCCATTGTTGGATCACGATCGTGTGGGCGAAAACTACACCTCATTTGGACACTCCAAACTCCTCCTACCTATAAATATGTCCTCCCCATCCAAAATTCGGGTCCAAACCCTAGATCAAATAGCCCCGCCACCACCGGACCCGTCCGGCCTCGCCGGACAGGAAGTCGCTGCCGCCCGCGACCAACCGGAGGGCACCACGTGGCCCCGGCCACCGTGCACCGCCCGCGGCCCTCCAGGCCTGCCGCCGGCCCCCGCGGCCCAGGTCGCTCCTCCGCCGCCGTTCCGGCCCCGAGTGCCCCGCCCCTCACCGCCGTCTCCGGCTCCGACCAGATCCGGGCCGGCGCCGCCCGGATCCGGCACCGCCGCCCCATCTCCGGCCACCCTCGTCCGCTCCGGCCTCCGCACCGCCCCATCTCCGTTGAGCTCCGGCCTCGCCTCGGTTTCCGCACCCGACGAACCCTAGATCCGGATCTGAGGTTGACCCCGATTTCGTCCAAGTCTTTTCCTGCAGTATTTTTACGGCATGTTCATCGCATCATAACTCCATGCATGTAGCTCCGATTCATTCATATGATATATTGAAATGTTAATAAGGAGATGCTCTTCATTTTGTTCCATTGAGTCATGCTTATTTGAGGTCATCTCGATGCCCAAATCTCTGATGCAAGAGTGCTACAAAATGTTAGTTTCTGATTCTTAACAGATTATGGGCATTTGTCATTTTCGCTACATTTATTGTGTGCATCTTATGGGCATGAGCTCTACATGTGTTTTGGGCTATGACATGCCATCCTTAAGGGGGTGTATACCATGTATTTTTGTGATCAATGTGGTGACTAGAACAAGCATGCAAACTGGGCTTCGTGATGTTGCTGATTTCAGTCCCTGTTCTGCTGTTATTTTGTTGCCATGTAAACTTGATGCTACAGAGAGATCCATGCTTATTTTGAGATACTTCAGTAAGGATGTTTTGAACATATGGTTATGCTCTATCCATCCATGCCCCTGTTTACAATTATGGAGTGCTCTAGAATGTCATGTCCTTGCTCTACTTTTGCTATAAAATGTTTCCTGGCAGATTGTTTACATGTTATTCAATTTTGCCAAGGTTGTTGTAGTTGATCCTTGCATGCTATGAGCTTTTTCTTGCCTTGTTTAGTTTCATAAACATGTCATCTTGCTGGTGCTATGCTTTCTTGTCATGAAATGACTTGTGGTGAGTGAACTGAGCTCGCAAACATGCCTCCATAATTCTGTTAATGCCATGCTCTGTTTTCTGTTTCAAGTCTGAATCTGTTAACAGAACTTGCTATGTTTACATGGGTGCCATCATATCTTATGTCCCTTTGTGGTTCATGGTCAGTAAGGGACTTTTGTTCTATGCATTTATTAGTATCATGCCATGACTTAAGTTTCTATGACATCTTCTTGTAGCATGATGTTTTATTGCCATAAACATTGCTTCCTGATGTTGTTTCTGCCATGTTCAGTATTTTCACCAAGTCTGTGAAGCTAATATCTTTTGCACTTTTGCCATGCTTGTTTGAACCTGTTAATGTGTGAATTAGCCGTAGCTCAGTGTTCATCTTTTGTCAAGCATCTCTTGTACTTCACTGACATATGCTTTTTGCTATGTTGGAGTACAGTAGCTTAGTTTCTTGTTGCATGCTAAGTAGCATCGTGTTGTTAATCGCAGAATTGTGCCATCCTTGTTTTGCTTGCCATTTGCAAACCGTGCATCCGATTCCGGTGATCTTTATATCGATTTCAACCGAAATCATCTCATCTTTCCAGTGGCATACTTGGTTTGCCAAGTTGATGCCTTGTTCATCTCCTTCCGTTGCACGCATACGCATTGCATATCACATCTCCCATATCACGCCATGTATTGAATCATGTTGCTTGTGCATTGCATTGTGATTGATTGTGGTTCCATTGCTTGTGTTCTTGCTTTGGGTACAGCCAGGAGACGAGTACGTGAACGAGGAACCTATTGAGTATGCTAACGGGGATCAAGCTTTCGTCAACTCTGAGAACTTTGCAGGCAAGATGACCATACCCTCGATATCACTTCTATCTTTGCTTTGCTAGTTGCTTGCTCTATCGCTATTTTTGCTCTACCTACCACTGTTTATCATGCCTCCCATATTGCCATGTCAAGCCTCTAACCATCCTGTCCTAGCAAACCATTGTTTGGCTATGTCACCGCTTTTGCTCAACCCCTCTTATAGCGTTGCTAGTTGCAGGTGAAGATGAAGCTTGTTCCTTGTTGCAACATGGATATTTTGGGATATCACAATATCTCTTGTTTAATTAATGCACCTATATACTTGGTAAAGGGTGGAAGGCTCGGCCTTATGCCTGGTGTTTTGTTCCACTCTTGCCCCCTTGTTTCCGTCATACCGGTGTTATGTTCCTTGATTTTGCGTTCCTTACGCGGTTGGTTGATTTATGGGACCCCCTTAACAGTTCGCTTTGAATAAAACTCCTCCAGCAAGGCCCAAACTTGGTTTTACCATTTGCCACCTAAGCCTTTTTCCCTTGAGTTTTCGTGAGCCCGAGGGTCATCATTATTTACTCCCCCGGTCCAGTGCTCCTTTGAGTGCTGATCCAACCTGAGCGATGTCCGGCGCCCCTTGGGCAACCAGGGTCTATGCCAACCCAACGTCTGCTCATCTGGTGTGCCCTGAGAACGAGATATGTGCAGCTCCTATCGGGATTTGTCGGCACTTCGGCGGCTTTGCTAGTCTTGTTTTACCATTATCGAAATGTCTTGTAAACCGGGATTCCAAGACTGATCGGGACTTCCCGGGAGAAGGTATATCCTTCGTTGACCGTGAGAGCTTGTGATGGGCTAAGTTGGGATACCCCTGCAGGGTATTATCTTTCAAAAGTTGTGCCCGCGGTTATGAGGCAGACGGGGAATTTGGTAACGTCCAGTTGTAGAGAACTTGACACTTGACTTCATTAAAATGCATCAACCGCGTGTGTAGCCGTGATGGTCTCTTTTCGGCGGAGTCTGGGAAGTGAACACGGTTTGGGTTATGTATGAACGTAAGTAGTTTCATGATCACTTCTTGATCATTTCTAGCTTCTCGGCCGATGCATTGCTTCTCTTCTCGCTCTCACTTGCGTATGTTAGCCACCATATATGCTTAGTGCTTGCTACAGCTTCACCACCTTACCCCTTTCCTACCCATGAGCTTAAATAGTCTTGATCTCGCGGGTGTGAGATTTCTGAGTCCTCGTGACTCACAGATTCTACCAAAACAGATGCAGGTGCCGAGGATACCAGTGCAAGTGGCACAACCGAGCTCAAGTGGGAGTTTGACGAGGACCTTGGTCTTTACTATGTTTCGTTAACTGATGATCAGTAGTGGAGCCCAGTTGGGACGATCGGGTATCTAGCATTTGGGGTTATCTTATTTTCATTTGGATTTGACCGTAGTCGTTCTATGAGTGTATTTTTGGATGATGTATGAATCTATTTATGTATTGTGTGAAGTGGCGATTGTAAGCCAACTCTCTTTATCCCATTCTTGTTCATTACATGGGATTGTGTGAAGATGACCCTTCTTGCGACAAAACCTACAATGCGGTTATGCCTCTAAGTCGTGCCTCGACACGTGAGAGATATAGCCGCATCGAGGGCGTTACACCCCCCGGGCTAGGTGGCGCCCAAGGCCGATCTGACCTTCAACTCGGACGATCACCCCTCCAACCCCGCCGGTTCGGGTGCGCTCCCGATGCTGTGCACCCCCACCATCTGCCAAGTGGCCATCACCAGGACCCTTATCGATGGCGGTGCCAGCCTCAACGTGCTCTCTGTGGAGGCCTTTAGCCTCTTCCATGTACCACTAGAGCAGCTTCAGCCCAGCAGGCCTTTCTCGGGTGTTGGAGTCGGTTCCACTGCCTCCTTGGGACAGATTCACCTCCCGGTGACCTTCGGCACCTACGACAACTTCCGAATAGAGCTGATCGACTTTGACATCGCCCCCATCGGCCTCCCCTAAAACGCCATCCTCGGCTACCCGGCCTTGGCCCGGTTCATGGAAGCAACTCACCCGGCGTACAACCTCATGAAGATGCCCGGGAGCAGTAGCGTCCTTACCGTGTCAGGAGACACAAGAGATGCACTGCAGGCGCTCAAGCTTGCTTTCAAGACGGCTGCGGTGGCGCAGCCCGCCAGCACTGACGCCCTCGAGCCCAAGGGCGCTGCACCGGCTAAGAAGAAGCAGCTATTCACCCAAGACAAGGCGGAAACCAAGCAGGTACCAGTCGACGAGGACGGATCCACTAACGCCACCTTCACCATAGGTGCCAACCTCGAACCCGAGCAGGAGGAGGCCTTGGTGAAGTTCCTGCGCACGAACAAGAAGGTGTTCGCATGGGAACCTGATCAACTAGCAGGTGTCCCGAGGGGTGTGATTGAGCATCACCTCAACGTGTGCCCCAACGTGCGCCCCGTGAAGCAGAAGGCGAGGCGGCAGTCCACTGAGAAACAAACTTTCATCGTCCAAGAGACCCGCAAGCTAGAGGCAGCATGGGTTATTCGCGAGGTCCGCTACCCAGATTGGTTGGCTAACCCAGTTGTCGTGCTGAAAAATGGAGGAAAGGAACACATGTGTGTCGACTTCACCAACCTCAACAAGGCCTGCCCGCAGGATCCATTTCCGCTCTCTCGCATCGACCAGATCGTCAACTCCACCGCTGAGTGTGACCTGTTGTGCTTCCTGGATGCCTTCTCGGGCTATCACCAGATCAAGATGGCGGTAGAAGACGTGGAAAAAATGGCTTTCCTGACCCCGTGTGGAGTGTACTGCTATACATGCATGCCATTTGTGTTGCGCAACACAGGCGCGACCTTTCAGCGGCTGATGCACATCACCCTGGGCCGGCAGCTCGGGAGGAATGCTGAGGCTTACGTCGATGACATTATGGTGAAGTCTCGGGAGGCAAAAACCCTGATACAGGACTTGGAAAAAACCTTCACGAGCCTCAATGAAGTGGACCTGCGGCTCAACCCGGAGAAGTGCGTGTTTGGACTCCCCTCGGGCAAGCTCTTGGGTTTCCTTGTGTCCCACAGGGGCATCCAGGCCAGCCCGGAGAAGGTCAAAGCAGTCGAAGACATGAGCCCGCCGAAGACCCTCAGAGAAATGCAGAAGCTCACCGGGCGTGTAACCGCGCTAGGACGCTTCATCTCCAAGCTGGGGGAACGAGCACTGCCCTTCTTCAAGCTGATGAAGAAGAAGGGCCCCTTCGAATGGACTGAAGAGGCTGACAAGGCATTCCAAGATCTCAAGAGGTACCTTACCAGCCCTCCGGGGATGGTAGCTCCGCGTCCTCGGGAGTCCCTTGTGCTCTACCTTGCAGCCACCCCCTACTCCGCCAGCGCAGCCCTGGTGGCGGTTAGGGAGGGGCATCGGACCAAGGCCGCAGCAACCGTCCGGGTCGAAGCAAAGCGAAGCCAAGAAAGCCTCACAAAGACCGCGACCGCAGCCGAAAAGGATCAGCTACAGCAAGGGAGCGCACCCAGAGCAGAAGAGACCTCTCCAAGCGACCAAGCGCTGGGGGATCCGTCGTCTTAGGAGGCGCCCCAACCTCCGAAGGTTGCAAGCAGCGCCAGCACCCTCAACCTCGTCGAGCACCCCGTGTACTTCATCAGCACGGTGCTACGGGACACAAGGGGCGGTACCCCATGCCTCAAAAACTCCTCCTCGCGCTATTGGTAGCCTCACGCAAGCTGCGGCACTACTTCCAAGGCCATCCCATCAAGGTCATCTCAGCATACCCGTTGGAAATGGTACTCAGGAGCCCCAACTCAGCTGGAAGAGTCGCTAAATGGAACATCGAACTGCAAGCGTTTCAGCTAGAATTCAGCACGACCAGAGTCATCAAGGGAGCCGCACTTGTAGATTTTGTGGCAGAATGGGCAGAGGCACCAGGCCTCGAGGCAGGCACGGACCGATCACTTTCCCCGGGAAGCGAGGCACCGGATGGCTGGGTCATGTACTTCGACGGGGCATTCTCCCGACATGGCGCAGGGGCTGGCGAAGTGCTCGTATCTCCTACTCAGGACAAGCTCTACTATGCCGTACAACCCTGTTTCCAGCATGGAGAAAAGGTCTCCAACAACATAGCAGAGTACGAAGGCCTGATAGCTGGCCTGAAAGCCGCAGTCGCCTTGGGGGTAAAGCGCCTCATCATCAAGGGTGATTCGCAACTCCTCGTCAAATTCTCCAAGGAGATATACGAGCCGAAGGACGAGCACATGGAAGCCTACCCCGCGGAGGTTCGCAGGATGGAGAAACAGTTCTGGGGGCTGGAGTTGCAGCATGTGCCTCGCGGCACCAATCAAGAGGCTGATGACATCACCAAGAGGGCATCCAGGCGGCTGTGTCAGGAGCCTGGCGTCTTCAAGGAGCGACTCTTCAAGCCCTCGACGGCACCATCACTATCAAGCACGGCGCAACCTCAGGAGGAGCTCCCTCAGCCGCTTGCCTCGGGAGCCCCGGCCTGCGGCCCGGCCTCAAGGGCACGCCTGCTCCTGGTGCTGGAGCCTCAGGAAGGATGTTGGATCACAGAGCTCAAGAACTACTTGACGCAAGGGACCCTGCCGGAGAAGTAGGAGGACACAGAGGGTGTGGCGTGGCAGGCCACGTCCTACTGCGTCAAGGATGGAGAGCTCTACTGGAGGCGACCAAATGACGTGTCCCTACGTTGCATTTCCAGAGAGTAAGGGAAGGAGCTGTTGGCAGACATACACGGTGGAGACTATGGGCATCACTCATCATCACGAACCCTCATTCTACTAGCCCACAACACATAGTGACGCCGTTGAGTTGGTGAAGGCTTGTGAGGCCTCCCAATTCCACGCCAAGCAGATCCATCAGCCGACGGGGGGTCTGCAGACTATACCCCTCTCATGGCCATTCGTAGTTTGGGGGCTGGACATTCTGGGCCCGTTCCCTCGGGCGCCAGGGGGTTATCGCCACCTCTACGTTGCCATGGACAAGTTCACCAAGTGGGCTGAGGTGGAAGCTGTCCGCACCATCCTAGCGGGCTCCGCAGTCAAGTTCATCAAGGGCTTCGTGAGCCGATTTGGGGTGCCTAACCGCATCATCATCGACAACGGTTCGCAATTCACTAGTAATCTCTTAAAAACATACTGTTCTAACCTTCGAATGCAGATATGCTACGCTTCGGTAGCACACCCCCGGAGCAACGGCCAGGCCGAGCGAGCCAACGCGGAGGTCCTGAGGGGCCTCAAAACCAGGACCTTCAAGAAGAAGCTGGAGGCCTGCAGCAGGGGCTGGTACAACGAGCTCCAGTCTGTGCTGTGGTCTATCCGCAAGACCGCGGCCGAGCCGACTAGCGAGACCCCGTTCTTCCTCGTCTACGGAGCTGTGGCCATCCTCCCTCACAAGGTCAGGCGTCATTCCGCACGGGTCCTGGCATTCGACGAGACGCAGCAGGACGCCATGCGGGGGACGGATCTCGTGCTGGGGGAGGAACACCGTCGAGAGGCCGCGCTCGAGCGGCAAGGTATCTGTCGGTGTTCTGGGAATGGGGGTACCCAGACTTGCCTGCCTGCGGCCTGCGGCGTGGCTCAGGGAGTGGCCCAGTACGGCCCATCTTCATCAACCCATACTTAACACCCTCGCGAGGGGCCAAGCCTCGCGGGGCGGACGACAGGAGGCTTCCTCGGGCACAGCCTCGTCAGGCTGGCTCGCGAGGAGGCGGAGAGATCAAGGCGGGGTACCTCACGAGGTGCCCGTGATGCAAGCAATGACATCCGAGGCCAGGCGGGCGCCAGGCGGGCACCGGCCTGCGCAGAGTCCCTGTTTCCTCTTTGGTGTAAAGGGGGCAAGCGCAGGCAAGAGTATCAAGCAAAGTTAACCATTTCGGTGCAACAAGACCAAGACCAGCAGGACGGCAGGATGGAGGTCACCGTGGAGCCCAAGCCGGCGTCACCGTCAGGGTCTTTGGCAGGCGAGGACCAACTTTAGTCAGGATAAGTGTACTAGATGTTCCCCTTCAAAATGGCCAATTGTTGGCGCCCTTCCCGCTCAATATTTGGGAAGAGGCCCAGGGCCTCCATCTATAAATAGGACTAGCCACCCACAGGGTAGAGGCATCTAGAGATCAACAAAAGAGAGAGACAGAGAGGTGACTGAACTCACCCAAGCAGTTCATCGCACCAGCGAAGAACAGCTCCTCGCGAGGCTGTTCTTCCTTGTACTATTCATCATCAGCCCCTGAGGCAATCCACCACACCACAAACTGGAGTAGGGTCTTACACCACAATGTTGGCCTGAACCAGTATAAATCTCGTGTCCCTTGTGTTATCCTTCGGGTAGTTTATATCCTTGCGAGGCGACGAGACGCGGATAGGCAGGAGGTGTGATCTCCGCATGCACCCCAGAGCTCGAACCTTAAGGGTCTGCTGGAACCCGAAATCCGACATTTGGCACGCCAGGTAGGGGTGCGCTGGAATCCTTCTCCTGCTGCCTCGCGTACCGTCGCATCATCGTGATCATGTCCAGTGACCCAACTAGCAATCCCGATCCCTGGCGACCTGGCCCGCCCGCGTAGAGCCGCTTGCCCAGGGCGACCTCAACCCTGTGCCCCAGGCAGCCCACGGCCCGCAGGGCGCTGCGGGCCGCGGGCGACGCGGTCAGGTGGCGCCAGCTCTCATGCCGCGGCAGGTGCGGTCGGCAGCAAGGGCCTCAAGCCATGCTGCGGCCACGGCACCGTACACCCGGCGGGAGCAGGCAAACTCAAGGGTCGCGCTCACGGTAGCCCGAGAGCTACTGCAATGCAGGCTGCTGGAGGGCGACCGCGACGTGCTACTGGAGCGGGTGGCAGAGCTCCTGGGCTCCGCCGCCTCGGGGGCTCACCGCTTTTGTGCCCAGCCACCGCCTCAGGCCCAAGGCGGACCGCACGGAGGCCCCACGCGCGCCCGCCTAGCTCCGAGTGGATTCCAGGGCCACTCCCACGCCAACCTGGCCGTCGGGGCCTGGCTGCCGATAGTGCCGCGTCTGCCTCCGACCAGCGAAGGGGGATCAACTACAGCCCACGGTCTCGGTGGGCCGCCACGCTACCACTCCCAGGTGGGCACCTCGAGCAGGACTACATGGCACACGGGGCACTACAGCGAGGCATTCGGGGCGGCGGCCCCGGAAGCGTATGTGCCCCACATGGTGGATCAAGGACACGCGCAGGAGGAAGACCATGGCTCGTTCCTCTGGCCAGGGTGGGGGGAAGAGACACCCAAAGCTGAGCTCTTTCAGGAGCCCAGGGAAGGCCTCATCGACCATGCTGGAGGCAGCGACTATCGGGTACCGCTAATTCCTCAGGAACAGGCATATGCGACGCTCGGAGCAAGGCGTCCTCAGGAGGTAGGCCCTCTACCGGGGAGGTGCCTCAGGGCCTACCCCCGGTAGAGGACATGGTCGTCGGGGGAACCGCTGGCGACCGCTCTATCCCATCGGTGGCGTCCTCGGTCTCCGGCCATTGCCGATGGCAATAGAGTGTGGCGCAAGGCGGGGCCCTCATCTGGCGATATGAAGCAAGGCCGGTACCTGTGAAGCTCGCCGCCCCGTGACACTCTCACGTAATAATGAGTGGGGCTGTACACGCCCCGGAGTCTCCGGATAGCCGCCCTAGGGCCTCGGGGGCACCCGCCCACGCCCAGTGGCAGCACTTAGCTCCACGCTGGTGAGAAGACGTCGAAGACTAGACTAGGTGCCGGACGCGGCCTTTCTGTTTCTTTTTGCCTGTCCTTTGGTTGTCGTTTTTCCCCTGTTTGGATTTAAGTTGGATTTGAGCTTGGGACTTGCGTGTGTTTGGGGAAGGGGTGTTTAGTCTCGTTCGAGCAATCTCTCGCGTTCTGGTTACCGCTTTGCGTCCATCCATCTTTAGCTGCCTCCCCTCGTGAGCCCCTCGCGAGCCGGGCCAGGCCCAGGATATGTGCAGCCCGGACTACCGTCGCCAGGCCCTCTCAGGAGGTTCTCATTACAGGTTCAATGGGCTCGTTCAGGAGGCACTCAGGACACCACGGCCCTCCGCAGGCTCGCTCAGGGCCCACGCGGGTCGAAGGTAAACAAGCCAGTCGACTCATCACAAGAACAACTGCTTGGCGTAGGCATGCGGGTGATATCATGTCTACAAACACGCTAACTGCAATTTTTTACACGAGGGGTTCGCCCTCCCAAAATGCTCTTACAATCCTCAGGGCCAAGCCCGAACTCTCTCTACGCAGGGTAAAAAGCAGGAACAGCGCGCGGTTAATCGGATAAATCCCCCAATGCATCCTCAGGGGCACCTCCGGAGTCGCCACTGGCATCGCTGGCCTTGTCGTCGCCTTCTACGCCGCCGTCATCAGCACCTAGGCCATTCACCACTCCGCCCTCATCAGCAGCTACGACCACACCGTCGTCATCAGCGGTGAAGGCCCTAACAAGGGCGTCCACGTTGTCTTCCACCCAATGCACCAGATCGCCCCGGATTGCCAGGGGTACCGGAGCGATGGCGGCATCGAAGTCAAAATGGGGTTCCATGTTCTGGAGATGACTGAAGACGAGAGAAAAAGCACGCCCAAGCAGAGCACGACTCCATTCCTCAACCAACCTGTCGGCTCTGCCCGACCAAGTCTCCAGCTGCGTCACCACATCGGTGAAGAACTGAAGGTTACTAGCATAGTTAACCACATGAGGCTCCCCGACGGCTGCCTCGCAGATGTTGCCCAAGGCCGTGTTAGCTCTTTCCCAGAGCATGCGGAGCATGGAGCCATGCATGTGCTCCAAGGTCTACCGCTGGCGTATCTCGTCCTCGCTCCGCCGCGCGACGGCCTCAGCCCCGTCCACCCTTTGACGGAGAAGAAGCACCTCAGCGTGGGAGGAAGCCAGCTCCACCTGTGCCGCGCCAAGGGCGGCCCCGGCGGCGTCCGCACGCCGCGTCACTTCATCCAGCTTGGCCTTCAGGGTGGCGGTCCTGCCCTCTGCTTCGACCCTGATCAACTCCAGCCTCTCCTCGAACTCGCGCTCGAGGTTCGAGCGGGCCGCCGCCACCCGGCGATCAACCTCTTCCGAGGCTCGGGCTTCCCTCGTGGCAACGTCATCCTCCGCCTGTGCCACCAGGCGCTTCCTTGTCTCCAACCGCTCGAGGTCCAGGGTGCGCTTGGTGGCCTCCAGTGTCAGTGCCTCCTCACGTCTCTGGAGCTCCGCCCGGTCGACCGAGGCCCCCTTCATCGACGCAAGGGCCGCCTCGCGCAACTCCACCTGCTGCTCCAGGGAGCTACTCCAGGCCCGGAGCTCCCACGCCCGCTCCTCTGCGGCCCTGCGCCGCTGGTCAGCCTCCTGTGCCTCCTCCATGGCCCGGGAGCAGGCCTCCCGAGAAGCCGCCAGCAACACCTCGGCTTTCTCATTGTCGAGGTCACGTTGGTGGCGTGCAAGGGCAACGGCCACCTTCAGCTTGCGCCTCTCCTCAGCTAGGCGCAGGCCCTCGGCCTCAAGACGCGCATCCTTGTCAGCAAGCTCTACACCGAGCTGGCTCACTGCGTCAGCCGCCCTCCGAAGAAACCCTTGGCGAAGGGCGCGACGCTCCCGAGCACGCTCGAGCACGTCTTCCGCGTCATCCTCCGCCCCAGGCGCGCGTGGGGGGCCACGAACCAGCACTCCCCCTCTGGGCAGGGGGCTGGGGGCTGGTGCCCTCGCGATGGCCGGACGCGCCTCGCCAGAAGCCTGGCCCAGAGCCGGTTCGTCCTCCAAGGAAGAATGCAAGACCGACCTCATCCAATCGCCATCCACGACCAATCGAAGAGCCCAGGGCAGGCTGGCTATACCCCAGGAGGGCTCGCGAAGGAGGGTCGCGAGGTGCGCAGAATCATGATGCATCACAGGATGGCTCACCTCCCCAACCGGCCTCACCACAAGGGTAGTGCTTGAGCTCGGGGCGCTTGGGGACGGTGGAGAGGGCGAGGCCTGGAGGATGGCTCCTCAGCCGTCTCCGTGAACTCGGCAGGAAGGGCCCTGCAGGGCAATGATCAGCTGAAGCAACCAAAAATAAAGGGACTAAGAAAGGGGAAGGCTTACTCATCAATGGCGAAGTACTTCCTGCGCTTCAATAGGCGGCGAGGGTAATCATCACCCAAGGCCTCCTTTCTATTTCGGAGAGCCTCGAAGTCCACGCGGAAGCGGCCTAGGAGCTTGGCGCAAGGGTCAGCCTGCGCGAGGAAGAAGCGCCAATGTGACCGGCGTCGAGGGCATCGCCCTGGCGCACGCCGCCGGACGCCGCCCCGCGAAGGGTGGACGGGGCCTTAGGAGCCTCTACCACGGGAGCCGCGGGCCGTGGCTCAACACCTTCAACCGCCGCAGGGCGGGCCTCAGGAGCTGCCGCCTCAGGAGTTCCGCATGGCGTCATCATCCCGACGGCGGCCCCCTCAGCCCCCTGCGGCCCTTGCCTCCCAGCTCCACCACTCGAGGAAGGACCGCCGTGGGCAACCGGAAGGGCAACCACCACAACTTGGTTCTCACGAGGTCCCATGAGGCCTGCAGGGCGCAGCCCCCATTCGTCGAAGCTGGGCATCTGCTTCACAAAATCAGCCCTGCTTGAGCAAAGGTACAGCAGGGCACCCCCTTGCCGGAGGCTGCTAGGGGAAGGGTCCCCAGTCAGGATCATGAGAACCTTCCTCAGCACTTCAGGTGCCAGATCTTCCTCCTGGAGCCTCATGCGGTCTTCACGCCCCCCGAAGGCCCACATCCGGCGGGAATGGCGCTGGAGAGGGGCAATGCGGCACAGGAGGAACTCCTTCACCACCTTGGGTGCCATCACACCGAGCACCCTCAAGTTCGCAAAGCGATGCGAGACGAAGACGAGCCGGGGGCTCGTGAGTGTCTCCTGGCCCCAGCCCGAATTGGGGATAGCGGGCAAGGTTGGCTCCGAGAGCAGGGGCTGCGCACTCCGACATCCACGTACAGCCACCACTCTCGGAACCCAGTCACAGGCGGAGGAAGACTGATATCAATTCCCGAGGCCGCCGTTTCTAGTGCGGCAAGGAAGCTCACGCACCCCGAGCATTGGGAGGGGTCACTAAGGCGCAAAGAAAAGAAGTAGCGTAGCAAGGAAACTGAAGGAGGAATGCCCACCATCGCCTCGCAAACAAAAGCGGAAACGGCAAGAAGAGTAATGGATTTGGGACCCAAATGCATCATGTAGATCTGGTAATGCGAAAGTACGGTGTTGAAGAAATCGGAGAAGGGGGGAACCAGTTCCACCCACAGGGCGTCGGCGAAGTACCGGACCTCGGTGACTATTTTGTCAATGGAGAAGTGAGACGCGGGCCAGACCGTCGTCCTCCCACACTCGTTGAAGATGGTGGCAAGGGCAGAACTAACCTTGTCCAAGCCTTCCAGGTTGAGTATGATCGACTGATCGACAATAGGAGCCGTCGACGGCGGCGAGTGGGGCGAGGGCACATGCTTCTGCCCTTTCCCCTTCTTCGTCAGTGCCATGGTGACAGGAAGGGGGAGGATTTGAGATTGGATTGGAAGCAGAGACTGGAGCTCGAGAGGAGGAAGAGCAGGAGATGCGCGAGCGGCGAGAAGAGGGATGACTGTGTGCAACCACGGGTCCACCTAGCTGGGCGCAAAATAAGGAGGCGTGGGGAAACAGGGACACCCACATCCAATCAACCGCCACGCGGCGCCCCAGGCCGCAGGCTATTGGGGCCTGCGGTGCTTCGCACTTGCCCCTTCGCTTCCCTGCTAAGCCATGTCCGGGCGTGCCTTGGGCCCAGGGGCTACTGTCGGCGTTCTGGGAACGGGGGTACCCAGACTTGCCTGCCTGCGGCCTGCGGCATGGCTCAGGGAGTGGCCCAGTATGGCCCATCTTCATCAACCCATACTCAAGACCCTCGCGAGGGGCCAAGCCTCACGGGGCGGACGATAGGAGGCTTCCTCGGGCACATCCTCGTCAGGCTGGCTCACGAGGAGGCGGAGAGATCAAGGCGGGGTACCTCACGAGGTGCCCGTGTCGCAAGCCATGATAACCGAGGCCAGGCGGGCGCCAGCCTGCGCAGAGTCCTTGTTTCCTCTATGGTGCAAAGGGGGCAAGCGCAGGCAAGAGTATCAAGCAAAGGCAACCATTTCGGTGCAACAAGACCAAGACCAGCAGGACAGCAGGATGGAGGTCACCGTGGAGCCCTAGCCGGCGTCACCGTCAGGGTCTTTGGCAGGCGAGGACCAACTTTAGTCAGGATAAGTGTACTAGATGTTCCCCTTCAAAATGGCCAATTGTTGGCGCCCTTCCCGCTCAATATTTGGGAAGAGGCCCAGGGCCTCCATCTATAAATAGGACTAGCCACCCAGAGGGTAGAGGCATCTAGAGATCAACAAAAGAGAGAGACAGAGAGGCGACTGAACTCACCCAAGCAGTTCATCGCACCAGCGAAGAACAGCCCCTTGCGAGGTTGTTCTTCCTTGTACTATTCATCATCAGCCCCTGAGGCAATCCAGCACACCACAAACTGGAGTAGGGTATTACACCGCAATGGTGGCCTGAACCAGTATAAATCTCGTGTCCCTTGTGTTACCCTTCGGGTAGTTTTAGATCCTTGCGAGGCGACGAGACGCGGGTAGGCAGGAGGTGTGATCTCCGCGTGCACCCCAGAGTTCGAACCTTAAGGGTCTGCCGGAACCCGAAATCCGACAGTATCAACAGGCGCTACGACGATACCACTGCCGCAACATCCGCCCCAGAACTCTTGAGGTAGGGGACCTCGTGCTGAGATGGGTCCTCTCCAGGGAGGGGTTGCTCAAGCTCTCTCCCATGTGGGAGGGCCCATTCAAGGTTGTTCATGTTTCTAGGCCCGGCTCCGCGCGCTTGGAGACCCAGGAGGGAGTACCCATCCAGAACGCATGGAACATTCAACATCTCCTCAGATTCTACCCCTGAGCGAGGCACAATGCCTATGGGAAAGGCCCGGTGCCTGTGAAGAAGGCCAATGCCTATGAAGATGCCGCATTTTGGAAAAGGCCCGGTGCCTGTGAAGAAGGCCAATGCCTGTGAAGCTCACCGCCCGTGACACTCTCACGTAATAATGAGTGGGGTTGTACACACCCCGGAGTCTCCGGAGTGACGCCCTCGGGCCTCGGGGGCTCCCGCCCATGCCCAGTGGCAGCACTTAGCTCCGCACTGGTGAGAAGACGTTGAAGACTAGATTAGGTGCCGGATGCGGCTTTTTCATTTGCTTTCTGCAGTTGGCTTGTTCGTTCCTATTTGAAGTTTTATTGGAGCTGTTGCCGTCTCTGGCTTGCGACTCTTTGTCTTTTTCACTCACTTGCCTCGTTTTCTCTCATGCAAGTCTCGCAAGGGAGGTACGTGGGCACCCTCGCGAGTGTTTTCTGCCCCGGTCGTCTGAGGCTTTCCTATCCGAATCCGCCGCAGGAGCACCCCTCCCAGTCCGTGCCCCACAGGCATCGCGACATGAGCACAGGACCTGGGTCGGTCACCCCACAACAGAGACCGAAAGCTACCCCTCCTGACTAATCCTTGCAGGACATGAAGAGCACGGCGAGGCCTCGGCCTCAGGAGGCGAAGACCGCGACGAGCCTCCCCCAGGTAAGTAATTCCCGCACATGGGCATGCGGCACGGAAACATAGCATAGAAATAGCGGAAACAACACGATAATTAACAACAACAGTTCAACACGCCCCCGCGGGGCCCTATACTACTTTCTTTTTGCGCAAGAAAGGAAGAAAAACAAAATTGGCACGACTTGCTCGGCACCAACTCGCGGCGAGGAACCGTACTGCCTCCGGAACTCAGTTAGATACCCCCTCTCGCTTCACCGGGGCGCGCCGGCAGACTGACCCGCTACCTTCCCCCAGGCGGGCGCGACGGCGCGGGGGCTGGTCGCGACCACCGCTGGAGCAGCTGCTGTCTGAAGGAGAGTCGCCAAAGCTTGGCGAGCCCCGAGCGTCGCTGCCAACGCGCCTGCCGCCATCTTCTTCTTGATCAACGCCGGGGCTGGGCACACGGCCGCGGTCATCGTCTTCAGGGCAGCACCCAGCACGGCGGCTATCTTCCTCGAACACACTCACGTAGAGGGTGGCGTCGCCGTCGAACTTGAAGTGCAGGGTGCACCGCCGACTCAGGCCACGCGCGCGGCCAAACAATTGCCAGCCGCGGGTCAGGGCCGCATTCCCGGCGATGGAGACCTCCAGCGAAGCCCAGGAGGCCCTGCTGTAGCAACCGTCCTCCTGAAGCCAGAGGCCGCCCGGAGCGCCTGTAACGCCCCGGATTCGATGCGCCAAGTGTCCGCCAGTTATTCATCGTCGTTGCCATGTCATTTGCTTGCGTGTTGCATTTTGCCATGTCATCATCTGCATTTCATATCATGTCGTCATGTGCATCTCATTTTGCATACGTGTTCGTCTCTTGCATCCAAGCATCTTCCCCGTTGTCTGTTTTGCAATCCGGCACTCCTATGTCCCCCGGCACCCCTTTTGCCTCTTTTCGTGTGCGGGTATTAAATGTTCTCGGAATGGATCGAGGTTTGCCAAGCGGCCTTGGTACACCACCAGTAGACCGCCTGTCAAGTTTCGTGCCATTTGGAGGTCGTTTGATACTCCAACGGTTAACCGGGTAACCGCAAAGGCCTCTTTTGTGTGCAGCCCAACACCCCTCCGAATCAGCCCAATAACCCATCCAAACCCCCTCCATCCTCTCGGTCATTCGATCACGATCGTGTGGCTGAAAACCGCTCCTCATTTGGACTCCCCTAGCTCCCTCTACCTATAAAAACGTCCTCCTCCTCCATTTTTCGGATCAAAACCCTAGATCAAATCGCCCCGCCCTCCATCGGACACGTCCGGCCTCGCCGGACGAAATCGCCGCCGCCCCGCAGCAACTGGCGCAGCGCCACGTGTCACCGCCGCCGTCTCCACCGCGCCTCCACCGCGCGGGCCCTCCGGACCCAGCCGCGGCCCTCCCGGCCCGG
>NC_041389.1:470588400-470592702 GCF_002162155.2 Triticum dicoccoides | reverse complement strand
CCCGCGACCGGGCCCCGTTCCCCGCCGCCTCCGAAGACCGCGACCCGCGCCGGTCGCCGCCTCCTCGCCTCGCTGCCGGCGACCTCCATGCCGGAGCCCGCGCCGGCCGCGACCGCTGCCACCGCGCCTCGCCAGCGCCACCTGCGTCCTCCGTCTCGCGCCGCCCGACCTCCTGTCGCCGGCGCCCTGCCGCGGCTCCCGCCTCACTCACCGGCGCGCGCCGCCGCGGGGAGCGCCGCCCGCCGCCGCCTTTGCTCCGGCCAGATACGGGCAGGTGGACGAGATCCACCCGTCCCTTGATCCAAACGCCCCGCCATCCCGCTCCGCTCCGTCCCGGGATCTCCCCGTCCAACTTCCGCGGAGGTGAAATTCCACCGTCCCCGAATCCGTGACATTTTGATGCCATGTTCATCGCATCATATCTCCTTGCATACTGCTCCATTTCGTGTGCATTATATATCGAAATGTTCACTGAGAGATGCTCTTCATTTTATTCCATTGTGCTATGCTTGTTTGAGGTCATCTTGATGCCTGAAGCATCGTTGCAGGAGTGCTATATGATGTTAATCTGCTGAAACTGTTATAACTTGCTGTTTTGTCATTTTCGTTGCATTTGGTGTGTGCATCCTTTGAGCATGAGCTCTACATGTGTTTTGTTATACATCATGCCATATTCACAGTGGTGCAATCCATGTATTTTTGTGAGTCTTGTAGTGAGTGCATCGAGCTCGTGAAGTAGGGTACTTGTTGTTGCTGTTTTGCTAGGTTGTTTCTGCTATATCATGATACTATGTAAACCTGCCGCTACAAGTCATTCTATGCATAATCTGGAGATGTTAACTAAGGATGATTTGTTATACATATCATGATCTATCCATCCATGCCCTTGGTTGCATTTATAGCCTGTTGTAGCTTGTTGTTATCTTGCCCGCAAAACTGCTAAATAATGTTGCTGTCAGCCTGTTAACATTAAGTTAAATGTTGCCATGATTATTGTCAGTTATCCATGCACCCTATGAACGTGCTCTTGCCGTGCTTAGCTTTATAAACATGTATTCTTACTGTTGGTTACCTTTTCATGCCATGAATTGCTCTGTGGTGAGTGGTTCAAGCTCACCAATATGCCTACTTATTGTTGTTCCTGCCATGTATGAATCTGTCATATCACTTTCTATGTTTACATGGGTGCCATCATATTTTCTGTGCTCTTTTGGCTCATGGTCAGTAAGGGACTTTTTTATATGCTATTAGTAGATTCATGCCATGCATTTTTTTGCCATGTTAAGTTCCTGTAACATGTTTTTTGATAGCTCTAAACATTGCAACCTGATGTTATTTTCTGCTAACTCTGAAACTGTTATTATTTGCAATCTTGCCATGTCCTTTTGAGCATGTTCTAGTAGTTTCTGGAGTTAGCTCAGTGTTCATGTTTTGTCATGCTTTACCTGTACTTCATGCCCATGCCTTTTGTTTTTATGTTGAGGTGCTGTAGCATATTGTTTTGATGCTTGTAATATGCCTAGTTGCTGTCTTGGACAGCTTGTCCTTTAAACTTGTATAGAGTGTATGTGTTGAACCGTTGCTCCGTTTTGAGTGTGCTCTATATGAAACTTGCTTGATTTTGAGTGTGCTCTATATTATCATGTTGCATCCTTGTTTTGAGGTGTTTGCTTGATGTTTGTATGCATTTTGCATCAACGCCATGCTTAACTTGTTTTGCTCATATCTTCTAGGCCGTAGCTCCGAAATAAATGAACTTTATATGTAACTTGACTAGAATCTCATGTAGATCATCTTGGTTCATATTAACTTGCTATTAAACAACTTCAACTTAATTTTTGTTCAGATCTGGACCAACTTTGAAACTTGCATATGAGGACTTACCGGAATTGTTATATGTTGTTTTTGGCCTCATTTTAACTTGCTTTGATGTGTTGGTCTTGTATGCATCATCTCTTGCCATGAGTAGCTTCATGTAGCTTTGTCATGCATCATACTTGGTTGAGCATCATGCCTTGTTCATGTGTGGTGTGTTTACCATGTGGTGTGCTTTTTCTCGATAGTTCCCGTTTCGTTGCGATCGTGAGGATTCGTTCGTCTACTCTTGGTTCAGCTTCATCCGTTCGTCTTCTTCATGGAGTCATTCTTATTCCTAGCGGGATTTCAGGTAAGATGACCGTCACCTTGGATCTCATTACTATCATTGCTATGCTAGTTGCTTCGTTCTATCGCTTTGCTGCGCTACCTATCTTTTGCTCTTCAAGCCTCCCCAAATTGCCATGTCAGCCTCTAACCTTTGTCACCCTTCCTAGCAAACCATTGTTTGGCTATGTTACCGCTTTGCTCAGCCCCTCTTATAGCGTTGTTAGTTGCAGGTGAAGTTGAAGATTGCTCCATGGTGGACAGGATTATTGTTGGGATATCACAATATCTCTTATTTAATTAATGCATCTATATACTTGGTAAAGGGTGGAAGGCTCAGCCTTATGCCTGGTGTTTTGTTCCACTCTTGCCACCCTAGTTTCCGTCATACCGGTGTTATGTTCCCGGATTTTGCGTTCCTTACGCGGTTGGGTGATTTATGGGACCGCCTTGACAGTTCGCTTTGAATAAAACTCCTCCAGCAAGGCCCAACCTTGGTTTTACCATTTGCCTCACCTAGCCCTTTTCCCTTGGGTTTCCGGAGCCCGAGGGTCATATTTATTTAACCACCCCCGGTCCAGTGCTCCTTCGAGTGTTGGTCCGAAACGGGCAGACTGCGGGGCCACCTCGGGGCAACTCGAGGGTTGGTTTTACTCGTAGGCTGACCTATCCGGTGTGCCCTGAGAACGAGATATGTGCAGCCCCTATCAGGATTTGTCGGTGCATCGGGCGGCTTTGCTGGTCTTGTTTTACCATTGTCGAATAGTCTTGTAAACCGGGATTCCGAGACTGATTGGGTCTTCATGGGAGAAGGTATATCCTTCGTTGATCGCGAGAGCTTATCATGGGCTAAGTTGGGACACCCCTGCAGGGTTTGAACTTTCGAAAGCCGTGCCCGCGGTTATTTGGCAGATGGGAATTTGTTAATGTCCGGTTGTAGATAACTCGACACCAGATCCGAATTAAAACGCATCAACCGCGTGTGTAGCCGTGATGGTCTCTTCTCGGCGGAGTCCGGGAAGTGAACACGGTTTTGGGTTATGTCTGACGTTAGTAGGAGTTCAGGATCACCTCTTGATCATTACTAGTTGACGACCGTTCCTTTGCTTCTCTTCTCACTCTTATTTGCATATGTTAGCCAGCATATATGCTTAGTCGCTGCTGCAACCTCACCACTTTACCCTTTCCTTACCCTTTAAGCTTTGCTAGTCTTGATACCCATGGTAATGGGATTGCTGAGTCCTCGTGGCTCACAGATTACTAAAACAACAGTTGCAGGTACAAGTTATGCGATGATCTTGACGCGAGAGCGATGTTTGCTTGTCTTGGAGTTCTTCTTCTGCTTCTTCTTCGATCAGGGGATAGGTTCCAGGTCAGCAGCCTGGACTAGCAGGGTGGATGTCATTCGAGTTTCTATTTGTGTTTCATCCGTAGTCGGATGTCGCTCTTATGTATTGTGAAGTTGTATTCGTGTGGCATTGTATGCCTTTTGTATGTATCCCCATCTGTTATGTAATGTTGATGTAATGATATCCACCTTGCAAAAGCGTTTCAATATGCCGGTCTATCCTTGGTGGGACCTTCGAGTTCCTTTTGGATAGGGTCGCATATTGGGCGTGACAAGTTGGCATCAGAGCCTCGACCGACCTTAGGAGCCCCCTTGATTCATTGTGTAGTTTGGCCGTTGTCGAGTCTAGAAAAAAAACTGTTTTCGGAGTCTAGTTATATCGGAGAGTAGGAATTCTTTTTACTCCTCAGCCGCTTTGTCGCTCTGGTGAGGAATCTTGACGTAGGTGTTTTGAATTACTCCTCTTCCCTTTCAAACTTTCTTTAGGATCACACGTTTAGTTTTTTTCGTTCGTGGGTTTTCAACTCTTTTCATCCGGTGCATTTCTCGTCAAGTTGACCCGAGCCTCTTCATCCTTGCCAAGTTCAATCCTCAGTTGTCTTCTTTTCCCACCCACCCACCCTTTTCATCTCGGAGTCGGAGTCCGTAATCGAGTATCCATCCTACTCGTGAGAAGTCTTTGCTTTCTTTCCTCAATGATTTCAACCGGTGTTTTCTCTTCAAGATATTCGTCGGTTTCCCCTTCCAAGTTTCCTTTGTTTTCCCACCCTCCCACCCTCTTCTTCCCGGATCCTGAGTCTCTTTCGAGCATC
>NC_041389.1:470585279-470587954 GCF_002162155.2 Triticum dicoccoides | reverse complement strand
AATTTCATTCTTGAGGAACCTCTTCAGTCTTTAGTAAATTATCTCAACCGGTGAATTCTCATCTCGTTTGGCATTCTTCATCTCTTTTTCTTCTCCGGTGGATTCAATTCTAATTTTCGGTAGTGATTATATTCTTTTCCTCGGCTCAAGTGTTTTCCCTGCTCATTCGCCTCTCGCCAGTTTATCCTTCCGGAGTGTTCAAGACATCTCACGAGATTCGTCTTTGTTCCAATTAATTCGAGGTTGTCACCTCATTCAAATATTTCAATTGTTTCGGTGCATCATCTACTTGTTCAACATCCCTTTCCAACGGTGTTTTTTCTCCTTAGTGGGCCCTAACCCACAGGTCTTTTCCCAGGATCTTACCTGACTCTTCTAATTTACCAGAGCCATTCTCAAATCCATTTCGAAGTTTGACGTAAGTATGAATTTCATCAGTCAGATCTTTTCCAAGATCAATTTCAAATCATTCTCATTGTTGCCTCAACCTCTTTGCTTTTCGTTCCCTCGGAGTGCCTTAACAATTTTGGTGGTGTTTCTCGTCGTCATTTGAAGATTGAAGAAGAGTTCCTCTTAAATCTTGTCCATTCTCTCGAATATTCATGGTTCTAGCTTCTTGTTATCCTCTCGAATTATTCCTATTCCTTTTTCTTACCCATCCGGAGTATGTTAGAAGTTGTTTTCCCGTTTCTTTTCATCGGAGGCCATCATTCCAGTTATCGTTCTCTATTTATCCCGGTGCTTCGTTCAAGTGTTCTTTAATCAGCTCGTGATTTCTTCGTTCTTTTGCATCTAAATACCCTCAAGCATATTTGTTCTTCTAATTCTTCCTAGTGATTCATTCTCTTTCATCAGTCATTTTCTAATTCTTACGGTGGTTCGTTCAAGATTCTTTTTCTTTGATTATCATTTTAATCCATTCATTCTTTCCAAATCCTACCGGTGGTTCATGAAGACTTTCTCAAGTTTTGCACCATATTCCCCTTAATCTTTTTCAACAAGAATAAGTAGTATGAAAAATCCATTGCTTGTCGTCAATTTAATTTGATGAAGGATAAGCATACAATAAATCTTATTCTTATTTCATCCAAGTGGGTAATCCCTTCCTTCGGAGTTTGTTCCTGATGGATAAATTCTAGTTTCAAGTGTTTTCATCTTTTCTTTCCCGGAGTTCAAAGTTTCCTTGGCCATCTCATCGGAACCTCCATCCAAGTCATCGCAAGGCTTCAATATTATCCCTTGCATCCTTCAATTTTACATCGTCATCCTTTTGTTACCGGAGTTCTTCACGGTAGCTCGTCATGATTTAGTTCATTCTTCAAGTGTTCATCAAGATTCTTGTAGACGAAGCTCAAGTATCATCTCGAAGTGCAAATAATTCTTCCTTTTCTTCGGAAGTGGAGTTTTGCATTTCTTCGTTCTTCTCAGCTTTTCAGACTTTTGGTTGTGGTATAATTTCACCTCAAGTTTTGAGTTGTGTTGATAAGTCCACAACAAGCTTATTCTTTCGTTCTTGATTTTCTCAACAGCTCCGTTCAACCCTTGTTTCTAAGTTCTTTTCATTCCATTCTTTCAATTCTTCCGGAGGCACTGCATTGTTCATCTCGTCAAGTGTCATCCCATCTTGCGTAGTTCATGTTCTAATCCTTACATTTTCAGCCGGACTGCTGCCTAAATCCTTTCAGTCTTAGTCTTTTCTTATCTCGTTCTAACCGGAGTGGTTTCATAGTCTATCTGATTCCGTGAGTTTTCGATTCTCGCCATTCTCGTCGTTCCTCTCTTCTTCTCTAGTGCTCTCGATTCTTTGCTTCTTCTCTTGAGTTCTTGTTTAACTCATCCCTTTTCCCTTCCGTCTCGGTCCTAAGATCTCGGGGCGAGATCTCTTGTTAGTGGAGGAGTGTTGTAACGCCCCGGATTCGATACGCCAGGTGTCCGCCAGTTATTCGTCGTCGTTGCCATGTCATTTGCTTGCATGTTGCATTTTGCCATGTCATCATCTACATTTCATATCATGTCATCATGTGCATCTCATTTTGCATACGTGTTTGTCTCTTGCATCCGAGCATTTTCCCCGTTGTCCATTTTGCAATCCGGCACTCCTATGTCCCCCGGCGCCGCTTTTGCCTCTTTTCGTGTGCGGGTATTAAACGTTCTCGGAATGGACCAAGGTTTGCCAAGCGGCCTTGGTATACCACCGGTAGACCGCCTGTCAAGTTTCATGCCATTTGGAGGTCGTTTGATACTCCAACGGTTAACCGGGTAACCGCAAAGGCCTCTTTTGTGTGCAGCCCAACACCCCTCCAAATCAGCCCAATAACCCATCCAAACCCCCTCCATCCTCTCGGTCGTTCGATCACGATCGTGTGGGCGAAAACCGCTCCCCATTTGGACTCCCCTAGCTCCCTCTACCTATAAAAACGTCCTCCTCCATTTTTCGGATCAAAACCCTAGATCAAATCGCCCCGCCGCCACCGGACACGTCCGACCTCGCCGGACGAAATCACCGCTGCCCCGCAGCCACTGGCGCAGCGCCACGTGTCAACGCCGCCGTCTCCACCGCAACTCCACCACGCGGGCCCGTTGGGCCCAACCGCGGCCCTCCCGCCCGGTCGGTCTCCGCCGCCAGCCCGCGCCCCGCGACCGGGCCCCGTTCGCCGCCGCCGCGAAGACCGCGA
>NC_041389.1:470547079-470584880 GCF_002162155.2 Triticum dicoccoides | reverse complement strand
CCTCCTCGCCTCGCCGCCGGCGACCTCCATGCCGGAGCCCGCGCCGCGCATCTCCCGCGCCGGCTGCGACCGCCGCCGCCGCGCCTCGCCGGTGCCGCCTGCGTCCTCCGTCTCGCGCCGCCCGACCTCCCGTCGCCGGCGCCCTGCCGCGCCTCCCGCCTCGCTCGGCGGCGCGCGCCGACGCGGGGAGCGCCGCCCGCCGCCGCCTTCGCTCCGGCCAGATCTGGGCGGGTGGACGAGATCCACCCGTCCCGTGATCCAAATGCCCCGCCGTCCCGCTCCGCTCCGTCCCGGGATCTCCCCGTCCAACTTCCGCGGAGGTGAAATTCCGCCAAGTCCCCGAATTTGTGACATTTTCATGCCATGTTCATCGCATCATATCTCCTTGCATACTGCTCTGTTTCGCGTGCATTATATATCAAAATGTTCAATGAGAGATGCTCTTCATTTCGTTCCATTGTGCCATGCTTGTTTGAGGTCATCTTGATGCCTGAATCATCGTTGCAAGAGTGCTATATGATGTCAATCTGCTGAAACTGTTATAACTTGTTGTTTTGTCTTTTTCGTTGCATTTGGTGTGTGCATACTTGAGCATGAGCTCTACATGTGTTTTGTGATACATCATGCCATCTTCACAGTGGTGCAATGCATGTATTTGTTTGAGTCTTGTAGTGAGTGCATCGAGCTCGTGAAGTAGGGTACTTGTTGTTGCTGTTTTGCTAGGCTGTTTCTGCTATATCCTGATGGGATGTAAACCTGCTGCTATAGGTCATTATATGCATAATCTGGAGATGTTCACTAATGATGATTTGTTATACATATCATGATCTATCCATCCATGCCCTTGGTTGCATTTATAGCCTGCTGTAGCTTGTTGTTATCTTGCCCTCAAAACTGCTAAATAATGTTGCTGTCAGCCTGTTAACATTAAGTACAATGTTGCCATGATTGTTGTTAGTTATCCATGCACCCTTTGAACGTGCTCTTACCGTTCTTAGTTTATTAAACATGTATTCTTACTGTTGGTTACCTTGTCATGCCATGCATTGCTCTGTGGTGAGTGGTTCAAGCTCACCAACATGCCTACTTATTGGTGTTCCTGCCATGTATGAATCTGTCATATAACTTTCTATGTTGACATGGGTGCCATCATATTTTCTGTGCTCTTTTTGCTCATGGTTAGTAAGAGACTTTTGTTATATGCTACTAGTAGATTCATGCCATGCCTTTGTTTGCCATGTTATGTTCTTGTAACATGTTGTTTGATAGCTCTAAACATTGCAACCTGATGTTATTTTCTGCTAACTCTGAAACTGTTGTTATTTGCAATCTTGCCATGTCCTTTTGAGCATGTTCTAGTAGTTTATGGAGTTAGCTCAGTGTTCATGTTTTGTCATGCTTTGCCTGTACTTCATGCCCATGCCTTTTGTTCTTATGTTGAGGTGCGGTAGCATATTGTTTTGATGCTTGTAATATGCCTAGTTACTGTCTTGGACAGCTTGTCCTTTAAACTTGTATAGAGTGTGTGTTGAACCGTTGCTCCGTTTTGAGTGTGCTCTATATGAATTGCTTGATTTTGAGTGTGCTCTATATTATCATGTTGCATCCTTGTTTGAGGTGTTTGCTTGATGTTTGTATGCATTTTGCATCAATGCCATGCTTAACTTGTTTTGCTCATATCTTCTAGGCCGTAGCTCCGAACTAAATGAACTTTATATGTAACTTGACTAGAATCTCGTGTAGATCATCTTGGTTCATATTAACTTGCTGTTAAACAACTTCAACTTAATGTTTCTTCAGATCTGGGCCAACTTTGAATGTTGCATATGAGGACTTACCGGAATTGTTATATGTTGTTTCCGGCCTCATTTAAACTTGCTTTGATGTGTTGGTCTTGTATGCATCATCTCTTGACATGAGTAGCTTCATGTAGCTTTGTCATGCATCATACTTGGTTGAGCATCATGCCTTGTTCATGTGTGGTGTGTTTACCATGTGGTGTGCTTCTTCTCGATAGTTCCCGTTTCGTTGCGATCGTGAGGATTCGTTCGTCTACGCTTGGTTCGGCTTCATCTGTTCGTCTTCTTCATGGACTCGTTCTTCTTCCTAGTGGGATTTCAGGCAAGATGACCGTCACCTTGGATCTCATTACTATCATTGATATGCTAGTTGCTTCGTTCTATCGCTTTGCTGCGCTACCTATCTTTTGCTCTTCAAGCCTCCCCAAATTGCCATGTCAGCCTCTAACCTTTGTCACCCTTCCTAGCAAACCATTATTTGGCTATGTTACCGCTTTGCTCAGCCCCTCTTATAGCGTTGTTAGTTGCAGGTGAAGTTGAAGATTGCTCCATGGTGGACAGGATTATTGTTGGGATATCACAATATCTCTTATTTAATTAATGCATCTATATACTTGGTAAAGGGTGGAAGGCTCAGCCTTATGCCTGGTGTTTTGTTCCACTCTTGCCGCCCTAGTTTCCGTCATACCGGTGTTATGTTCCCGGATTTTGCGTTCCTTACGCGGTTGGGTGATTTATGGGACCCCCTTGACAGTTCGCTTTGAATAAAACTCCTCCAGCAAGGCCCAACCTTGGTTTTACCATTTGCCTCACCTAGCCCTTTTCCCTTGGGTTTCCGGAGCCCGAGGGTCATCTTTATTTAACCCCCCCAGGCCAGTGCTCCTTCAAGTGTTGGTCCGAAACGGGCAGACTGCGGGGCCACCTCGGGGCAACTCGAGGGTTGGTTTTACTCATAGGCTGACCTATCCGGTGTGCCCTGAGAACGAGATATGTGCAGCCCCTATCAGGATTTGTCGGCGCATCGGGCGGCTTTGCTGGTCTTGTTTTACCATTGTCGAAAAGTCTTGTAAACCGGGATTTCGAGACTGATCGGGTCTTCCTGGGAGAAGGTATATCCTTCGTTGATCGCGAGAGCTTATCATGGGCTAAGTTGGGACACCCCTGCAGGGTTTGAACTTTCGAAAGCCGTGCCCGCGGTTATTTGGCAGATGGGAATTTGTTAATGTCCGGTTGTAGATAACTTGACACCAGATCCAAATTAAAATGCATCAGCCGCGTGGGTAGCCGTGATGGTCTCTTCTCGGCTGAGTCCGGGAAGTGAACACGGTTTTGGGTTATGTCTGACGTAAGTAGGAGTTCAGGATCACCTCTTGATCATTACTAGTTGACGACCGTTCCTTTGCTTCTCTTCTCGCTCTTATTTGCGTATGTTAGCCACCATATATGCTTAGTCGCAGCTGCAACCTCACCACTTTACCCTTTCCTTACCCTTTAAGCTTTGCTAGTCTTGATACCCATGGTAATGGGATTGCTGAGTCCTCGTGGCTCACAGATTACTACAACAACAGTTGCAGGTACAGGTTATGCGATGATCTTGACGCGAAAGCGATGTTTGCTTGTCTTGGAGTTATTCTTCTGCTTCTTCTTCGATTAGGGGATAGGTTCCAGGTCGGCAGCCTGGGCTAGCAGGGTGGATGTCGTTTGAATTTCTGTTTGTGTTTCATCCGTAGTCGGATGTTGCTCTTATGTATTGTGAAGTTGTATTCGTGTGGCATTGTATGCCTTTTGTTTGTATCCCCATCTGTTATGTAATGTTGATGTAATGATATCCACCTTGCAAAAGCGTTTCAATATGCGGGTCTATCCTTGGTGGGACCTTCGAGTTCCTTTTGGATAGGGTCGCATATTGGGCATGACAGCGCCGGCCGGAAGTTCACGTATAAAGAAGCGGGGAAACTGGAGCTAGGTGCTGGTCGGGTCCGCCGACCACACAACGAACTCCGGCAGCACCTCCGCCGAGCGGAAGCGCAGCTTGGGGGGTCGCGCAGCCACGGCGTGCCTCCCATCGGCGACTAGGCTCTCATAGCCGCGCAGGGGCCCGCCTACACGACCACGGGAAGCCACTACGGGGCCGTAGGATGCTTGCAAGGGCGGCCCCGACCGCGCTTGGTCGGAGGAGAGTCAGGTCCTTCCTGGCGAGCCTTTCCCTTCTCCACGGCCGAGAACCTCTTCGGCGGAGCCATGGGGATGGCGAGTAGCCGGGATGGAGAGAAAGGAGTAGCAGGAAGGAGTGGACTGAAGGGGCTCACGTCATTCCGTACTTATAGCCGAAGAAGGCCAACCGCCGGCCTCCACGATCGCAGGTAATCATGACCCGTTTTGCATGCAGGGACTTGTCAAGTCATTCGGTTGTCGAGGCGTCGTGGCGAAGCGGAGACGCCCACGTCCAGTCAATCGTCACGCGGCGCCCAAGGCCGCAAGCTATTGGGGCCCGCGGCACTTCGCACTTGCCCCTTCGCTTTTCTGCTAAGCCAAGTCCGGGCACGCATTGGGCCCGGGGGCTACTATCGGCGTTCGGGGAACGGGGATCCCCAGACTTGCCTGCCTACGACCTGCAGCATGGCTCAAGTGGGGGCCCAGTGCAGCCCAGCTTCGTCAACTCAAGCTCAAGACCCTCGCGGGGTAGACGACAGGGAGCTTCCTCAGGAGCAGCCTCATCAGGCAGGCTCGCGAGGAGGCGAAGAGATCAAGGCAGGGCACCTCGCGAGCAGCCTGTGACGCAAGCCATGACGATCGAGGCCAGGCGGGCGCCGGCCTGCGCAGTGTCCTTGTTTCCCCTTCGGTGCAAAGGGGGCAAGCACAGGCCAAGGCATCAGGAAAAGGTTACCATTTCGGTGCAACAAGACCAAGACCAGTAGAATGACAGGATGGAGGTCATCGTGGAGCCCAGGACAGCGTCATCGTCAGAACCGTTGGCAGCCGTAGACCAACTTTAGTCAGGATAAGTGTACTAGATGTTCCCCTTCAAAATGGCCAATTTTTGGCACCTTTCCCGCTCATTATTTGGGAAGAGGCCTAGGGCCTCCCTCTATAAATAGATCTAGCCACCATAGGACAAGGACGGATCGATCTGAGAGAGAGAGAGAGAGAGAGAGAGAGAGAGAAGCGACTGAACTCACCCAAGCAGATCATTGCACCAGCTCAAGAACAACCCCTCACGAGGCTGTTCCCCCTTTCTATTTTTCATCACCAGCTCCTGAGGCAATCTACCACACCACACACTGGAGTAGGTATTACACCACAATGGTGGCCTGAACCAGTATAAATCTCGTGTCCCTTGTGTGTTCTTCTTTCTAGCCTAGATTCCTCGCAAGGTTTCGAAATGTGAGCTGGTAGGGGAAAGATCTTCATGCGCACCCTAGAGTTCGAACCTCAAGGGTCTGCCGGAACCCGAAATCCGACAGTTCCGTTGGTGACAGTATTCCAGACTCCTACGAGCCACCAAACTGGGTAACAATCTTCATGGCCGTTACATAGCCAGGGCAAAATTCTTCAACTGCGGCAGCAACAATCTCCGGTTCAGCAATGGAAACGGCAGCTGGGGTAGGAGGCCCTGTGCGCCCGCCGGCTCAAGTTTTATCTAATCTGTTGGAGGCTCTGGCAACGTTGTTGATGGCAGAGGTGACCCCGGCAAACCAAACACAACATAAGGCGGACGTTGCAAAGTTACGTGATGAGATAGCCCAAGCCAAGGAGGATCTAAATGCTGAGAACACCCAGATGGCGACAGAGCGAGCCACCTTGGAGAGGGAGGCAAAACGGCTTCAAGCAGAGAATTTTTGCTTGAGCTTGGACCGAGACACATCAAACGTTGTATTTAACAGAAGGCATGTGAGTCATTCACCCCCAGTTTACAATGCGAGAAACCTTTTCAACACGCTCGGGGCAGGAACCAGTAACCCGCCTGGTGTGGATCGGGCCGTTGAGGTGCCGGCGGCTGGAGCACCAGTTCAGCCACGTGCTATAGATCCCCCATGTTTGAATTTGACCCCTCCTCAGCATGTTCTGACGCCCCGGGTCATTATTCTACTCCTCTGGATAACATATGATAGCTATGGCTACTCGATTGGCGGATGTCCCGATTCAGGATGAGTCGGGAGCTGCGATGGAAATACGGCGAGCCGGAGAACTCTTCAGACGGCTGTGGCTCAACAGGCGGCTTATTCTTACAGTCGTGATCTGATTCATTCAACCCCACGTCCAAGCCGGAGTTATAGCAGACACATTGATGAGCCGGCTATATCGAGGAGTAGCGGCACCGCAGTCAGCCTCGAAGGTCTGACACGCCGCGTGCTGGTAATGATGCTTAGGCCTTGGTGGACAAGGGCAAGGCGCGACATGAGGCTCAGCTGGCGGCTCAACAGCAACCTCCGGTTTATCCATCAGCATCTGTGGAGACAAGGGTGACTTCTAGAACCTTGGGCGTGCCATGTTTAGTGTCGGTTGTACGCAACAAGCGCTTGCCTAAGGATTTCAAGGGCCCACGTAAGGTGCCTAACTACACCGTGGATCAACCCCTAGAGGCTTGGATTGAAAGCTATGAGATGGCTATGGAGATGCTGGATGTTAGTGATGCTGCATGTGCTAAGTATTTCACCATGATGTTGGATGAGCCGGCTCGTACTTGGTTGAAAGGGCTGCCCACTAACTCCACCAGGTCTTGGGCAGAGTTGAAAGCGTGTTTTATCCAAAAATTTAAAGACACGTCCAAGCAACCTATGTCGATTCTGGATTTGGATTCTTGCGTCCAAGGTGAAGGCGAGTCAACAACCAATTGGGTGCGTCGGATCTTAGCCGTTATACACTCATCGGACAGTATCAATGCCGGTTCAGCAGTCCTGATGTTAGAGAAGAATTGCCGTTTTCTTCCCCTTAAGCAGAAATTGGGGCAACTTAAGCAAAATTGCAATGATATGGGGGAGCTCATGGCGGCTCTCGTCAAGTATGCCGACTCTCATAGCACGAAAGACCTTGAGTCTGATGAGGAGAAGACTGGAAAAGGGAAGAAGAGTGGCAATGCAAAGGGACATCATAACACGACGAGTCAAGGTGGTAATGGTAAACGTAAGGCTGACGGCGGGTTAGAATTTATGGCTAACACCAATACACATAGTAATAACCAGCACCGTAAGGGGAAAACGCCAGCGCCCCGGTTTGGAGGACCAAAGTTCAACCTTGAGGCCATGATGAATCAGCCTTGCCCAAAGCACAGAACCCAGGATAAGCCGACCAGTCATCTGTGGAAGGTTTGTTTCGTCATGAGGGAGTATGGAAACTCTAATTTTTTCCAGAACAATCACGGCCCGCACGGCGGTTCAGGTTCCAGCTCTCACGGACCTGGTTTTGGAGGTGGCGGTTCAAACTCTGGCTTTCAGGGCCAAGACAATCAAGGTGGTTTGAATCAGCAATCTAGCAAAGGGAATCGGCAGCAGCAATCTGGTTATCAGAGCAATCCAAAGCAATTGAATAGTGGTCAATATCATGTGTTCACCACAAGTCTGTGCAAACAAGATCAGAAAATCCATAAGCGGGCGGTGAACTCAGTTGAGTCGGCAGTACCTCATTATTTAAGGTGATCTAAGCATCCTATTGTATGGAGCCAGGAGGATGACCCACCCCGGGTTGACAATCCAGGTCCATTGGCATTGGTTGTTGCTCCTCAGGTAGGAGGATATAAGCTTACAAAGGTGCTCATGGACGGAGGTAGTAGTATCAATATACTCTACTATGATACTTTTCGTCGTATGAATTTGACTGACACAGATCTCAAGACGTCTTCCACTGTTTTCCATGGGTGGTGCCGGGTAAGTCAGCGTATCCAGTGGGCAAGATAACCCTAGAGGTGGCCTTTGGAGATGACCGTGATTCCAGAGCTGAGAAGCTGACCGTTGAGGTGGTCAAGATTAGGAGCCCATATCATGCTTTGTTCGGGTGGCCGACTAATGCCAAAATTATGGCACGACCTTATTATGTTTATTTACAGCTTAAAATGCCGGGTCATAAGGGCACCATCACGGTGCATGGTGATAGGAAGATTGCTCTGGACTATGAAGAGGGTGATGCTGCGTATGCTGAGTCAGCCTGTGCCACTGAGGAGTTAAAATTTTATAACGATAATGTAGACCCGACAGATATGACGCCTTTGAAGAAGCCAACTATGGAGAATGACCCCCTGTTGAAGTTTAAGTCGGCAGATGACACTAAGATGGTTGATTTTGTTCCTGGCGACTTTTCTAAGCAGTTCAGCATCAGTGCTAATATGGATCCGAAATAGGAAAGCGCGCTCATCGAGTTCATCCGTGAGAACCGGGACATCTTTGCATGGAAACCTTCTGACATTCCAGGTGTACCGAGGGAATTCGCTGAGCACAGTCTTAATGTGGATCCAAAGTTTAAACCGGTCAAGCAATTCCTTCATTGTTTTAATGAAGAGAGGCACAAGGCAATTGGTGAAGAAGTGGCCCGGCTCTTGGCGGTAGGGTTTATCATTGAAGTTTTTCATCCTGAGTGGTTGGCTAACCCGGTGCTGGTACTTAAGAAAAACGACACTTGGCGTATGTGTGTGGATTATACATACCTTAATAAGGCCTGTCCAGCTAACCCTTTTGCTGTCCCTCGTATTGATCAGATTATTGATGCTACGGTGGGTTGTGAGTGTTTGAGCTTTTTGGATGCTTATTCTGGTTATCATCAGATCAAGAAGGCGGTTAAGGACCAGGAGAAGATAGCTTTCATCACTCCCTTTGGAGCCTTCTGCTATGTGTCTATGCCTTTAGGTCTCAAGATTGCCCAGGCGACTTACCGATGGTGTGTTCAGAATTGCCTCTATGACCAGATTGGGCGCAATGTTCACGCCTATGTGGATGATATTATTGTGAAATCCAGGAAGAAGGAGACTTTGATAGATGATTTGAAAGAGACCTTTGACAATCTCCGGGTCTATAAAATGATGCTTAACCCGGCCGAGTGTGTCTTTGGCGTGCCAGTAGGCAAACTATTGGGATTCCTTGTTTTTGAGAGGGGCATTCAAGCTAACCCGGAAAAAGTCAAGGCTATCACTTATTTGGCTAAGCCGGCATGTATCAATTGAAGGAAATATGCCCTAGAGGCAATAATAAAGTTATTATTTATTTCCTTATAATCATGATAAATGTTTATTATTCATGCTAGAATTGTATTTTCCGGAAACATAATACATGTGTGAATACATAGACAAACAGAGTGTCACTAGTATGCCTCTACTTGACTAGCTCGTTAATCAAAGATGGTTATGTTTCCTAACCATGAACAATGAGTTGTTATTTGATTAACGAGGTCACATCATTAGTAGAATGATCTGATTGACATGACCCATTTCATTAGCTTAGCACCTGATCGTTTAGTATGTTGCTATTGCTTTCTTCATGACTTATACATGTTCCTACGACTATGAGATTATGCAACTCCCGTTTACCGGAGGAACACTTTGGGTACTACCAAACGTCACAACGTAAATGGGTGATTATAAAGGAGTACTACAGGTGTCTCCAATGGTCGATGTTGGGTTGGCGTATTTCGAGATTAGGATTTGTCACTCCGATTGTCGGAGAGGTATCTCTGGGCCCTCTCGGTAATACACATCACATAAGCCTTGCAAGCATTACAACTAATATGTTAGTTGTGAGATGATGTATTACGGAACGAGTAAAGAGACTTGCCGTTAACGAGATTGAACTAGGTATTGGATACCGACGATCGAATCTCGGGCAAGTAACATACCGATGACAAAGGGAACAACGTATGTTGTTATGCGGTCTGACCAATAAAGATCTTCGTAGAATATGTAGGAGCCAATATGGGCATCCAGGTCCCGCTATTGGTTATTGACCGGAGACGTGTCTCGGTCATGTCTACATTGTTCTCGAACCCGTAGGGTCCGCACGCTTAAGGTTACGATGACAGTTATATTATGAGTTTATGCATTTTGATGTACCGAAGGTTGTTCGGAGTCCCGGATGTGATCACGGACATGACGAGGAGTCTCGAAATGGTCGAGACATAAAGATTGATATATTGGAAGTCTATGTTTGGACATCGGAAGTGTTCCGGGTGAAATCGGGATTTTACCGGGTTACCGGGAGGTTACCGGAACCCCCCGGGAGCCATATGGGCCATCATGGGCCTTAGTGGAAAGGAGAAAGGGGCAGCCCAAGGGGGCTGCGCGCCTCCCCCCTGCGCCACCTCCTCCTGGCCGGCGCCTCCTCCCCCCTTGGCTCCTTTATATACGGAGGCAGGGGCACCTCTAAACACACAAGTTGACACAAGTTGATCCACGTGATCGATTCCTTAGCCGTGTGCGGTGCCCCCTGCCACCATATTCCTCGATAATACTGTAGCGGAGTTTAGGCGAAGCCCTGCTGCTGTAGTTCATCAAGATCGTCACCACGCCGTCGTGCTGACGAAACTCTTCCCCGACACTTTGCTGGATCGGAGTCCGGGGATCGTCATCGGGCTGAACGTGTGCTCGAACTCGGAGGTGCCGTAGTTTCGGTGCTTGATCGGTTGGATCGTGAAGACGTACGACTACTTCCTCTACGTCGTGTCATCGCTTCCGCAGTCGGTCTGCGTTGGGTACGTAGACAACACTCTCCTCTCGTTGCTATGCATCACATGATCCTGTGTGCGCGTAGGAAATTTTTGAAATTACTACGAAACCCAACAGTGGCATCCGAGCCTAGGTTAATGATGTTGATGTTATATGCACGAGTAGAACACAAGTGAGTTGTGGACGATACAAGTCATACTGCCTACCAGCATGTCATATTTTGGTTCAGCGGTATTGTTGGACGAGACGACCCGGACCAACCTTACGCGTACGCTTATGCGAGACCGGTTCCCTCGACGTGCTTTGCACAGAGATGGCTTGCGGGCGACTGCCTCTCCAACTTTAGTTGAACCAAGTATGGCTACGCCCGGTCCTTGCGAAGGTTAAAACGGAGTCTATTTGACAAACTATCGTTGTGGTTTTGATGCGTAGGTGAGATTGGTTCTTACTTAAGCCCGTAGCAGCCACGTAAAACATGCAACAACAAAGTAGAGGACGTCTAACTTGTTTTTGCAGGGCATGTTGTGATGTGATATGGTCAAGGCATGATGCTGAATTTTATTGTATGAGATGATCATGTTTTGTAACCAAGTTATCGGCAACTGGCAGGAGCCATATGGTTGTCGCTTTATTGTATGCAATGCAATCGCGATGTAATGCTTTACTTTATTACTACGGTAGTGATAGTCGTGGAAGCATAAGATTGGCGAGATGACAACGATGCTACGATGGAGATCAAGGTGTCGCGCCAGTGACGATGGTGATCATGACGGTGCTTCGGAGATGGAGATCACAAGCACAAGATGATGATGGCCATATCATATCACTTATATTGATTGCATGTGATGTTTATCTTTTTATGCATCTTATCTTGCTTTGATTGACGGTAGCATTATAAGATGATCTCTCACTAAATTATCAAGAAGTGTTCTCCCTGAGTATGCACCGTTGCGAAAGTTCTTCGTGCTGAGACACCACGTGATGATCGGGTGTGATAGGCTCTACGTTCAAATACAACGGGTGCAAAACAGTTGCGCACGCAGAATACTCAGGTTAAACTTGACGAGCCTAGCATATACAGATATGGTCTCGGAACACGGAGACCGAAAGGTCGAGCGTGAATCATATAGTAGATATGATCAACATAATGATGTTCACCGATGAAACTACTCCATCTCACGTGATGATCGGACATGGTTTAGTTGATTTGGATCACGTGATCACTTAGAGGATTAGAGGGATGTCTATCTAAGTGGGAGTTCTTTAGTAATATGATTAATTGAACTTAAAATTTATCATGAACTTAGTCCCTGAAAGTATCTTGCTTGTTTATGTTGATTGTAGATAGATGGCTCGTGCTGTTGTTCCGTTGAATTTTAATGCGTTCCTTGAGAAAGCAAAGTTGAAAGATGATGGTAGCAATTACACGGACTGGGTCCGTAACTTGAGGATTATCCTCATTGCTGCACAGAAGAATTACGTCCTGGAAGCACCGCTGGGTGCCAGGCCTGCTGCTGGAGCAACGCCAGATGTTATGAATGTCTGGCAGAGCAAAGCTGATGACTACTCGATAGTTCAGTGTGCCATGCTTTACGGCTTAGAATCGGGACTTCAACGACGTTTTGAACGTCATGGAGCATATGAGATGTTCCAGGAGTTGAAGTTAATATTTCAAGCAAATGCCCGGATTGAGAGATATGAAGTCTCCAATAAGTTCTATAGCTGCAAGATGGAAGAGAACAGTTCTGTCAGTGAGCATATACTCAAAATGTCTGGGTATAATAATCACTTGATTCAATTGGGAGTTAATCTTCTAGATGATTGCGTCATTGACAGAATTCTCCAATCACTGCCACCAAGCTACAAGAGCTTCGTGATGAACTATAATATGCAAGGGATGAACAAGACTATTCCCGAGCTCTTCGCAATGCTAAAAGCTGCGGAGGTAGAAATCAAGAAGGAGCATCAAGTGTTGATGGTTAACAAGACCACTAGTTTCAAAAAAAAAGGGCAAAGGGAAGAAAAAGGGGAACTTCAAAAAGAACGGCAAGCAAGTTGCTGCTCAAGAGAAGAAACCCAAGTCTAGACCTAAGCCTGAAACTGAGTGCTTCTACTGCAAGCAGACTGGTCACTGGAAGCGGAACTGCCCCAAGTATTTGGCGGATAAGAAGGATGGCAAGGTGAACAAAGGTATATGTGATATACATGTTATTGATGTGTACCTTACCAATGCTCGCAGTAGCACCTGGGTATTTGATACTGGTTCTGTTGCTAATATTTGCAACTCGAAACAGGGACTACAGAATAAGCGGGCACTGGCAAAGGACGAGGTGACGATGCGCGTGGGAAACGGTTCCAAAGTCGATGTGATCGCGGTCGGCACGCTACCTCTACATCTACCTTCGGGATTAATATTAGACCTAAATAATTGTTATTTGGTGCCAGCGTTGAGCATGAACATTATATCTGGATCTTGTTTAATGCGAGACGGTTATTCATTTAAATCAGAGAATAATGGTTGTTCTATTTATATGAGTAATATCTTTTATGGTCATGCACCCTTGAAGAGTGGTCTATTCTTACTAAATCTCGATAGTAGTAATACACATATTCATAATGTTGAAACCAAAAGATACAGAGTTGATAGTGAAAGTGCAACTTATTTGTGGCACTGTCGTTTAGGTCATATCGGTGTAAAACGCATGAAGAAACTCCATACTAATGGACTTTTGGAACCACTTGATTATGAATCACTTGGTACTTGCGAACCGTGCCTCATGGGCAAGATGACTAAAACACCGTTCTCCGGTACTATGGAGAGAGCAACAGATTTGTTGGAAATCATACATACCGATGTATGTGGTCCGATGAATGTTGAGGCTCGTGGCGGATATCGTTATTTTCTCACCTTCACAGATGATTTGAGCAGATATGGATATATCTACTTAATGAAGCATAAGTCTGAAACATTTGAAAAGTTCAAAGAATTTCAGAGTGAAGTTGAAAATCATCGTAACAAGAAAATAAAGTTTCTACGATCTGATCGTGGAGGAGAATATTTGAGTTACGAGTTTGGTGTACATTTGAAAAACTGTGGAATAGTTTCGCAACTCACGCCCCCCGGAACACCACAGCGTAATGGTGTGTCCGAACGTCGTAATCGTACTTTACTAGATATGGTGCGATCTATGATGTCTCTTACAGATTTACCACTATCATTTTGGGGATATGCTTTAGAGACGGCCGCATTCACGTTAAATAGGGCACCATCAAAATCCGTTGAGACGACGCCTTATGAACTATGGTTTGGCAAGAAACCAAAGTTGTCGTTTCTTAAAGTTTGGGGCTGCGATGCTTATGTGAAAAAGCTTCAACCTGATAAGCTCGAACCCAAATCGGAGAAATGTGTATTCATAGGATACCCAAAGGAAACTGTTGGGTACACCTTCTATCACAGATCCGAAGGCAAAACATTTGTTGCTAAGAATGGATCATTTCTAGAGAAGGAGTTTCTCTCGAAAGAAGTGAGTGGGAGGAAAGTAGAACTTGACGAGGTAACTGTACCTGCTCCCTTACTGGAAAGTAGTTCATCACAGAAAACGGTTTCAGTGACACCTACACCAGTTAGTGAGGAAGCCAATGATAATGATCATGAAACTTCAGATCAAGATACTACTGAACTTCGTAGATCAACCAGAGTAAGATCCGCACCAGAGTGGTACGGTAATCCTGTTCTGGAGGTCATGCTACTAGATCATGATGAACCTACGAACTATGAAGAAGCGATGGTGAGCCCAGATTCCGCAAAGTGGCTAGAAGCCATGAAATCTGAGATGGGATCCATGTATGAGAACAAAGTATGGACTTTGGTTGACTTGCCCGATGATCGGCAAGCGATTGAGAATAAATGGATCTTTAAGAAGAAGACTGACGCTGATGGTAATGTTACTGTCTACAAAGCTCGACTTGTCGCAAAAGGTTTTCGGCAAGTTCAAGGAATTGACTACGATGAGACCTTCTCACCCGTAGCGATGCTTAAGTCCGTCCGAATCATGTTAGCAATTGCCGCATTTTATGATTATGAAATTTGGCAAATGGATGTCAAAACTGCATTCCTGAATGGATTCCTGGAAGAAGAGTTGTATATGATGCAACCAGAAGGTTTTGTCGATCCAAAGGGAGCTAACAAAGTGTGCAAGCTACAGCGATCCATTTATGGACTGGTGCAAGCCTCTCGGAGTTGGAATAAACGTTTTGATAGTGTGATCAAAGCATTTGGTTTTATACAGACTTTTGGAGAAGCCTGTATTTACAAGAAAGTGAGTGGGAGCTCTGTAGCATTTCTGATATTATATGTGGATGACATATTACTGATTGGAAATGATATAGAATTTCTGGATAGCATAAAGGGATACTTGAATAAAAGTTTTTCAATGAAAGACCTCGGTGAAGCTGCTTACATATTAGGCATTAAGATCTATAGAGACAGATCAAGACGCTTAATTGGACTTTCACAAAGCACATACCTTGACAAAATTTTGAAGAAATTCAAAATGGATCAAGCAAAGAAAGGGTTCTTGCCTGTGTTACAAGGTGTGAAATTGAGTAAGACTCAATGCCCGACCACTGAAGAAGATAGAGAGAATATGAAAGATGTTCCCTATGCATCAGCCATAGGCTCTATCATGTATGCAATGCTGTGTACCAGACCTGATGTGTGCCTTGCTATAAGTTTAGCAGGGAGGTACCAAAGTAATCCAGGAATGGATCACTGGACAGCGGTCAAGAACATCCTGAAATACCTGAAAAGGACTAAGGATATGTTTCTCGTATATGGAAGTGACAAAGAGCTCATCGTAAAAGGTTACGTTGATGCAAGCTTTGACACTGATCCGGACGATTCTAAATCGCAAACCGGATACGTGTTTACATTAAACGGTGGAGCTGTCAGTTGGTGCAGTTCTAAACAAAGCGTCGTAGCGGGATCTACATGTGAAGCGGAATACATAGCTGCTTCGGAAGCAGCAAATGAAGGAGTCTGGATGAAGGAGTTCATATCCGATTTAGGTGTCATACCTAGTGCATCGGGTCCAATGAAAATCTTTTGTGACAATACTGGTGCAATTGCCTTGGCAAAGGAATCCAGATTTCACAAAAGGACCAAACACATCAAGAGACGCTTCAACTCCATCCGGGATTTAGTCCAGGTGGGAGACATAGAGATTTGCAAGATACATACGGATCTGAATGTTGCAGACCCATTGACTAAGCCTCTTCCACGAGCAAAACATGATCAGCACCAAAGCTCCATGGGTGTTAGATTCATTACAGTATAATCTAGATTATTGACTCTAGTGCAAGTGGGAGACTGAAGGAAATATGCCCTAGAGGCAATAATAAAGTTATTATTTATTTCCTTATAATCATGATAAATGTTTATTATTCATGCTAGAATTGTATTTTCCGGAAACATAATACATGTGTGAATACATAGACAAACAGAGTGTCACTAGTATGCCTCTACTTGACTAGCTCGTTAATCAAAGATGGTTATGTTTCCTAACCATGAACAATGAGTTGTTATTTGATTAACGAGGTCACATCATTAGTAGAATGATCTGATTGACATGACCCATTTCATTAGCTTAGCACCTGATCGTTTAGTATGTTGCTATTGCTTTCTTCATGACTTATACATGTTCCTACGACTATGAGATTATGCAACTCCCGTTTACCGGAGGAACACTTTGGGTGCTACCAAACGTCACAACGTAAATGGGTGATTATAAAGGAGTACTACAGGTGTCTCCAATGGTCGATGTTGGGTTGGCGTATTTCGAGATTAGGATTTGTCACTCCAATTGTCGGAGAGGTATCTCTGGGCCCTCTCGGTAATACACATCACATAAGCCTTGCAAGCATTACAACTAATATGTTAGTTGTGAGATGATGTATTACGGAACGAGTAAAGAGACTTGCCGTTAACGAGATTGAACTAGGTATTGGATACCGACGATCGAATCTCGGGCAAGTAACATACCGATGACAAAGGGAACAACGTATGTTGTTATGCGGTCTGACCGATAAAGATCTTCGTAGAATATGTAGGAGCCAATATGGGCATCCAGGTCCCGCTATTGGTTATTGACCAGAGACATGTCTCGGTCATGTCTACATTGTTCTCGAACACGTAGGGTCCGCACGCTTAAGGTTACGATGACAGTTATATTATGAGTTTATGCATTTTGATGTACCGAAGGTTGTTCGGAGTCCCGGATGTGATCACGGACATGACGAGGAGTCTCGAAATGGTCGAGACGTAAAGATTGATATATTGGAAGCCTATGTTTGGACATCGGAAGTGTTCCGGGTGAAATCGGGATTTTACCGGGTTACCGGGAGGTTACCGGAACCCCCCGGGAGCCATATGGGCCATCATGGGCCTTAGTGGAAAGGAGAAAGGGGCAGCCCAAGGTGGCTGCGCCTCTTTCCCCTCCCCTAGTCCTATTAGGACTAGGAGAAGGTGGCCGGCCCCCCTCTCTCCCTTCCCCTCCGAGGAATCCTAGTTGGACTAGGATTGGGGGGAGGAATCCTACTCCCAGAGGGAGTAGGACTCTCCTGCGCTCTTTGGCCGGCCAGCCTCCCCTCCTCTCCTCCTTTATATACGGAGGCAGGGGCACCTCTAAACACACAAGTTGACACAAGTTGATCCACGTGATCGATTCCTTAGCCGTGTGCGGTGCCCCCTGCCACCATATTCCTCGATAATACTGTAGCGGAGTTTAGGCGAAGCCCTGCTGCTGTAGTTCATCAAGATCGTCACCACGCCGTCGTGCTGACGAAACTCTTCCCCGACACTTTGCTGGATCGGAGTCCGGGGATCGTCATCGAGCTGAACGTGTGCTCGAACTCGGAGGTGCCGTAGTTTCGGTGCTTGATCGGTTGGATCGTGAAGACGTACGACTACTTCCTCTACGTCGTGTCATTGCTTCCGCAGTCGGTCTGCGTTGGGTACGTAGACAACACTCTCCTCTCGTTGCTATGCATCACATGATCCTGTGTGCGCGTAGGAAATTTTTTGAAATTACTACGAAACCCAACATCAATGACGTCCAGCAGTTGGCGGGTCGTATTGCAGGTTTTAGCCAGTTTATAAGCCGCCTGAGAGAGAAGGCTAACCCTTTGTATCAAATTATGAAGAAGACAGATGACTTTGTCTGGAGTGATGCTGCTAATGAGGCGTTTGAGGCGCTTAAGAGACAGCTGGCTGAACTGCCAGTTCTTGCAACTCCTATTGAGAAGGAGCCCTTGCTTTTATATGTCGTTGCAAACAACAGAGTTGTCAGTGTGGCAGTTGTGGTTGAAAGGAAGGAGTCAGGCAAAGGAGTATCCAGTTCAAAGGCCGGTTTATTATGTCAGTGAGGTACTCATTGAGTCTAAGCAGAGATACCCACATTGTCAGAAATTGGTTTATGGCGTGTTCATGGCTAGTCGCAAGTTGAAGCAATATTTCCTTGGTCATCCCATCACTGTGGTTAGTTCTGCTCCCTTGGGGGATATTATTCAAAACAGAGAAGCCACAGGTCGGGTAGCTAAGTGGGCCATTAAGCTTGGACCCCATGGCTTGAAGTTTATGCCTCAGACAACTATAATGTCTCAAGCACTTGTGGATTTCATCAATGATTGGACAGAACTGCAGATGCCTGATGATAAATGGGATAGCACCTATTGGACTATTCACTTTGATGGATCCAGGCAATTGGAAGGCTCGGGGGCTTGAGTTATATTGACTTCCCCACGAGGTGATAATTTTTGTTTTTTTAAGGTTGATGTTCCCTTGTACTAACAATGCAGCTGAGTATGAAGCCTTACTCCATGGTTTTCGGATGGCTAAAGAGATGAATCTAAGCTGGGTAAGGTGTTTTGGCGACTCAGATTTGGTGGCTCAGCAAGTGTCAGGAACTTGGGATTCAAAGGATCCACTCATGGCATCTTATCATCGATAGGTTGATACTATTGGTGGTCATTTCAAGGGTTATCAAGTGGAGCATGTTGATCACAGGAAAAATGAAGCCACTGATGGATTAAGCCGGCTAGGATCTCAGCGTAAGCCGGTACCCCCTAATGTTTTCCTCGATGTTTTGCATAACCCATCAGTTAAGTTGCCTACAGAGGAAGATCTTGCAATTCCTGACCCGGAGGCACAATTGGTGGTGGCTCTCCATGTTATTCGTGATTGGATTGTTCCGTATTTGGCTTAATTGACCCGGGGTGAGTTACCTGAGGATGAAACATTGGCTAGGCAAATAACCCGGAGGTCTAAGTCAATGACTATTGTCAACGATGAGCTACACAGACGCAGTGTTACAGGGGTGTTTCAACGATGTATTTCTCCTAAGGAGGGACGTGAAATTCTAAGGGAGATTCATGAAGGAGATTGCGGCCATCATGCCGGCTCTAAATCCCTAGTTGCTAAAGCTTTTCGTCATGGGTTTTATTGGCTGACAGCTCATGCTGATGCGGAAGATCTAGTTAGTAAATGTGACGGTTGTCAGAAATTTTCAAGACGAGCTCATGTGGCGGCTCAAGAGTTGAGGATGATTCCAATTACTTGACCATTTGTAGTCTGGGGGCTGGATATGGTTGGGCCTTTTAAGAGGTCCAAGGACAAAAAGACTCATCTCCAGGTAGCTGTTGAGAAGTTTACAAAGTGGGTTGAAGCTGAGGCAGTCAGCAAATGTGATGCAGCAACGATGGTTCAATTCATCAAAAAGGTGATCTTTCATTTTGGATACCCTCATAGTATCATCACTAATAATGGTACTAATCTGTCTAAGGGTGCAATGAAAGAATTCTGTCAACAAGAGCATGTCCGACTTGATGTATCATCGGTGGCTCATCCCCAGTCTAATGGACAAGCTAAAAGAGCCAATCAAGAAATCTTGAGAGGTATCAAGCCCCGTCTTATGGTCCCGTTGCAGAGGATGCCGGGTTGTTGGGTGGAAGAATTGACCTCAGTGCTTTGGAGTATCAATACCACCCCCAACATATCTACGGGTTACACGCCTTTCTTCATGATTTACGGAGCAGAGGCGGTTCTCCATAGTGACATACGTCATGACTCGCCCTGTGTGGCGGATTATGTTGAAGCTGATAATGAGAAAGCACGTCAGGATGCTATTGACCTTTTGGATGAAGAGCGTGACCTTGCGGCAGCTCAGCAGCGATTTACCAGAAGGATCTGTGTCATTATCACAACCGTCGAGTTAAAACCAGAACCTATCAAGAAGGAGATTTGGTGCTCCGGCTCATCCAGGATCAAACTGACATGCACAAGTTATCCCCACCTTGGGAAGGACCTTTTGTGGTCAGCAAAAATCTGAACAACGGGTCATACTACCTTATCAATGTTTGAGACCACAAGGACTCACGCACGTCGGAGGAGGAGACCCACCGGCCATGGTATATTGCTCATCTTCAGCCTTATTACACCTGAGCCACCAGCTCTTGTGATGTACATACTTTTACCAATGTATATATTATGATTAGTATAATAAAGCCGACATCCCTGATGATTCAGGGCCTCTGTCGTTTCATTTCTGAGAATCTAAGTCTTTATTGTTACTTCATAAGGTCACTTGGGGGCTTCGTGCTCATTGAGCATAGATACGACTACCCTTTTGATCCGGCTTGTATGCCATGATTGCAAAATACTTGGGGGCTTCCTGCTCATTGAGCATAGCTATGATTACCCTACTGGTCCGGCTTGTATGCCTGGATCAGAATATTACTTGGGGTCTCCTTGTTAACTGAACAGAGCTGTGTTGATCCTCGTAATAGGCTTGGACGCTAGGTGTATTCACCAAAAATCCGGGTTATCCTGCCTTTGTATGCTTGCCACTCCGACTAGGTAATTCTAGAATGACTCGCCATACTCTTGACAGTCAATCTTATAAAGACCCTAAACTTGTCAATGTTAAAATGACGATTGGTCATGTGAGGCTCAGCTTACATGTTTGAATTAAGGAGTAACTCAGTGGCCGTGCAGCCCTCGAATAACACTTGATGTTGAGGCTTCACAGCCTTTGAATGCCTTGTTTTTCTGGTTTATATTGACTTTGAATCTTTTTGGTGATTTCTGTTTGTACCATATTGATATATGGTTGAAAGTTGATTTGGGCCATGTTGCCTTAATCATTATGATTCACATTTGAAAATATCCGGTGTTTTGCTAAACCATCCTGGCTTTGGATGTTAAGTCGCCAGTATATGATGATCATATGTTTGGAGTTCTGTACTCTCATTTTTTTGGGATGTTACCCTTTGCTGTCTATGGCGTTTTAAGCCGGCAGTACGAATAACTTGCACAAAGCGCTGCGCTCTGAGTGTGGGCCATTACCCTTACTGCATGTAGCATGGTAAGCCGACAATATGCATAAGTATCACAAGTATGATATTTATTTTGTTATGATTATATGAGGTTTTGATAAACCGGCCATGGTTATGGATGATGCAGTCGCCAGTGGTTTTTTTATATGGGGCATTATGACCCGCCGTGGGGTAAACCACCAAGGGACTTGTGCTCTGTTTGTATGAAGGGTGTATGACAACATGATCAACAAAGTTGAAGATGATTATGAGCATAAACAGTGGATCATCAAATAAGATCAAACGGCTCATAAGGGTTATGCAAATCAACACGCGAGATGGCATGGTACATCATTCTTTTCAAACTAGCATATTACAAGGCATCAGATGGCCCCAAAGAATAAGTGTTTTGGTGAAGTATTTCAAATGGCAGATGTTAAGCCGGCCTTCGGATTACTGATTTTGACCTTGGTGGGTAGAGGATTACGGTTCATCTTGCACCGGTTCATCGTCTTCCTCTTCACCCATTGGCTGGAAATCAGAGGTTGCCCAATTGATCCCAGTCAAAGCTTTGAATACAACCTCGTCACCAATAAGTGTTGACGGGTCAATGTCAGGGGTGAAAGTGTGCTTATGAATTGGATGAATAAGGTCCTGGGATTCATGAGTCGATGCTTTAACCTTCTTGTTGTCAGCATCATAAACCGCCTGATAATGGGACATGTCGGTATCTTCAGCTAATTTGCTTTCTAAATGACGCATTTCTCTTGCTATTGAAGCAAAGTCCTTAGCAATGAAGGGAGACCCGTCCCCTTTACACTAGGGCAGCCATTGGTCAAGTCTTCCGGGTCAAGATCTGCTTGCCACGCCTTGGCCCGGGTTAGTGCGGTGATTGCATCGGCTCTTGCAGCTGATCGTTTAAGTTCCTCAACCCATTGGGGCAGCACAAATAACTTCTCCAGCGTGTCCTTGATGAGGGTTGGCGGTTGTTTTTTGTGTGAGGCAGCAGAGATAGCTCATTGCGCGCCAGTGTACAGTTGCTCTATAAGCGTATAGACGGCTTTCAGCTTCTTGCGCATGTCTGAGCCAAGATGGGCGATTCTGGAGCCTGCATTACCAAGTAAATCTATAAGATGGATGAATGATTATTACAATGCATTGGTAGTAACAAATTGAGATAAAGTTACTTACTGAAGATGGCAACAGTCATGGTATTTATTTGATGTTTTAAACCGGCAAGCTCTTCCGCCACTTGTTTAAGGGCTACTTCTGCTACTTCTGCTCTCTTCAACAGAGATGTTTTCTCCATCTCCCAGCCTGCTTGGTCAGCCTTGAAATTCTTCTTCAGCTTCTCCATCTCTGGCAAGGTAGTGGTTAATTCAGATTTGGCCTTGGAGGTTTCAGATTATTGAGACTTGATATTCTCTTGAAGATTGATGACTTGGGATTCTTTGACATTGAGTTCAGCCTGTAGGATGCAAACAATAGGCGGGGTTACAATCATCTTATTTAAAAGTCCCAAGCACAATACAAGTAATTCACTTGGCACTTGGGGGCTAATGCACATTGCTCTTTTTAAAGACAATTTCCTGATGACTCGGATATACTATGGTGACTATAGCCAAGTCATGGGGGCTATATACTTGGATTTTATTGAAAACTATGGTAATGAGACCCGGCTTATCTTAACAGATTAAGCCAGCCCTTGGGGGCTACTGGTGCAAAATTGAATCATTACTATTGAAAGTCCCGGCTTATCTTGACAGATTAAGCCGGCCCTTGGGGGCTACATGTGCAAAGTTAAAGCATTATTATTTGAAGTCCCTGCTTATCTTGAAAGTACAAGCCAGCCCTTGGGGGCTACTGGATTTGATCTAAAGGCTATCTAAAGTCTATAGTGCATTCAATTCTGTCATATCCTGTAGACTTGGCGGCTGATAAAGTATGTGTATATGAAGAAGTCTAGTGTTTACCTCAAAGTGTTCCTTCATGAGATTCACTAAGCCAGCCTCGAAGTCACGACTTGTGTGCAGACGGTTCAAGTACTCAGCGTGGATCTCCTGAGCGCTGTAGTGAGCATAGCTCTCTAAATTGACTGACCACTTGCCTTTTGTCAGCAACAGAAATTTCTTCCTTGGCGTTGTGCTTTGACAAGACATTGGGATTACCCCGCGCTGTATTACCAAGCCCAGTGATGATAACATCATCAGCCTTTTCTTCAGTAGGCTTCATGGGACTTGGTGGTTTGATGGGACTTGGCGGCTTGTGGGTGACTGGATCAACATCCATATGATCTATGGTAACGTTGTGCTCTTCCAAAGGCGGCTCATCAGCTGTGGCTTCAGGGGCGTCTTAGGAAGTGTCTGTTGACTGCTTCTCCAGTTCAGAAGGGTTGTCAGTCGTTTTTGTCACCTTCATCTTCTTGCTGGGCTTTGACATAGCTCTGTGAATGAAACAAAAGATGAGGTTAACACAACAATTGAGTACATGATTGAAAGCAGAGATTTAATATTCTTACCCAGGCACAGTCTTGAAGACTGGGATATGAGTCCCCGTTGAGTCGCCAGAGGAGGATTGAGACGTTCCCTGGTAATTTAAGTCGGAAGGATTAAGAGGTTGTTGAAAAAGACCCGCCTTGGGATAAGTTAAGTAAGGAATTGTTGAAACCTCTAGACGATGCTTGCGGGGAGCTGGAGTGTTTGGTAAGCCGGAGGAAAGGATCCCGCCTCCGCTATTCTGGGTTATGCGGCGAGCTTCATGTTGCTGCTTCTTGAAAATAAAGTTGGGATCCAAATAAGCCAAAGGATGAGAAAACCTTACTTTCCGGCTTGCTTGTCGAGTTTTCTATTTTGGCAGAGATTCTGAGCCGAAGGAAAGAACAGTTACCTCTTCGTCGCCCGCACGGCTGGCTTCCACTTCATCCTGATAATAGTCATTGTCAATGAGATGTACAAAAAATGAGCCAAGAGAATCAAGTTCTACCTCCAACTCATCACCATCACCATCATCATCCAAGTCAAGTAACTCAGAGGGGTCGGTCTTCTTCTTGGCAGGCTTTTTGTTAGCCTTGGTCTTGGTCCGGGTCTTCTTGGCCGGCTTGTCCTGGAGCTTCCTCTTCCCAAAGGGAGAATCGGCCTGTGGAAGTCAGATGATTATAAGAGGATAGTGTTAATGAAAGCATGATTCAATTGAAAAAATATGTGCAAAACTTATAGCTGGCGGCTGGTTGAAGGTGCAGAAAGTACTAAGTCCGGTTTTATCTACCAAGCTTTCATTCAATAAAGCCTTGGTTGGATCATTGATTTCTGCGTCAGATAATTGAATCTCGGAGTGGAGTTGTGGATCTTTCAAATCGCCAGTGTACTCGCACATTAAGCCGGGCCGGCAGCTTAAGGGAAGAATCCTCCAGGTAACCCAGCATCGAACAAGGTCGATGCCGGTTAAACCGTTAGCTATGAAGGCTCCGATTTTTGAAAAAGTGCACGCATACTTGACCCGTTTCTTCGTGCTGATTCGCTCTGGGAGTCGATGTGTTTTGCTGAGCCGGTGTTCACGGTAACCTAGCAGGGGATTCTCACCCTTTGGAGACGTATCTTGGCAATAAAACCAAGTCTGGTTCCAGTCCTTAGGATGACTGGGCGGCTTGGCATATGGGAAGGTGGCGTCCTTTCGCTTCTGGATTGAAACTCCGCCTAGCTCTAAGCTGGGCCCATATGTGAATTTTTTCTGCCGGTTCAAGTAATAGAACTCCTTGAACAGTTCGACAGTGGGCTCTTCTTGAAGATAAGCTTTGTAAAAAACTTGGAAGTTGCAAATGTTGGAGACAGAATTCGGCCCGATATCTTGAGGCTGAAGCTGGAAAAGTGTAACACATCTCGAAAGAATTTTGTACCGGGCGGGGTAAACCCCCGGATCATATGGTCAGTGAAAATGGTTACTTCTCCTTCCTTGGGCTCAGGAGGATTTTTAGTGCTTGGGACCCTCCAGTGGATGTCGTCTTTTTTGGATAAGACGCCAGTTTGAACAGAATTGTTCAGGTCTTCCTCGGTAACCCGGGATGCTACCCAGTTGCATGAGGTGAAGGTCAAAGAAAATATTGCTGGTTTAAGATTATGTTGTTAAGCCGGACATTGGTTCAAAGGTAAGAACTATAAACCTGTACTGTGTTAAGCCGGAGGGTAATGTGTTGGATTATGCAGAGCAATCTACTAGCGGCTTAAGAGGGGACTAATGCTACCTGGCGGGTTATGGTTTATTAGTTAATCCACCGACACAGTTATCAGTTTTCAGATCTATAAGTGAAGGATTGCTAAGTGTTGGACAAACAGTTTCCATAGATTGATGTTATAATTCTGGATCGACAGCAATTCAGAAATTGAAGAAAAACCTAAACCTAAGATGGCGGCAGCAGCAAAGTGCATATGCTTAGATGAGATCTTCTACGAAGGGGAGGTATTCATATATTAAAATGAGGGCCATGTTGCTACCACATAAGTTTAGTGCCACATACAGATCAAAGGCTACTCGATCTAGAGGGAAAAACGAAGAACATCAAAGAACACAGACGAACAAGTAAAAACCCTAATGGCAGATCTGTGTTGGGGTAAAGTTGAACTTACTCGACGCAGATGGATAGCGAAGGTGCGTCGTGGATCTTTGGTTCGTTCAGGATGATGCAGCGACCAGAGTTGGTGCAGCGGAGCTCGAGCGCATGTGGTGTCGAGAGGAAGAGGACGAAGACGAGGAGGCAAGGGAAAAAATGAAAAGGACCCCTGTCCCTATTTATAAGGAAGTGGATAGATGGCATGCGCGGGAATCAAGGAGGCTGAAAAAATGATTATGTGACAGCACAGACGCCTTGATTTCGGGAGGTTTATTAAAAGTGAAGGTATATTGAGATTTGGGCCTAGTATGATATTAATGCAAGATGACATCATGGAGGGTTAGCACCATTCTGAGAGCTGACGTCATGGCAGGTTATTAGATTTCATAAGGACTAACGGTGAAGGATTTTTTTCTAAGTCAAGCATTGAAGTTTGATGTGAACAAGTTCACATCAACCTGGTGCCTAATGTTGGTGATATAACTATTGGGTATGACCCGCCCAGGAGGTGCTGGGTCATACCACTGGCGGTTCATAATGAGAAGGCCCAAGAAGATGTTGAAGATGGCGGTTCATGAAGCAAGCTTACTAAAGGCCCATGACCCAGAGGAGACTTGAGGCCCACGGGCATAAACCGCCATATGTATAACTTGTATGTTAAGGAAAGTTTAGTTTGTCACCGAGCCGGCACATTGTGTATGAGCCAGGCCAGGACTCTATAAGCCGCCGGACAGCAGCCTGTGTATATAAAGGGGTAACCCGATGTTGGGTTAGGGCAAGAAATAACAAGTCGAGAACTAGGTCAAGCGCATTCGCTCCCCGGTAATTGAAACCCAAGCAATACAACCTAATGTAGGAGTAGGCCTTTACCTTGTTGCGAGGGGCCGAGCTTGGGTAAAACTCTCTGTGTCCATTATCCCATTTAACCCCTTCAAGCTAACTATGCTGCGATGGCTCCACACCTAAGTCCTCATGATAGGGCATCTGTCGTGACAATTCCACGACAAACATCTTTGAAAGGTAGTAGGTGCATTGCATAAACCAAAAGGCATACGTCTATAAGCAAAGGTACCGGAAGGGCAAGTAAAAGTGGTTTTCTTTTGATCATCTTTTGACATAGGTATTTGAGAGAAACCAGAATAACCATCTAGAAAGCAAAAATGAGTATGTTTGGATAGTCTTTCTAGCATTTGATCAATAAAAGGTAGAGGGTAATGATCTTTTCTAGTAGATTTATTCAATTTGCGAAAATCAATTACCATTATACAACCTGTAACAATTCTTTGTGGAATCAATTCATTCTTATCATTAAACAACAGTAATACCTCCCTTCTTAGCGACACAATGAACATGGCTTAACCATTGACTATCGGCAATAGGATAAATTATACCTGCCTCCAGAAGCTTTAGTATTTCATTTCTTACCACTTCTTTCATCTTAGGAAACCGTCGTTGATGATCAACAACTGGTTTAGCATCTTTCTCCAATTTTATTTTGTGCTGACATAGAGTGGGACTAATTCCCTTAAGATCATCAAGAGTATATCCAATAGCGGCACGGTGCTTCTTTAGAGTTTTCAATAATTTCTTTTCTCCATGCTCTGAAAGGTTAGCGCTAGTAATAGAGAAACTACAGGAATTGCACTCACACTAGCACACACATCACATAAGCCATGATAACAATGATATCCTATTTTAACAGAAACTACAGGCATGCCAACAACAGGTTTATGTCCATTTTGCATCATGCTTTTATATCAATATTTATTACATTATGGGCTGTTATTACACATTATATCTCAATACTTATGGCTATTCTCTCTTATTTTACAAGGTTTACCATGAAGAGGGGGAATGCCGGCAGCTGGAATTCTGGTTGGAAAAGGAGCAAACATTGGAAACCTATTTTGCACAGCTCCAAAAATCCTGAAACTCCACGGAACTTATTTCTGGAATTAATAATTACTGAGCGAAAGAAACACCAGAGGGAGCCCACACCCTGGCCAGGAGGGTGGGGGCGCGCCCACCCCTACTGGGCGTGCCCCCTGTCTCCTGGGCCCCCTGGTGGCCCTCCGGTGTCCATATTTTGCTATGTGAAGGCTTTTACCCTGGAAAATATGGGGGGCAAGCTTACGGGACGTAACTTTGCCGACACAAGGCGGAACCTTGGCGGAACCAATCTAGAGCTCCGGCAGAGCTGTTCTGCCGGGGAAACTTCCCTCCGGGAGGGGGAAATCATCACCATCGTCATCACCAACGATCCTCTCATCGGGTGGGGGTCAATCTCCATCAACATCTTCACCAGCACCATCTCCTCTTAAAACCCTAGTTCATCTCTTGTATCCAATCTTGTATCAAAACCACAAATTGGTACCTGTGGGTTGCTAGTAGTGTTGATTACTCCTTGTAGTTGATGCTAATTGGTTTACTTGGTGGAAGATCATATGTTCAGATCCTTAATGCATATTATTACTCCTCTGATTATGAACATGAATATGCTTTGTGAGTAGTTACGTTTGTTCCTGAGGACATGGGTGAAGTCTTGCTATTAGTAGTCATGTGAATTTGGTATTCGACATTTTGATGAGATGTATGTTGTCTTTCCTCTAGTGGTGTTATGTGAATGTCGACTACATGAAACTTCACCATTATTTGGGCCTAGAGGAAGGCATTGGGAAGTAATAATTAGATGATGGGTTGCTAGAGTGAGAGAAGCTTAAACCCTAGTTTATGCGTTGCTTCGTAAGGGGCTGATTTGGATCCATATGTTTAATGTTGTGGTTAGGTTTACCTTAATACTTCTTTTGTAGATGCATATTCTTGCAATAGGGGTTAATCATAAGTGGGATGCTTGTCCAAGTAAGGGAAGTACCCAAGCACCGGTCCACCCACATATAAAATTATCAAAGTACCGAATGCGAATCATATGAGCTTGATGAAAACTAGCTTGACGATAATTCACATGTGTCCTCGGGAGCTCTTTTCTCATTATAAGAAATTGTCCAGGCTTTTCCTTTGCTACAAAAAGGATTGGGCCACCTTGTTGTACTTTATTTACTTTCATTGCTTGTTACTCACTACAATTTATCTTATCACAAAATTATCCGTTACCTACAATTTCAGTGCTTGCAGAGAAAACCTTACTGAAAACCGCTTGTCATTTCCTTCTGCTCCTCGTTGGGTTCGACACTCTTACTTATCGAAAGGACTACGATAGATCCCCTATACTTGTGGGTTATCAAGACTCTTTTCTGGCGCCGTTGCCGGGGAGCGTAGCGCTTTTGGTGAGTGGAACTTGGTAAGGAAACATTTATATAGTGTGCTGAAATTTTCTGTCACTCGTTACTATGGAAACTAATCCTTTGAGGGGCTTGTTCGGGGTATCTTCACCCCGACCAGAAGAGCAAAGAGTTGTTCCTCAACCTACTGAACCTACTGAAAATATTTACTTTGAGATTACTTCGGGTATGATAGAAAAACTGCTAGCTAATCCATTTGCAGGAGATGGAACATTGCATCCCGATTTACACCTTATCTTTGTGGATGAAGTTTGTGGATTATTTAAGCTTGCAGGTATTCCCGATGATGTTGTCAAAAGGAAGGTCTTCCCTTTATCTTTGAAGGGAGATGCATTGACATGGTATAGGCTATGTGATGATACGGGATCTTGGAATTATAAATGATTGAAGTTGGAATTTCACCAGAAGTTCTATCCTATGCATCTTGTTCATCGTGATCGCAATTACATATATAATTTCTGGCCTCGTGAAGGAGAAAGCATCGCTCAAGCTTGGGGGAGGCTTAAATCAATGTTATATTCATGCCCCAATCATGAGCTCTCCAGAGAAATGATTATTCGAAATTTTTATGCTTGGCTTTCTCCCAATGATCGCAACATGCTCGGTACTTCCTGTGCTGGTTCTTATATGCTGAAGACTATTGAATTCAAATGGGACTTACTGGAAAGAATTAAACGCAACTCTGAAGATTGGGGTTCCGACGGTGGTAAGGAGTTAGGTATGACACCTAAGTTTGATTGTGTTAAGTCTTTTATATGGATACCGATGCTTTCCATGGATTTAGTGCTAAATATGGACTTGACTCTGAGATAGTAGCTTCTTTCTGTGAATCTTTTCCTACTCACGTTGATCTCCCTAAGGAGAAGTGGTTTAAATATAATCCTCCCGTTGAAGTAAAAGTAGTTGCACCTATTACAGTTGAAGAAAAGACTGTCACCTTAGTGATCCTATCGTTCCTACTACTTATGTTGAGAAACCTCCTTTTCCTGTTAGGACAAAGGATCATGCTAAAACTTCGACTGTTGCTCGTAAGAGTAATACTAGGACTTATACACCTCCTGAGCAAATTAAAGTTGAACCTAGTATTGCTATGGTTAAAGATCTCTTGGATGATGATTTAGATGGGCATGTTATTTATTTCTGTGGTGAGACTGCTAATATTGTTAAACCAGATACTAAGATACATAGACCTGTTGTAGGCATGCCTATTATTTCTGTTAAGATAGGAGATCATTGTTATCATGGCTTATGTGATATGGGTGCTAGTGCTAGTGCGATACCCTATGACTTATATAAAGAAATTATGCATGATGTTGCACCCGTTGAATTGGAAGGTATTGATGTTACTATCAAGCTTGCCAATAGAGATACTATTTCACCAGTTGGGATTGTTAGAGATGTTGAAGTCTTGTGTGGGAAGGTTAAATATCCTGCTGATTTTCTTATTCTTAGTTCCCCACAAGATGACTTTTGTCCCATTATTTTTGGTAGACCCTTCTTAAATACAGTTAATGCTAGGATTGATTGTGAAAAGGATACTGTTACAATTGGCTTAGAGGGTATGTCTCATGAGTTTAATTTTGCTAAGTTTCATAGACAACCTCGTGATAGAGAATCACCTAGTAAGGATGAGATTATTGGTCTTGCTTCTATTATCGTGCCTCCTACTGATCCGTTAGAATAATATTTGCTAGATCATGAAAATGATATGTTTATGAAGGAAAGAAAGGAAATAGATGAAGTGTTCCTTCAACAGGAACCTATGCTGAAACACAACCTACCCGTTGAAATTCTAGGGGATCCCCCTCCACTAAAGGGTGCACTACTAGAAAAACCCCTACTAATGGCGCACCTAGTATGGCTATTAATGGCGCATCTGTGGTGCGCCATTAATAGCACGCCATTAGTAAATTTTACTAATGGCGCACCACCTGGTGCGCCATTAGTATCTGGTATACTAATGGCGCACCGCGGGTGCGCCATTAGTATAGGCCAGGGTGCGCCATTAGTATGCCTCCCAGGGGCCATGTATACCCAGGTGCTTTGGCATACTAATGGCGCACGACCTCTGGATGCGCCATTAGTAACCGCGGCATACTAATGGCGCACTACCCAGTGATGTGCCATTAGTATGCACTGTCATAATAATGGCGCACTGTCATGTGATGCGCCATTAGTATGAATATTAGGTTTTTTTTTATTTTTTTATTTTCTGTTTTTTGCACAGGTTACAAAATGTATAATTTGACAAAATATAGACAGCACACCCAACAACAGATTCATCGAATGCAATAGAAGATTAGTCTTTGAATACAATTCATCATATTAGTCTCCGAATACAATTCATCATATTAGTCTCCGAATTGAAAAGACCGAACAAAGATAGAACATTATATTACAAGTCTCGAGACCACGAGTAGCGAGTTTGTCTTCACATTACAAGTCGATATCGATCATCTAAACTACCATCACATAGAAGCGAGTTGCGGTCATCACGATGAGCATCATCACGATGAAACTCGTCTTCATCCGGTTCCTCCAACGCTCCCTCCCCTCTCCCGCTAGATAGCGGGCGTATCTAGATTGGGCCTCGGCCCTAGTGGTGTACCCTTTGTAACTGTTACCGCTGAATCGGTGAACCTGTCTCCGACACTCCTCCCAGTCATCGTAGACTCCGGGAACCTTACCCTTGTACACGACATACGTCGGCATCGCTATGCACTAGCCAAACGAAACGTTAGTACCAATTCACAGACAATACATAAGCAATATATAAGTATGCAACAGAACGATCGGAAGAGAAAAGCAAGACATTAATAGCATCGATTACATCTAAGTTGAACGACTCTCGAAACCAAAGAGACATACTACAAGTTCATTAAAGTTTAATTACAACATGAGCCAATCGATGTTTCAGAACTAGACACTGCATCACTGCTTTCGACTCGACTCAAGGGACCGGAGCGTGGATGAAGCCGCCGTCTATCATGGGAGTCATGAAATAACGGTCGTTGTCAGCCTGCATTTGTAGCATTGTGTCGATGTCACTGTTGGACGGTTGATTTCTGAGGTAGAACTGCCCCGAGGTACGAAGGACATCTTGATGGATGATTTTCGCAAACTCCGACTGGATGCGAAAGAATTCTTGTCGGAGGTCCGCGTCCTGGATTGCCGACACGCTCGCGGCCCAATCTTTGAGTTTACTCGGTAGCAGAAGTTGATGATGGTCCCGTACGATCGCCCGCATGTGATGGATGGCGTAGTAGGCACCCTTCTGACCGCCAGGCGGCTGCTTGACGCAGCAGAACATCGTATTGTGGGAGAACACGTGCTTGCCGTACTTACGAATAGGCCTGGTGAAGGTGCCTCCAGATTTGGCATAGCCGGGGAGAACATCATCAAGAACCTTCTTGACATTTGTGTAGTCTACGTTCGACTGACGGTCCGGGTCGAAATACGTGGCCATGGAATATTTGGGGCTTAGGAGGATGAGCGTGCAACGTGTGTCACTGCAGAAAACACGGAATGTTAAAAGAAAAACGATCGAAATGTAAGAATTCATATGTTACAGGCCGGTTGAGGGGAGGACTTACTCGGGAAAGTAAGGCACGAGGAAGTTATCCTTATCTTGGTTTGCCAGAATGACGCCTTCGAGGTAAGAACTCGCGACTTGCCGGTCCCCAGCGCTGCCCAAGATCTTGGCACGCATGTAGAAGGGGTCGACTATCACGATGTCCGGGGTCTTGTCGCGAATGATCCGCATCTCCATACTCAGCGAAAATAGCCGAACGAAGGTGTAGTGCAGCGGATGAAGGTTCAAGATAGCGTGGATGTCATCAAAACGCAGGACGATCGTATGCCCGATGGAGTTATCCACAAAGCCCTTGCCCTCTGGCACCTTGGCCGCGAAAACCGGGTATGCCACATCCTTCTCCCTGAGACGCCGCTTCTCTAAAGAAAGAACACTGTCATGCAGACTCCGCATAGCACCGGTTGCAGCATTGAGCATATTTGTCGGTAGCATCGCCCTACCCGCCACATGCACTCTCCTCGAGATATCCTGCGGTGAAGGTGGCCCGTCCTGAGCACGGATCGTACTCGGTGCCGGCTGGCTCGCACCCTTCTTAGTCTTTCTTTTGCGTGCCTTCTTCTTCTCCTGTAATGGGACCGAGTTCTGCTCACAGACCGCCTTCTTGAGTGTGTTGGGGCTGATAATATTTCGCACCTCGCCTATCTGAGGCTCGGTGAAGTCGGCAGCTAGAGGCGTCTCCTGAGAGCTGAACGCCAGACGGCGCCTGTTGCAACTTGGCTTCTCCGCGGTACCAGCTAGATCGCACACGTCTTTTGTTGGGTTTGGTTCTTGAGAAGGAGGCCCCATGAAGTCGCCATCGTACCCATGATCGGCAAAGTACTGATCGATGTTGCCAAATGTATCATCGTCGTCGTCATCGTCATTCTGATCCTGTGCCATATGCATGTTTGGATCCAGTGGCATAGGGATGTCCGGCACCGTTACGGCGGTCTTGCCATGGGGCCGACTTGGCACCGGCACGACTGGCGGTGTTTTCTTTGGGGTGGTGTCCCCCGCCCCCAAACGAATCTGGCTCTTCGGCCAAAGCAGGGGCCAGCTCAGGCAGGCGCTGAGGGTCATCACGTCTTCATCGTCGGCCCCGACAGGTCGAATCGGAGGTAACAAGTCGTCGCAGCCTGGCAGCACCCGAACCAGTTGAACCCTAAACAAGTTGGGTGGCATCTAGGTACCGTGGAACAAGGGGTTGCCCGGTTGAACAATTTTGCCCTTGGTGACATCGACCAACTCGTTGTTCACGAAGTGGAGGAGAGTGCACGGAACGTCGGCGGCGCCCTGCGAAAACATGTAGGGCGTTAGGGATGCCCAGTCAAAGGCAAGGAGATGAAGTCCTCGGCCGAGAGAGGCTTAATTAGTTACCGTGATGATGGCGTCGAGCTCGGCTAATGTCGACGCACCGCCAACGGCGGGCGTGCAGTTGACGGAGGGGCCGCTTGCTGAAGAGGTGCCGGCCGGCGTACACCCGGGTGCATTAAGCTCCCGTGCCGGCGTCGGAGACACCAGTGCCGCCTCCGCCGGAGGCACCAATGGCCCCGCCATCGCATTATGCGAGTTGCTGGCCGTGAAGCTAGGAATCGGGGGCGGCCCCTGTTGGCCGCCCGCAATCCACGCACTCAACCCCGAGATCAAGGTAGGCACAAGGGCGGTGATCGTCGCTCCGAGTCGTTGTTCCACTTGCTCTTGGACAATCTCCGGAATCCGCGCCACCTGTGCCTTGAGTTCTTGAACCTCTCGCGCCTGGCTTTCCGAGCTGGTCTTTTTCTCCTTCCGCACACCAGCGGTATAGTATGACCCCCATTTTGTCGACAAGCCTTTGCCGGCCACACAACCAGCTGACGTCGACTTACTGAGCTTATCCTTGTTCTTCATTACATTCAACCCCCTATTTAGAGTGGTGTCCCAAGGGTTGCTCTTAGTCGACCCCGAGCTACTGCTTTCAGTCGCCTGCGGAAGGAATGTGAACCATTTAGAAATTTGGCTTCATTAATTAGAATGCAACCATATGGAGCTAATTACGCGGGGGTGTATTCCTTACCAGAACAAGCTCAAGCTGCCTGGTCTTCGGATTCGTGGTAAGCTCCTTTGTTTTCGGGTCCTTCTTGTACCGGGCCCTGACAAAGTTCCTAGTCTGCTTGTCACCGCATTTATCGAAGAGGGGCGGTAGGCCTTGCTCGGCACGGTCCGCCTCCTCCTTGTCCCATATAGGCTCCGCCACTCTGTAACCGCCGGGACCGAGTGTGTGTTCCCCTATGTTCAGCTCCCGCATTTGTTTCCCCCACTCACTTGATTGGGAGCTTGCGGTGCTCGAGCAATTGATCTTGAAGTCGTTGTAGTCATCTTCGGTGATCGAAGGATTTTTCTCCTTGATCTTCTGATAACTCTCACCTTTCTCGATCATTCTCTTCACATTGCTTTTCCAAGTAGACAGGGCCTTGCTCATCTTCGTGAGGGCAGCATTGTTCACTTTATTCCCTTTGAGGCTTGTGTTTTCAAATTCAGCGGGGAACTTGTATCGTTCATGCAACTTCGTGAAGAGGAGGTTGCGCAAATTCCCTCGGTCAGGATGCCTCAGGTTCTCGGTGTTGATCGAGACGGTGCTCCGGACAATGCACCCGATCTGAAGCGAGTACCCCTTGACTATTCGTTCGGGCGCCGTTGGATTCCCGTTGAGTCCACTTCAGTAACTTCCTCCTTGAGGGTGCGGAGCACGATTGGGCGCCGGTCCTTCTGTTGCCTCTTTGGTTAGCTGCCATCTGTGCGTCCGCCGCCATCATCAGTGGTGGCATCCTCGGCGGCACCATCAGTGGTGGCATCAGTGTGGTCATCCTCGGCGGCACCATCCGTGGTCTCAGGATCAGTGGGGAAGGCGGCGGCCTCATACAAGTGAGGTTGTTCCTCCATCTCGTAGGACAGCTCCCAGAATGCCTTGCCGCCCGAACCCCCGGCCTCATCGTTGTGGGCCATGTTTCTCTCTAAATAGAAACAAAGTTTGATCAAAAAGTTGGTTATTGTCAAGGAACAAGATCATGGTCTCATCATTTAGGGTTTGTCGACACCGAGGCATCCTTAAATCTAAGCTTTTATCATTGAGGGTTTTTCGACGCCGAGGCACCATAAAAGCCTAACCTTTCATCATTTCGATTTTTATCGACACCGAGGCACCCTAAAAGCCATGCATTAGTCACAAGTATGCCGGGGCACTTCATCCTACTTAATTAACTACTAAGATACCCCGGCCCATGCATTAGTCACAAGTACCCCATATGTCCTATTTTTAGCAAAGTCATGCTAAAATTCACGGAAAATTTCAGCATGACCTTTGTTGAAAATAGGACATATGGAGTACCCGAATTTGCCAGAACGGAAGTTAATCGACATTCCGGCAAACTCAAGGGCCTCTCGGGGTACCTGCAATATCATCACGACACGATGGTCGGAGACAAAACCCAGCAAACTAGCACCACAATGTGCCTCTACTTTCATATGGATGAAAAGGCCACAATGTGCCTCTACTAGCACCACAATCTTAGTTAACTTCTGGGGACATCAAAAAGTTAACATCTGCCTGATTATTATGAGCACTTCACTGCCACTGTTTACTCAAACTTAAGTTAGTAATTAAAAATATAAAATAGGATAACCCAGTGACAGGACTGTTGGTTGATGTCACAAAAAAGTTGCAAATGTCAACATGTTCTACAGTTGTTAAAATTATCTTACTGTATTTAGAACAAACTAACACCACAGGGTCTACCAATTCAGGTAGAAGCCATCATTCATTACAAATTTGAATATATGATATTCCAGATAATAATCTGTCTACAAAATGAGATACATTCCGTTTGAACTACCAAAACTGTAACCAACGTTATTACCTAATTATGAAAAAAGTGCAGTACATATAAATTATTTCATCACTGAGAGGAGATAACCAAAAGTTTCCAAGCAATATGATTAAGAAAATGGGATTTACGCATCCAAATGCCACAAAAGACCAAATCACATTTTTAAACCAAGTTACACAAAGAAAATGCACCTAGGCACCAAGAGGAACTGTTACAACTCCATAAGGTATATCCAAGTCACTGCTACTCATATTCAAAAAACCTAACTCCAATATAACCAGAAAGATTGTAAAACATTATATCTCCCTGCTGACACGAACTGAAAGCGTAACAAAAATACCTATTATTCTAGGCAGCTTCCTTGCTAGTGATTCGGTGTCGTCGCAACTGGATCCCTCCCACTCGACCTGCGATCTTCTACAAGGAAAAAGTAGTAGCTCAGTCAACCACCATATAATTATACAAGGAAAAAATGCTACTTGGCACAAGTGTAAACGAGAAGCTTGAGGTAGCAGCAGATTGAAGTGATAAAGTGCAAAGGAGAAGCTTGAGCTAGTAAACAATTTCTGAATGTTATAAAGTGGGGAAAGTAAAATAAAATTCATGACTAGTCATGGCACTAGAAAAGAGATGAGATTTCACAAAACCAGAGGCAAGCATAGTCCAGAATGTCAAATTTTCAGTTAGTTAATTATTACAGTCCTTTGCTAAAAGAGATGATCCGTCCAAGAAATTTAATACTAGATGCATGCAGTCTGTTGAGGATCTTTTAGTGAATGACTAACAACAAGTAGCCGAGCTTGCCCAAGAAAGATTAGATTCAGAAGTGCTGGCTGCTGCTAGTGAATGGAGCTGACAGTTATACAGTGTCAATTGACAGTAAGTAGAGTGAGATGATCAAATGTTTGTGTTAATTGACAGTGGCTTGTCCTGGATATAACTCATTTTCTAGGTTTACCTTGGGTAGATAGCCCATGAATGCGGAACAGATACTTACATTCATGCCGTGAGATAAACTTATTTTCAGGTATAAACCATGGACAATTACCCGATGATACAGTGCATTTTTCTTCAGTGTATGTCCAGTGCATTTTTCTTCTTCTTTCGTTGAGTAGCATAAATTAGACCTATCATTGTGTAAGATGCAGGAGTACTTCTTATACTCTGTGGCATTGCCATACTTAGCCAAGAGTCCCCATTTCTTATATTCTGTGAGATGCAGTCATCTTTCAGGCGGGTATCCTCGGTCCTGCATCCTTCATACAATGGAGTAACCGCGTCTAACTCAAGTTGATCCATCTTGGCTTTCTCTCGGGCGACAGCTCTTGCGTTATCCATCTGCTTGAGAAGCAGCTCTTGAATATGAGGGTCCTGCACCCAGCCCATCGATGGTGCAGTGTCGTCTGCTCCGCCGGCATCATCATCATGTCCTGCATCTTCTACATGATGACTGTGTACAGCATCACCGTCGTGATCATCTCCTGGGGATTCTTCGTCTTCTCGCCCCCCCCCCCCGAGCCGCGGTGGTTGTCTTGCTGCCCTTCCTCATTTCTTGCCCGGCCCCCATGGACGACTTCGTAGTCATGTTCATCACCTTGCCACCGATAGCCATCCATGAAACCACGCAAGAGCAGGTGGTCCCGCACCTGCCCGG
>NC_041389.1:470535747-470545514 GCF_002162155.2 Triticum dicoccoides | reverse complement strand
GCCTCTCACCCGCGCCGCCGCCCTTGTGCATCGCCGCCGCGCCCAACGCCGCCCAACCCCGCGCCCTAGTGCCGCCACCGCCGCCATGCGTCACCGCGCCGCCGCCGCCCTGCGTCAACGCCGCCGTCGCCGCCGTTCGCCGGAGGTACCGCGCCGCGTCTCTTCTTTCCCTCGGTTCGGTTTTTCTTATAAACCGTTCCGATTCTTTTCTTCTCTACCGATTCGTTTTCTTTCCGATTTTTCGCTAAACCGTTCCGGTGTTCTAGATCGGTTTTTCGTTTCGATCTCTTTTCCGAAAACCCCTGGATTGGTTTTCGTTCTTCTTTCGGACCGTTCGTCTCAACGAACGTGATCACCGATTATTTCCCGGTTAACGACGTCTGTTCGTTTAACCGTTCTTCTTTTTTCTTCTCGTCGGATTTATTCCGCGATCGCGATCTCAGATCCGATCTTCGTTCTAGTTTATCTTCTCGCTCGTTTATCGGAATCAGGTGATTCAAGCGCCTGGAGTTTCATCTCGAAACCGCCGTTTCGTCTAATCAACTTGAACAAGCTTTTGCTACAGTAAAATTTTGCCCTAGATTCAACTTGCTAGAACTGAGTTGTTTTCTTCCGCCGTTTGTTTTTCGTCGTTTGTTCGGCTCGTTCTTTCTTGGCAACCGGAGTTCTTAAGTTGAACTTTCTGGTTCGTTCTCTTGTTCGATTTTTTCCCTGTGCATTAGATGAGTACTTATTGTGTGGTTACTATTGTTTGCTTACGATAGATCAACCGGAGTGTGACGAGTAGATCTATCACGAGTTTTGAGTGCGAATCATCTTCATCAACATTGCAGGCAAGTAACACTTGATCATATCTTTCCTACAACCCATGTTTTATTGCATTAGATCAAACCCTCAAACACTTGCATTGTTAGGATCTAATTAAATTGTGGGATGGGAAGTAGAAGAGGTAGTACCTATTACCTGTTACTTATGAAACCTTGGGAGTTACTTCTACGTTTGCTTATTATGCTATGCTATGCTAGTAGACGTGGATTGGGTGAGTGATATCCATGACAGATGTGAGATTGATAATTTTAATGGTTTATCTAAGGTGGCAACTTAAACACACATCTGGGTGGATTGAGGCACCTGATGTCTATCAGGACTTGCCTGTTTTTATTTTGGACCGCCACCCAGGCTCAAAGGGATCATAAGATTTTTCATGCTAGAAACTTCCGTGTGCAGCCACATGCTACTATGGGCTCTAGCATAGTTGACTAAGTTGTGCGAACTCTTACGGGGTAGACTAGCAGATGTAGGGGATGTAGGTGTACCGGTTTACCCCACATGTAAGGTGCTAGCGCTTCTGAAAGACTATGTCTCGGTCATCCGTCTTCTCAAACACCATGTAGTGCGAGAAACCAAACGGAGGCGATCGAGTCTTGTGGGAAAAGTGCGCAAACCTCTGCAGAGTAACAAACTAATCATGATTAGCCGTGTCCCCGGTTATGGACAACTTGAGTATCTAGTACTTGAATATCATTGTGAGTCTCAACATGTTACTTCTAATTAATGTTGTTGGGTTTTAATGAGTACTTTTAATTGGGATTGAGGATGCTGTCAACCATTCTCAATGTTTAACAACCACCATGATAGTTAAACAAATTTATTCCTTTGATGTAGGGAAAAATTGGCTTTTCGCAAAACTGTAACCATAGAGCCTTACCACCAGCCATAATGCATGTAGTATAGGCTTATTGTTTCATTACTCTCTATGTGTTACATTGCCAGCATATTCCATGTGCTGACCCGTTTTCGGGCTGCAACGTTAATGTTGCAGACTTTTCAGACGACGAGTAAGTGGTACGTTAGGGTTACGATTTCCTATACTCAACTTTGCCGTTGGTGTTGATGGGAATCCACAACCTTGTTGCTTCCGCTATATTTTGGATTGAGGTAATAGTTTTACGTTACTTTATACATGTGATTTACCTCTGTTATAAATCCTTCGAGTACTGTGTGTGTCAGCATACCGATCCAGGGATGACACGGAAGCACAGAGACTTGATCCATTCGGGTCGGGTCGCTACACTTCGACACGGACATCTTATCTCCCTCTCGTTCTTTTGAAGCATCTCGGCCTTCGCGGACCTCAAAAACCTATTCACGATGCCTTCGGTCATCGTGCGGACCATGGTCGCCTGCGGGGTAGAGCAAAACGATATTTTAGAACCAAGAAAAAATTTGGCACGACTTTCCCTAAAAATAGGACCAAAAAGAATGCTTAATGCCAAAATTCTCGCCGAAACGGAAATGAATCAACATTCCAGCAAAATATTGGCAACTATCGCATTTCAAATACCGGTACACCTCCAAACACAAACACATATGCAACACCACAAACATATGCAACACCACGAACATACATAGATCTAGCTAGGCCATAAAAAGTGCATGTGCACATTGTTGTAGGGAGAACAACATAAATATAGCTTCCCCCCTTACTTACCTAGCAAAACAAGGTAACTTAACCACTTAATTTGAATGAATCTATGGTGGAAATGAGGTGAAAAAGAGGAGGCACCGGAGACAAGGAGGAGGCGGTGGAGAGAATGAAGTGGGGAGAAAGTGAGTGTGGGAGGAGAGGCTGTCCAAAATATCTTGTTGCTGCCCACTTACTAATGGCGCACCAGCAACAAATGCGCCATTAGTAATCCAGGTTACTATTGGCGCACCCCCTGGTGGTGCGCCATTAGTAGTTTTGCAAAAAAAAAACTAATGGCGCACACTGCCACGGTGCGCCATTACTAGTTTGAACTAGTAATGGTGCACCGTGTGCGAGTGCGCCATTAGTACTTTTGCAAAAAGAGGAATAAAAACAATAATAAAAAAATAACATTAGTGGCGCACCTTCTGGCTGGTGCGCCATTACTAGTTACAACTAGTAATGGCGCACCACCAGTGGATGCGCCATTAGTATGTTTGGACAGGCGCACTAGTTCAAAAAAAAATTGGTACTAATGGCGCACCGTGGGCAGGGTGCGCCATTAGTAGTTTCAACACTACTGGCGCATCAGAAGCTGGTGCGCCATTAGTATATACTAATGGCGCACCACATGTCTGGTGCGCCATTAGTGTCAATTCCATCTATAGCCCTTTTCCTAGTAGTGGTGATCCTGTGTTTGAACTCAAACCATTACCTGATAATCTTAGGTATGCTTATCTTGATGAAAAGAAAATATATCTTGTTATTATTAGTGCTAACCTTTCAGAGCAAGAAGAAGAAAGATTATTGAAAACTCTGAAGAAGCACCGTGCTGCTATTTGATATACTCTAGATGATCTCAAGGGCATTAGTCCCACGTTATGCCAACACAAAATTAATTTGGAGGATGATGCCAAACCAGTTAGAGATCCTCAACGACGATTGAATCCTAAAATGAAAGAAGTGGTAAGAAAGGAGATACTAAAGCTTCTTGAGGCAGGTATAATCTATCCCGTTGCTGATAGTGATTGGGTAAGCCCTGTCCATTGTGTTCCTAAAAAGGGAGGTATTACTGTCGTTCCTAATGATAAAGATGAATTGGTCCCGCAAAGAATTATTACATGTTATAGGATGGTAACTGATTTCCGTAAATTAAATAAAGCCACTAAGAAAGATCATTACCCTTTACCTTTTATCGATCAAATGCTAGAAAGACTATCCAAACACACACATTTCTGCTTTCTAGATGGTTATTCTGGTTTCTCTCAAATACCTGTATCGGCGAAGGATCAATCTAAAACTACTTTTACTTGCCCTTTCGGTACTTTTGCTTATAGACGTATGCCTTTTGGTTTATGTAATGCACCTGCTACCTTTCAAAGATGCATGATGTCTATATTCTCTGACTTCCATGAAAAGATTTGTGAGGTATTCATGGATGATTTCTCCATTTATGGATCCTCTTTTGATGATTGCTTGAGCAACCTTGATCGAGTTCTGCAGAGACGCGAAGATACTAGTCTCGTCTTGAATTGGGAAAAGTGCCACTTTATGGTTAACTAGTCGTCAACTCATGCACCTGCACGGGCTAGTAATAATATCATCATAAACTAACTCCAAATTTCTATCACACATGAATGCAATTGAAGAAATTTAAATAATACACTTTGAGCATTTCCATGATATTAACATCCATCTAGTGCTCATCAAATTGCATGCACTTCCTAAATGCTTCTGAATCAAATCAATAGTCATCCGCAAAAGAAGTCAAGTCAGTATCGGATTTTAAAAAATTGGGCATGCTCTCAGCTCAGTTGAGAAGAATTTTTTTTGCGAAATGAGAAGACTATGGTTAACACCAAAGTAAAGCAACATATGTTGTGTAGTAGTGAGGAGAAAATATGCTCCTTAATAGTTGTGTGTTTTACATGGCCAGACCACCAAAGAGCAAAGAAACATATAGTGGCAAATATACATTTCTTTCTTCATCAAGATTGCAACCCCACAAAAGGGGATCATGAGCAATGCATCAGGCTTTGTCGTCTATTGAGTAAATACAGGTGCTACCGATTATAAAACAACAAATGGAAATAAGTAATTGTTGATTCCTTCACAATGCCTTCAAAAGCAAGGCCCTCTACGGCTCGCCTCCATCTCTAGGGCAAGGTCGCCCTCTGGCTTAGCTGGTCTGCCACCTCAACCATGTGAATAGTTATGTTGTTGCGAGCATGCCCCAGTTGATTCTGATAACCATCTGAACTCCCGATCGTGACGAAGAGACTACACCAGGCACAAAAGATAGTTGGAGTGATTCAATAGCCCAGTATAATATGCCGATGCATGAATCACTCACTCATTGTCATAAATATCAAATGATATATAATCCACACATTGAAGGCCCAAATAAATATAGTTTACAATTGAGCTGCCCTTTGATCACACATTCAAACTATCTTTTATTCTCCATGTACATAGATCCGTAATTTAGAGGCCAAGCACAGTTGATGAAATGACATCTATCTATCCGCATACAGATATATGCTGTTATTTATATGTTTGCAGAAGTTCTCAAGGTAGCATCCTTTAAAGTATTATAACTGCATCCAATATATACTACTTTCATCCTCTATTTATTTGATTAGATTAGATTGATGTTGCTAATTGTTGTACCACAAATCGGTGAGAGACAAAAAATAGTACTTCAGTGGAAGACGTTCAGACTGAGAACATCTATCATAACTCATAAGAGATATTAGATTGATATTACCTGGAGGCAATTCTAGCACAATGAATTTTCTTATTTGCATGAATGCAACCTCACCAAGAAAATCCTAGTTGCACTGAATTTAGACATTCAGTCAAGAAAGATTTCGAGGGGTGCATTAAACTTCAGACAATCATGTCACATAACTGGAAAAGAGAAAGAAATGTGCATACGGGAACAGATATTACATAAGTAGGTGACGCCAAAAAAATTAGACGCTTCTTTCCATGCTTAGTTGTGTTTTGTAATTAATTACTAAACCAATAGTTCGTTTTTCAGTTTTGGAACATCGTACTTTCGTAACTAAAAAAATCGATCAATTGAATATTGAGCAATATAAGTAAATGTATGTCTCTTTTTGATAGCTTATCACTGCAATTTGTTCGTAATTTATTTTTCTTTGTAGAGAACAGCGTGGAAATAACAATAAGTAAAATTACAGTAACTAAACCTTGAGTTGCATTTCTTTAGCATTTTGATTAAGATTAAAACAAAACATCGTCAAATGTGTCGTAATAGCAAAAAACAAACGTACAGTTTTTTAACTCAACATGTGGAATTCGTTATATGTCATGAGTCCTTACGCTTGAGGCACATTAACCCGATGCACTGTGTATCGACATGGGTCGAACCCATATAATCTTAGCTCAGATCTAAGAGGAGGTTACTGTGTGATATTACACCAGTTTATACATTTTTCCTATTTCCTGAACAGCCATGGATGTATTAAGATTATCAGAGAATCAACATTCAACTAATGGCCAGTATAATATAATGTAGGTTGAATTACTAATGATCAGTGTAATACAATGTAGGTCTGTAGGAAACATGGAATCCTAGCAATAGCTTAATTAGAGCAGTAAACAACAGAGATTGACCCTAATAGCAGTGTTAATATGAAAATAAGAAAATTGAAGAGAGCAAAAGCTAGGTGGTAGGACCATCAGGAGTGGGTGCAAGTCACCGTGACACCAGTCTCTAGTCTTCAGTCACAAAGCATACAACTCCAGCCAGAGCAGTTTTCAACCACGCTTCCTATCATTAGCAGAATATCTGTAAAAGAAAACTTTCTTAATAACTGTACATCAGTACCAGAAATACACATTGACTATGACCGATTAGAAAACGTAGAGCAGACTCCCTTCTCCAATTCATCTTGAAATTAAGATATTAATACAAAAAGATTGTCAATTTTGTAGTACCAATCACATGATACAATCGTACAATTACTGGTCCTTGAAAGTTGAAGAGATAGATGATAATGCGGCAAGAGCTAGCTCTCAGCATCATTAATCAATGCTCTTTTGTCCATACACTATAGCTAAGATGATTTGCCCATTCCTATCTCTATGTCGCTACAAACATCCGCCATGTTACCCGGTGTTATCGAGTCAAAATAAAATGTTATTTGGCATGGAAAGAAGAATTTTCCGAGCATCATTCTTGATAACAGATATACCATGATGCAAAAGAGACTCTATAAAGGAGAACTAAACAATATCATTTATGAACTATAAGAATCCAATTATTCGTGTTTGAAGGATCACATCCAGGTAGATGACTATTCATAAAAATATATAGTTATCAGCAACCATTATTCCTAACCCCACTATTGCTTAATAGATCTCACCTATTTCCATCCAAAAAAGCAAAGATTGTTTCGATGCTATTTACTTATTATAATTTCTTGTACTGCAGGTATGTCACCCTTTACAGATTTATACAACTCTTGGTGTATACTATATTTTTTGCACAGCAAGAAATCATGAGTATCACTATCACACGTCCTAAGGCATCTCATATGTCAACCAATTATACAAATAAAAAAAGTGAGACTTGATTGATACCTCAAGTTTGCTTCATGAAACGTTATTTTCAATCTTCAAAAACGAATGTGCATCCTTTCATGTTCGACCTACAATTTTTCACTTGATTGAACTCACCACCCGTTGAATTTTCTAAATTTGGTCCTCAGTACTATTAAAAAGGTGAAAAGTTGCAAATTGTCATTTCAATCCAAAATAACCTTCTGAAGCTTAAGAAAAAGGTAATCTGAACATAATCCAATGAAATGCATTTGTAAAAATAGCTCGGAAGTACTATGACTCGTAATATTTAGCGCGCTTATTCGCATTGTCGTACAGTGTATGTTCATTCAGCTAGCTGATGAATGATTTTTTCATAGTAGAAATTAACTGTAAAAAGCTTCAGGCATGTAAAATCAATGCTTGATGCAGTTTTATATTTTGTGAATCGTGTGCATTCCCTAACAAAACTGAAACTAAAAGCCCAAAAACTTTCTAGGTAGCTCATAATAATACTAATGTATACAGGCTAGAAACTGAATCATGTTGAATTGTAAGTCATCAATACGGAATTATGTGTAGGTAAGAACGGAATGTCTCGGACTGTTTTCTCTACCAGATCAGACGTCACAAATTTGTTGAGTATGTAAAAAAATAGTAGAATGGATACCCTGAAGTAATTGTTATCAACCATTGTATATATAAGCTACCCATGAATCATGTTTGCCCAGTTGTAGCGACCCGACCTCAGATGGTCAAGTCTCTGTGCGTCAGTGTCATCCCTGGATCGGTAATGCTGACACACACAGTACTTGAAGGATTTATAACAGAGTAGCAATCACACACTTATTACATCGAATGTCTCAAAAGAGAACTTATTACAATAATATGGCTTAAGGCCATCTAATGCGATAACAGCGGAAGGCTTGGAAGATAAAGTGAGTCCATCAACTCCAACGGCATAGTTGAGCTACACGGCAACGACCTATCGAACCTTACTCCTCGTCTGAAAAGTCTGCAACATAATACGTTGCAGCCCGAGAACGGGTCAGCACATGGAATATGGTGGAAAGCTCTACGGTTATAGTTTTTGCAAAAAGCCAATTTTTCCCTGCAACAAAGGAATAAATTTTAATTTATCTATCATGGTGGTTGAAACATCATTGAGAAGGTATAACCCCAACTCAATCCCAATTAAGGTAATTAACATCCCAACAATATTAATTTAAGAGTGATGAGATACATGTGAATACTTAGGTACTAGATACTCAGAATTGTCCATAACCGGGGACACGGCTAACCATGATTAGATTGTACACTATGCAGAGGTTTGTACACTTTTCCCCACAAGACTCGATCGCCTCCATTGATTTCTCGCACTGCATGGTGTTTGAGAAACTGATGGCCGAGACACAGTCTTTCAGAGACATTAACTCTCTACTCCGGGTAGATCATACCAAACCTACAAAACCCACTACCTGCTGATCTACCTCTTCAAGATCTTCACGTAACTTACTCAACTATGCTAGAGCACATATTAGTTTGTGGCTGCACACGGAAGTTTCTAGCATGAATAATCTCAGTTCCCTTTGAGCCTGGGTGGCGGTCCATAGGAAGATCACACGGATACCCCGGGATTTCCAAAAATAAAACAGACAACACTGGGTTCCCCAGGTGCCTCAATCCACCCAGATGTGTATTAAAGTTGCCACCTTAAGTTAACCATTAATTAACAAGCTCACATCTGTCATGGATTCTCTCAAACCCAAACCACGTCTACGAGCATAGCATGGCAATATAAGCGATACGTAGAATTAACTCCCAAGGGTTTGATAGTAGCAGGGCAATAGGTTCCTACCTCATCATCTACTTCCCAACCCACAAATTAATGACATCTTAACCATGCAATGTTTGAGGGTTGAAACTAATGCATAAAAACTGGGTATGAAAAGAGTATGATCAAGTGTTACTTGCCTTGCTGACGATCCGTGAATCCTAGAGACTCGTAGTAACATGCTTCGCACTCCGGGAATTCTATCGCAAGCAAACAATACATACATAAGCAACAAGCAAGGATGCACAAGAAAAACTTCAACTAAAAGAGGCCGACCAGAAAGTTCAAATTAAGAACTCCGGTTCGCAAAAAGAATCAAACCAAACGGAGCAATGGAACTCAAACGGCGAAAGAAATAAGATTCGTTTACTAGTCTGAACTAGGGTCAAATTTTACAGAGACAAAAACTTGTTTGAGTTGATTATTCGAAAAGAGGGTTTCGAGATGAAACTCCAGGCGCTTGAATCGCCTGATTCCGATAAACGAGCGAAAACTTATACTAGTACGAACATCGGTTCAGAAATCGCGATCAGGAAAAGCGCGGAATAAATCCGATAAAAAGGAAAAACGACGAACAGCTTAACGAACGATCGTTCGTTAGCCGAAACTAAATGACGAACACGTTCGTTAAAACGAACGAATGAGCGAACGCTCGCTAACAAAATAAACTGGAGAATAAAACTGATCTATAAAAAAACGAACTAGGGTTTTAAAAAAAACCGAAGGGTTTTCTTTAAAAAAAACCGGGTGGCGAGGCGCTTACCTCCGGCGAGGTTGTCCGGCGAGGCGGGGCGACTCCGGCGGGCGGTGGGGCTCGGCGAGGATCGGCGAGGGCGCGGGGTGGCTAGAGGCGGCGGCGGCCTCGGGGCTCGGGCTCCGGGCTCCGGGAGGCGGCGG
>NC_041389.1:470527179-470535204 GCF_002162155.2 Triticum dicoccoides | reverse complement strand
GGGGCGGCTGGGCCGGCCTGCTCGGCTGGACCCTAGGCCCAGTCGGGCGCGGGTCTCTCTCTTTTTTTTTGAAACGTTCCGCAGACTTAGAAAAATCCTAGAAAAATAAATAAAAATCTAAAAATTTCAAAACAAGTTTTCTCCATCTAAATGAAATATTTAGAACGAGACGAACTTTTCTTGGCCCCTAAAATGCAATTTTTAAAACATGCAAATTTTTCTAAGGCAAATAAAATTCCAAATAACATCAAATAAAACCAAATAATGATTTTAACATTTTTCCTCCGATATTTCAATTATTTTGGAGAAGTCATATTATCTCCCCTCATTTATTTATTTTAAAATGAAATATTTTCCAGAGAGAAAATAATTAAAATCAAAAATCCTCGTCTTTGCTATTTGATAAAATTCAAATAGGAAAAACGGAAAATCCCCAACTCTCTCCGCGGGTCCTTGAGTTGCTTAGGATTTCGAGGATTTCAAACGAGAAAGCAATAAAATATGATATGCATAGATGACCTATGTATAACATGCCAAATTGAAAATTTGGGATGTTACAAACCTACCCCCCTTAAGATGAATCTCGCCCTCGAGATTCGGGTTGGCTAGAAAATAGGTGCGGATGGTCCTTGCGAATATCCTCTTCTCGCTCCCAGGTGGCTTCTTCCTCGGTATGGTGGCTCCACTGAACTTTGCAAAACTTGATAACCTTGTTGCGAGTGACTCGACTATCAAAATCAAGAATCTTTATTGGTTTCTCCTCATAGGTCAGATTACTATCCAGCTGAATCGCCTCCAAGGGCACTGTATCCTTTAATGGTATGTCGGCCATCTCAGCATGGCACTTCTTCAGCTGTGATACGTGAAACACATCGTGAACTCCTGACAATCCTTCAGGTAACTCCAGCTTGTAGGCTACTTCTCCCATCCGTTCCAAAACACGATACGGTCCTACAAATCTTGGGGCTAACTTTCCCTTAACTCCAAAACATTTCACTCCCCTCAAGGGTGATACTCGCAGATAGGCTCTGTCTCCAATTGCATAGGTTACTTCCTTGCGTTTTGAATCTGCATAACTCTTCTGTCTGGACTGAGCAATCTTTAGTCTGTCTCTGATCAGTTTAACCTTCTCTTCTGATTCCTTGATCAAAAATGGTCCAAACAACTAATGGTCTCCTACCTCATCCCACATCAATGGTGTTCTACATCTGCGTCCATACAGGGCTTCGAACGGTGCCATCTTCAAACTGGCCTGGTAGCTGTTGTTATATGAGAACTCTGCGTACGGCAAATTGTCATCCCAACTAGATCCATAATCTAGCGCACATGCTCTCAACATGTCTTCCAGAATCTGATTGAGTCTCTCGGTCTGTCCATCCGTCTGTGGGTGGAAAGCGGTACTGAACTCCAATAGGGTACCCAAAGTCTGGTGTAGCTGATGCCAAAACTTTGAAGTAAACAGAGTTCCTCTATCTGATACGATGCTCCTCGGAACTCCATGCAAACATACGATCCTGGAATATATATCTTGGCCAACTTTGCACTTGTATAAGTTGTTTTCACTGGGATGAAGTGAGCTACTTTGGTCAAACGATCCACTACTACCCATTTTGAATCATATCCTGCCTTGGTTCTGGGTAATCCGGTAATAAAGTCCATGCCAAGTTTGTCCCACTTCCATTAGGGTATTGGCATAGGCTGTAACAGTCCTGCTGGCTTCTGATGCTCTGCCTTCACTCTCTGACATACATCACAAACGGCTACATACTCGGCAATATCCCTCTTCATACTAGTCCACCAGAAATGTTCCTTCAAGTCCAAATACAACTTGGTGTTTCCGGGGTGTATCGAATATGGTGAGTCATGGGCCTCTTGTAGTATTAACTTCTTGATCTCTGAATTATTGGGCTCATAAATTCGGTCCTCAAACCACAAGGTATCGTGTTCATCCTCGCGAAAACCTTTGGCTTTACCTTCGCCCATCTTCTCCTTTATCTCAGCAATCTCTTTGTCCTCCTTCTGAGCTTCTCGAATCTTGTCCAACAATGTCGACTGAACCTCCATTGTTGCAAGAAAACCTCTTGGAACAATCTCCAATCGAAGTTCCATGATCTCCGCAGCTAACTCCTTTGGCAATCCTTTGCCTTCAAGAATATTAGCATAACTCTTCCGGCTCAAAGCATCTGCTACAACGTTGGCTTTTCCTGGATGATAGTGTAGCTTCATATCGTAATCCTTTATAAGTTCCAGCCATCTCCTCTGTCTGAGGTTCAACTCCTTCTGTGTGAAAATGTACTTCAAGCTCTTATGATCCGTGTACACATCACAACGGTTTCCAATAAGATAGTGTCTCCAGGTTTTTAATGCATGCACTACGGCTGCTAACTCCAAATGATGCGTGGCATAGTTCAATTCATATGGCTTCAGTTGTCGTGAGGCATACAAAACCACTTTTCCGTCCTACATAAGCACACATCCAAGTCCCAAGCGTGAGGCGTCACAATACACTTGAAACTCCTTATGTATATCTGGCAATGTCAGCACTGGGGCTGTAGTCAACCGCTTCTTCAACTCCTAAAAGCTTGTCTCGCAACCTTCTATCAAATTGAACTTAGTATCCTTCTTTAGCAGTTCAGTCATTGGCTTAGCAATCTTGGAAAAATTCTCAATGAATCTCCTATAATATCTTGCCAGTCCAAGGAAACTACAGATCTCGCCAACTGAAGTGGGTGCCAACCATTCAGTGACTGACTGAACCTTATTGGGATCTACTGCTATGCCCTCTCCTGATATGACATGCCCAAGAAATCCAACTTCCTTCAACCAAAACTCGCACTTGTTGAATTTGGCGTATAACTGGTGTTCGCTGAGTTTCTCGAGAACTAAACGCAAGTGCTCTGCGTGCTCCTCTTCGTTCTTCGAGTATACCATAATATCATCAATGAACACCACAACAAACTTATCCAAATACTCCATGAATACCTTGTTCATCATACTCATGAAATAGGCAGGGGCGTTAGTCAGTCCAAATGACATGACCGTATACTCATATAATCCATACCGTGTGGTAAATGCCGTCTTTGGTATATCCTTCTCTCGGATCTTCAACTGATGGTATCCCGATCGTAGATCAATCTTTGAAAACACCTTAGCTCCTTGCAACTGATCCAACAGATCATTAATCATCGGTAAGGGATACTTGTTCTTTATCGTTACTTCATTCAGAGCTCGGTAATCAACAACCATCCTTAGGGATTTATCCTTCTTCTTGACCAAAAGTACTGGTGCTCCCCAAGGTGACGAACTCCTACGAATGTAACCTTTCTCCAATAACTCCTTGATCTGCTTCTTAATTTCCTCCAGATCATTTGCGGGCATCCGATAGGGTCTCTTGGATATTGGCCCTGTACCTGGCAATAGCTCTATCAAAAACTCGATATCTCGATCTGGTGGCATGCCTGGTAACTCCTCTGGGAAAACATCCGGAAAATCCTTTACTACATGCACATCCTCCTGTACAACTCCCATGAGGGCATTCACTTGGCTCCTCCTAGGCACATGCCTAGATACATACTTAATCCTTTTTCCCTCAGGGGTGGTAAGATAAATTGACTTGTTAGCATAGTCAATACTTCCTCCATACTTTGACATCCAGTCCATACCTAATATCACATCCAATCCTTGCGACTCCAAGATGATTAGGTCAGACGGAAAAACATGCGTGCCAATGATTAGGGGTATCTGGGTGCACCATCTGCTAGCCATGTACTCTGCTCCAGGCGCTTACTAAAAGAGGGGTCCTAAGGGTTTGGGTTGGTAACTTAAACTTATCCACAAATCCCCTTGATATGTATGAATGCGATGCACCAATATCGAAAAGAACAAGAGCGGTAAATGACTGAACCTAAAACTTACCTATTACCGCGTCCGGCTTCTCTTCGACTTCCTCCACGTTAACGTGGTTCACTTGTCCTTTGTTGAATGGATTGGGCTTCTTCCCAGCGCTCCCATTTCCGTTCCCATTCCTTCCTTCAGGGCAGTCATTGGCATAGTGCCCTGTCTTCCCGCACTTAAAGCAAATAACTTGGCTTAAGTCCCTCTTGGCGGGTGTAGTTCGGTTAGAGCGATTCTGATTATTGTTGGCTCCGCTCCCATTCCCGCTCTTCGCGCCATTTTGGTTATGTGATCCTCCTCCACTATGGTTATGACCTCCATGGTTATGAACAAGTCCTCCTGAGTTCGGGGTTAAGCGAGGCTTCTGGTGAGCTCCTGAGTTGTACTTCCCTTGTCCATACTTCCTCTTACGGCTCTCAATTTGCTGTTGATTCCCTTCAATCATAAGGGCTTTATCTACCAACTCCTGGTAGTTGTTGAAAGTTGCCACCATCAGCTGCATAATCATCTCATCATTCAGCCCTTCCATAAACTTCTCCTGCTTCGCGGCATCTCTGGCCACATCATCAGGGGCATAACGTGATAACTTGCTAAACTCATCCACGTACTGGCCAATAGTACGGTTCCCCTGGCGTAAATTGCGAAACTCCCGCTTCTTCATCTGCATAGCTCCAGTGGAAACATGGGCAGTACGAAAAGCCTGCTGAAACTGGGCCCATGTGACAGTGTCGATAGGATAGGTGGCTGTGAAATTCTCCCACCATGCTGCTATAGGTCCGTCCAGTTGGTGTGCGGCAAAACACACCTTCTCCGCATCTGTGCACCCTGCGGTGGTCAACTCCCTCCCGATACGGCGTAGCCAATCATCTGCACCTATAGGCTTAGTGCTACTGGAAAACACCGGCGGCTGTAACCTTAGGAAATGGGCTAGATTGTCCACTGGTGGCGGGTTGTTGTTAGCATTGTTGTTGTTGGCATTGCCCTAGTTCTGAACTAGCAATTGCATCAAGGCATTCTGCTGCTGGATCAACTGGGTGAGCTCTGGTGGGAAAACAAAACCGGGGTCACGTCTCGGAGGCATCTGAGGGTTTTTAGATGGAAGATATTAGAATAGAAAAAGATCTAGGGGGAAAAACACTACCCATATGCATATGAGGCAAACACAAACATTCATTCAATCAATCAAGCAAGGGCATACAGACGGTCTAGGACTATCGCAAAAGTGCTCAACTACTACTAGTTACATGGGGGAATACTACTATTATATGGTGGTCATCTAGAAATTTTTGATCGGTGGAAGACTCCATGATGTCTCCTCCAGCTTCGTCTTCGTAGTCATCATCACTTGGATCGGAATCGGTGTCGTCGATGATGATGTAGTTGTCCGGACAAGTGGGATCTTCTTCCTCTTCTTCCAGTGCTTATCCTCCCATGAAGACTCCGATCTTCTTGACTAGGTCGTCATTCTTCTCCAGTAGTGTCTTGATTTCCTCCTCATATCCATCGCGTGTAAACTTGAGTTCTTCCTCCAGCTCGATGATCCTAGTTTTCGCCTTCTTCATGTCCATCATGTCTGCGCACATCTGGTTCTCCTGACGTTGAATGTGCTGGTTTAGCTCCTGGATGTAAGCTGCAATGGATCTATCCTTCTTGGTGCCGATTACTTCCCATTGCTCGTCTCGGCGCCCACATATTTGATATGTGGTGTCTTTAAGTTCCCTGTTGTAGACTTCTCCAATACATCCCATGGTAATGTGAGTTGCCATACTCTTGCCAAGGCTCCAGGTGGGTGCTTCGAAAGAAAATTCTATGGGCTTGGAAGTTGGCGAGAATGTCCTTCCTGGAACTTGTACTTGAATCATCCAGCGCTCTTCTTCTGGTAAGGTGGCGTTGTACATCCCGGTGAAGCTTGGTATTCCAATATTCAGGTACCTAGTGACTTCCTTCAAGTGGCGTCCAAAAGATGTGTCTTCATCCGGTTGTGCAAACTTGTTCTTCATCTCCGTCATCCTAAAGAGTGGAAAGATGGAGAGGAGTCAGAAATGAGTAGAGAAGAGTGACCTATGGTTTATCTTAGTGGTCGTCTCCTACACTCAGCGTGTCATCCCTGGATCGGTAATGCTGACACACACAGTACTCGAAGGATTTATAACAGAGTAGCAATCACACACTTATTACATCGAATGTCTCGAAAGAGAACTTATTACAATAATATGGCTTAAGGCCATCTAATGCGATAACAGCGGAAGGCTTGGAAGATAAAGTGAGTCCATCAGCTCCAACGGCATAGCTGAGCTGCACGGCAACGACCTATCGAACCTTACTCCTCGTCTGAAAAGTCTGCAACATAATACGTTGCAGCCCGAGAACGGTTCAGCACATGGAATATGCTGGCAATGTAACACAATAGAGCAATAACAGAATAATGCTACCACTATATGCATATTTGGCTGGTGAAAGCTCTACGGTTATAGTTTTTGCAAAAAGCCAATTTTTCCCTACAACAAAGGAATAAATTTTAATTTATCTATCATGGTGGTTGAAACATCATTGAGAAGGTATAACCCCAACTCAATCCCAATTAAGGTAATTAACATCCCAGCAATATTAATTTAAGAGTGATGAGATACATGTGAATACTCAGGTACTAGATACTCAGAATTGTCCATAACCGGGGACACGGCTAACCATGATTAGATTGTACACTCTGCAGAGGTTTGCGCACTTTTCCCCACAAGACTCGATCGCCTCCGTTGATTTCTCGCACTGCCTGGTGTTTGAGAAACTGATGACTGAGACACAGTCTTTCAGAGACATTAACTCTCTACTCCGGGTAGATCATACCAAACCTACAAAACCCACTACCTGCTGATCTACCTCTTCAAGAGCTTTATGTAATTTACTCAACTATGCAAGATCCCATAATAGCTTCTGGCTTCACACGGAAGTTTCTAGCATGAATAATCTCAGTTCCCTTTGAGCGTGGGTGGCGGTCCATAGGAAGATCACATGGATACCCCGGGATTTCCAAAAATAAAACAGACAACACTGGGTTCCCCAGGTGCCTCAATCCACCCAGATGTGTATTAAAGTTGCCACCTTAAGTTAACCATTAATTAACAAGCTCACATCTGTCATGGATTCTCTCAAACCCAAACCACGTCTACGAGCATAGCATGGCAATATAAGCGATACATAGAAGTAACTCCCACGGGTTTGATAGTAACAGGGCAATAGGTTCCTACCTCATCATCTACTTCCCAACCCACAAATTAATGACATCTTAACCATGCAACGTTTGAGGGTTGAAACTAATGCATAAAAACTGGGTATGAAAAGAGTATGATCAAGTGTTACTTGCCTTGCTGACGATCCGTGAATCCTAGAGACTCGTAGTAAGACGCTTCGCACTCTGGGAATTCTATCGCAAGCAAAAAATACATACATAAGCAACAAGCAAAGATGCACAAGCAAAACTTCAACTGAAAGAGGCCGACTAGAAAGTTCAAATTAAGAACTCCGGTTCGCAAAAAGAATCAAACCGAACGAAGCAATGAAACTCAAACGGCGAAAGAAATAAGATCCGTTTACTAGTCTGAACTAGGGTCAAATTTTACAGAGACAAAAACTTGTTTGAGTTGATTATTCGGAAAGAGGGTTTCGAGATGAAACTCCAGGCGCTTGAATCACCTGATTCCGATAAACGAGCGAAAAGTTATACTAGTATGAACATCGGTTCAGAAATCGCGATCAGGGAAATCGCGGAATAAATCCGATAAAAAGGAAAAACGACGAACGGCTTAACGAACGAGCGTTCATTAGCAGAATCTAAACGACGGACACGTTCGTTAAAACGAAAGAACGAGCGAACGCTCGCTAAGAAAATAAACCGGAGAATAAAACTGATCTATAAAAAACGAACTAGGGTTTTTTAAAAAAACCGAAGGGTTTTCTTAAAAAAACCGGGCGGCGGGGCGGCTACCTCCAGCTAGGTCGTCTGGCGAGGCGGGGCGAGTCCGGCGGGCGGTGGGGCTTGGCGAGGCCGCAGGGTGGCTAGAGGCGGCGGCGACCCTAGGGCGGCGGCGGCGGCGGCTCGGGGCTCGGGGCTCGGGCTCCGGGAGGCGGCGGTGG
>NC_041389.1:470459537-470526958 GCF_002162155.2 Triticum dicoccoides | reverse complement strand
GAGGGGGGGTGGCGACGTATATAAAGGGGGCGGGGGCGACGACTAGAGGCGGTTGGCAAGGCGCGGAGGTGGAGTCCGGCTCGGACTCCGGAGTCCGGGTAGGCGGCGGCGGGGCGCGCGCGCACGCTGGAGGCGGCGGCGACGGGGCGGCTGGGCCGGCCTGCTCGGCTGGGCCCTAGGCCCAGTCGGGCGCGGGTCTCTCTCTCTTTAAAAAAACGTTCCGCAGACTTAGAAAAATCCTAGAAAAATAAATAAAAATCTAAAAATTCCAAAACAAGTTTTCTCCGTCTAAATGAAATATTTAGAACGAGACGAACTTTTCTTGGCCCCTAAAATGCAATTTTTAAAACATGCAAATTTTTCTAAGGTAAATAAAATTCCAAATAACATCAAATAAAACCACATAATGATTTTAACTTTTTTCCTTCGATATTTCAATTATTTTGGAGAAGTCATATTATCTCCCCTCATTTATTTATTTTAAAATAAAATATTTTCCAGAGAGAAAATAATGAAAATAAAAAATCCTCGTCTTCCCTATTTGATAAAATTAAAATAGGAAAAACGGAAAAATCCCCAACTCTCTCCGCGGGTCCTTGAGTTGCTTAGGATTTGGAGGATTTCAAACGAGAAAGCAATAAAATATGATATGCATAGATGACCTATGTATAACATGCCAAATCGAAAATTTGGGATGTTACACCAGTGCATACTATATATGTGACAGGGGTCATTTTCTGTTGTAATAGAAATTGATGGAAGATCTCGGAAATATCAATGGAGAGATACTATTAAAGATATATTATGGAATGCACTTGGCACAAATTTGCCTTGCAGAATTGCAGAAATAGCACTAACATTTTGGACAGGGTACTATTAGAGATATATTCTATGGGTAAATTTATGTAGTGCAGAAAATTCAGGATAGATACTTCCCTGCTGAGTTTTTTTTACCTCAAACTTGGCAGCCTAGTTCAGCACATTTGGCTCGGCAGCCTCGTTTCTCTGTACACATTACATCAAACATGAAAGGATCAAGATTGGAGCTGGAGAGGGGAAATAAAGGGACCCTTTGCATTGGCTAATTTTGTACTGGAAGGAGTAATTTTGGATCACCGCCACCTGCTGAAGCTCCTCTGATGTCTCGGTCGCAAGCCATGCATGCGTGCTGATCGAGGCAGGGTGCGCTCCAGGCCCGCAGCCGTTCTGCAAGCCGGTGGATCTGCACACACCACATAGGAGCCGACACATGCATGACTCCATCGTTCCTGCCGCCCTCGACGGTGAGAGGCGCGAGGTCGCAAGGCATAGGGTGCTGGATCTTTCAGCGGGCGGCCAAGCTAGGATCTGGCATCGACGGCTATCAGCACGACCGATTCGAGGTGAGGACAGGCGACAAGAGAGCAGGCGATGGCGGAGGGCGTGAATCCAGTTTGGGCGGCTTTGTTCCGTGTGCCGGCGGCGTCCTGATGTCCCTGCGGAGATGAGGCAGAGAGAGGTGAGAGAGGAGCAGGGAAGAACGGCAAAAAGGCAAGACAGGAGGACGGCTGCTGCTCGCTGGTGAGCTCGCCGGCACGCGACGGATGCTCCTGTGGCGCATCGGACGCAGAGGAGTCGATGTGGCGGTAGGTTCGCGACCTCTGGCAGTGCGGCTGCTCAGGGCTAAAGAAAAGGCGCCGTTTTTTTCCTTGTATTTTTATATGGAAGGAGACGTGTATGACAGTATGAGTAGGTAGAGCAGAGTTTCTTTGTCGTGAATAAAGAGATAAAAATTGCTAATTGTGTTTTAGGTGGACTGCTTTGGAGCATTTTTTGTGAATGAAGAGATAAAGATTGCTAATCATGTTCTAGATGGATCCATTTGTACAAATGAATCTTCTGCTTTGGACGTTTTTTTCTCACAATGATAGCAAAATTTTAATCGAATCTACACCGTAATAATCTGGACCCACCAGATTAACGGCTCATAAATTCTAATTAACGTAGGAATGTTTAGGGAGTCTGTAATTAGTATAGGTATAGATGAAGGCATTGTCTTGGGGCATAAGATTTCCGAGAGAGGTATTGAAGTTGATAAAGCCAAAGTTGATGCTATTGAAAAGATGCCATGTCCCAAGGACATAAAAGGTATAAGAAGTTTCCTTGGTCATGCCGGTTTTTATAGGAGGTTCTTTAAGGACTTTTCTAAAATCTCTAGGCCTCTGACTAATTTATTGCAAAAAGATATTCCTTTTGTCTTTGATGATGATTGTGTAGAAACATTTGAAATACTTAAGAAAGCTTTGATCACTGCGCCTAATCACCTATTGTTCAGCCACCTGATTGGAATTTACCCTTTGAAATTATGTGTGATGCTAGTGATTATGCTGTAGGTGCTGTTCTAGGGCAAAGAGTTGATAAGAAATTGAATGTTATCCAGTATGCTAGTAAGACTCTTGATACTGCCCAGAGAAATTATGCTACTACTGAAAAAGAGTTCTTAGCAGTTGTGTTTGCATATGATAAGTTTAGACCTTATATTGTTGATTCCAAAGTTACTATTCACACTGACCATGCTGCTATTAAATATCATATGAAAAAGAAAGATGCTAAGCCTAGACTCATTAGATGGGTCTCCTGCTCCAAGAATTTGATTTGCATATTATTGATAGAAAGGGAGCTGAGAACCCCATTACAGACAACTTGTCTAGGTTAGAGAATGTTCTTGATGACCCACTGCCTATTGATGATAGCTTTCCTGATGAACAATTAGCGGTCATTAATGCTTCTCATACTACTCCTTGGTATGCTGATTATGCTAATTACATTGTTGCTAAATTTATACCACCTAGTTTCACATACCAGCAAAAGAAAAAGTTCTTTTATGATTTAAGACATTACTTTTGGGATGACCCACACCTTTATAAAGAAGGAGTACATGGTGTTATTAGACGTTGTGTACCTGAGCATGAACAGGAACAGATCCTACGCAAGTGTCATTCTGAATCATATGGAGGACACCACGTTGGAGATAGAACTGCACATAAGGTATTGCAATCTGGTTTTTATTGGCCTACTCTCTTCAAAGATGCTCGTAAGTTTGTCTTATCTTGTGATGAATGTCAAAGAGTTGGTAATATTAGTAGACATCAAGAAATGCCTATGCATTATTCTCCTGTTATTGAACCGTTTAATGTTTGGGGCTTTGATTATATGGGACCTTTTCCTGCCTCTAATGGTTACACACATATTTTAGTTGATGTTGATTACGTTACTAAGTGGGTAGAAGCTATTCCAACTAGTAGTGATGATCATAACACTTCTATTAAAATGCTTAAAGAAGTTATTTTTCCGAGGTTTGGAGTCCCTAGATATCTTATGACTGATAGTGGTTCACATTTTATTCATGGTGCTTTCCGTAAGATGCTTGCTAAGTATGATGTTAATCATAGAATCACATCTCCTTATCACCGGCAGTCTAGTGGTCAAGTAGAGTTGAGCAATAGAGAGCTCAAATTAATTTTGCAAAATACTGTGAATAGATCTAGAAAGAATTGGTCCAAGAAACTTGATGATGCATTACAAAAATCCTATGGGTATGTCTTCGTATAAGATGGTTTATGGAAAAGCATGTCATTTACCTCTTGAACTTGAGCATAAAGCATATTGGGCTATTAAAGAGCTCAACTATGACTTCAAACTTGCCGGTGAGAAGAGGTTATTTGATATTAGCTCACTTGATGAATGGAGAACCCAAGCATATGAGAATGCCAAGCTATTCAAAGAAAAAGTCAAACGCTGGCTTGACAAAAGGATACAAAATCGTGAGTTTAACGTAGGTGATTATGTGTTATTATTCAACTCTTGTTTAAGATTTTTTGCAGGAAAACTTCTCTCTAAATGGGAACTTCCTTACGTTATTGAGGAGGTCTATCATTCCGGTGCCATAAAAATCAACAACTTCGAAGGCACAAGTCCGAGGGTGGTGAACGGTCAAAGAATTAAACATTATATCTCAGGTAATCCTATCAATGTTGAAACTAATATTGTTGAAACCGTAACCCCTGAGATATACATAAGGGACACTTTCCAGAACGTTCCAGACTCTGAAAAGGAATAGGTATGTGGTACGGTATGTAAACCGACTCCCAAACAATTCTAATGGCAATTTTTATCAGTTTTTGAATATTTAAGAATTTTAGAAAGAAAGAAGTAGTCCGGGAAGGACACTAGGCCTCCATGAGGGTGGAGGGCACGCCCACCCTACCTGGGCGCGCCCCCTGTCTCGTGGCCACCTCGTGTACCTCCTGGACTCTGTTTTCTTGCACGTTATGTATTTTGGTCGGTAAAAATTCATTATATAAACTACCGAAGGTTTTGACCACCGTATCACGCAAATATCCTCTGTTTTCGTTTCGAGCTGTTTCTGTTTTAGATCTAGAGCATCATGACGTCTCCAAGCGCTCCCAAGGACAAGTTTTTCGAGAGGGTTATCAACCCCTATCTCACGGAGGTTCTGCAACACCCTCAAACCATTGAGATGCGTGAGGGGGTGCTGCACATCCGCGATGTGGAGGGACCAAGGCATACCGGAAGCGTGGAGACAAAGCTTGAAGCTGTGGAGCAGCAAGTTTTCAAGTGCCAAGGGATGGTGGAGCGTGGACTCAACGCCAACCAGATGATGATCACGGAGTTCACCAACAACCACAAGCTAGATGCCAAAGTCATTGGAGAGACCATCTTCAAGCGTCAAGAGAAAATCGAGCACCTCCAAGCCCAGATCTATGACCTGCAAAACCAGAACTGTGAGTATGAATATCGATTCAAGAGGATGAGTTTGGCTGCAGATTTAAGGATCCTGGAGACTCGATCATCCTTCTATGATGGTGAGCCTATGCCTTGGAAGATGGACGACAAGCCTACATCATCAACAACTCCTACTTCACCACCTCCAAGGACATAATCACATGGGTATGGGCACTCCCCTTGGCAACTGCCAAGCTTGGGGGAGGTGCCCCGGTATCGTATCACCATCACACTCCTATCTTTACCATTATATTTAGTTCGACCCTTTTAGTAGTATCTTGATCTACTAGATTGAAGTTTTAGTATCAAGTAGTTTTGAGTTTTTCTTTGTGATCCCTTTATGTAATCGAGTCCGTGAGCTATCTATAATAAAGATTAGTGTTGAGTCAAGGGCTTTGCTTTCTTGCTATGATCTTGAGGAAGTAGGAAGAATGAAAGAGTTCATATTGATCTTATGGATAGTAATAACTTCACACATAGAAAGTATGAGGCATAAAATTTGTTGAGAGTTGACAAACATAGTTTTGGTCATCGTTGCAATTAATAGGAAGTAATAAGGAAAGAGAGGTTTCACATACAAATATATTATCTTGGACATCTTTTATAGTTGTGAAGCACTCATTAAGTATGACATGCTAAAAGAGTTGATGTTGGACAAGGAAGACAACGTAATGGATTGAGTAAGATCCTTCAAGTAAGTTGTCATTAATTGTGAAGCACTCATTAATTGTGAAGCACTCACATCTTAGTTAAAGTATATTGTCATAGACCTTCCAAACATGTTGAGATTGCCTTCCCCCCTCATGCTAGCCAAATTCGTTGCACCAAGTAGAGATACTACTTGTGCTTCCAAATATCCTTAAACCCAGTTTTGCCATGAGAGTCCACCATACCTACCTATGGATTGAGTAAGATCCTTCAAGTAAGTTGTCATGTTGCACGCAATAAAAATTGCTATCTACATATGTATGACTTATTAGTGCAGAGAAAATAAGCTTTATACGATCTTGTTGTGCAATAAAAGCAACGAACTGCATAATAACCGTCCACATACAAGTGGCAATATAAAGTGACGTTCTTTTGCATTAAGATTTTATGCATCCAACCCTAAAAGCACATGACAACCTCTGCTTCCCTCTGCGGAGGGCCTATCTTTTACTTTATGTTTTCACTTTATGCTTGAGTCAAGGTGATCTTCACCTTTCCCTTTTTCATTTTTTCCTTTGGCAAGATCCTCGTGTTTGAAAGATCTTGATATATATATATATATCCAATTGGATGTAAGTTAGCATGAATTATTATTGTTGACATCACCCAAAGGTGAATACGTTGGGAGGCAACACAATAAGCCCCTATCTTTCTCAGTGTCCGGCTGAAACTCCATAACCACAAGTATTGCGTGAGTGTTAGCAATTGTACAAGACTACGTGATAGTTGAGTATGTGGACTTGCTGAAAAGCTCTATTCTCGACTCTTTCTAATGTTATGATAAATTGCAATTGCTTCAATGACTGAGATTATAGTTTGTTAGTTCCCAATGAAGTTTCTGAACCATAATTGACATTGTGAATTGATTGTTACTTGAGCATAAGAAGTCATATGATAATATCCATATATGTTGCTGTTATAAGAATGATCATGATGCCCTCATGTCCGTATTTTATTTTTATCGACACCTCTATCTCTAAACATGTGGACATATTTTTCGATATCGGCTTCCGCTTGAGGACAGACGAGGTCTAAGCTTGGGGGAGTTGATACGTCCATTTTGCATCATGCTTTTATATCAATATTTATTGCATTATGGCTGTTATTACACATTATATCTCAATACTTATGGCTATTCTCTCTTATTTTACAAGGTTTACCATGAAGAGGGGGAATGCCGGCAGCTAGAATTCTGGCTGGAAAAGGAGCAAACATTGGAAACCTATTCTGCACAGCTCCAAAAATCCTCAAACTCCACGGAACTTATTTTTGGAATTAATAAGAATTATTGAGCGAAAGAAACACCAGAGGGGGGCCACACCCTGTCCAGGAGGGTGGGGGTGCGCCCACCCCTACTGGGCGTGCCCCCTGTCTCCTAGGCCCCCTGGTGGCCCTCCGGTGTCCATCTTCTGCTATATGAAGGCTTTTACCCTAGAAAAAATCGGGGGCAAGCTTACGGGCCGAAACTCCGCCGCCATGAGGCGGAACCTTGGCAGAACCAATCTAGAGCTCCAGCAGAGCTGTTCTGCCGGGGAAACTTCCCTCCGGGAGGGGGAAATCATCACCATCGTCATCACCAACGATCCTCTCATCGGGAGGGGGTCAATCTCCATCATCATCTTCACCAGCACCATCTCCTCTCAAAACCCTAGTTCATATCCAATCTTGTATCAAAACCACAAATTGGTACCTGTGGGTTGCTAGTAGTATTGATTACTCCTTGTAGTTGATGCTAATTGGTTTACTTGGTGGAAGATCGTATGTTCAGATCCTTAATGCATATTATTACTCCTCTGATTATGAACATTAATATGCTTTGTGAGTAATTACGTTTGTTCCTGAGGACATGGGTGAAGTCTTGCTATTAGTAGTCATGTGAATTTGGTATTCGTTCAATATTTTGATGAGATGTATGTTGTCTTTCCTCTAGTGGTGTTATGTGAACGTCGACTACATGACACTTCACCATTATTTGGGCCTAGAGGAAGGCATTGGGAAGTAATAATTAGATGATGGGTTGCTAGAGTGAGAGAAGCTTAAACCCTAGTTTATGCGTTGCTTCATAAGGGGCTGTTTTGGATCCATATGTTTAATGTTTTGGTTAGGTTTACCTTAATACTTCTTTTGTAGTTGCGGATGCTTGCAATTGGGGTTAATCATAAGTGGGATGCTTGTACAAGTAAGGGCAGCACCCAAGCACCGGTCCACCCACATATCAAATTATCAAAGTACCGAACGCGAATCATATGAGCGTGATGAAAACTAGCTTGACGATAATTCCCATGTGTCCTCGGGAGCTCTTTTCCCATTATAAGAAATTGTCCAGGCGTGTCCTTTGCTACAAAAAGGATTGGGACACCTTGCTGCACTTTATTTACTTTCATTGCTTGTTACTCGTTACAATTTATCTTATCACAAAACTATCTGTTACCTACAATTTCAGTGCTTGCAGAGAAAACCTTACTGAAAACCGCTTGTCATTTCCTTCTGCTCCTTGTTGGGTTCGACACTCTTACTTATCGAAAAGACTATGATGGATCCCCTATACTTGTGGGTCATCAAATAACTTGCCCATCAATATTATCAACCAAGAGATCTTTAACCATAGCTATACTAGGTTCAACTTTAATTTGCTCAGGGGGTGTGGGTGTTCTAGTATAACTCGTACGAACCACAGTTGAAACTAATTAGCATGATCGTTTATTCTAACAGGAAAAGGTGGTTTCTCAATATAAGCAGTATGAACAATAGGATCAACATTATAAGTAATAGTTTCTTCTTCAACTTTAATAAGTTAAACTACTTTAACTTCAATGGGAGGATGATATTTAAACCACTTCTCCTTAGGGAGATCAACATGAGTAGCAAAAGATTCAAAAAAAGAAGCTACTATCTCAGAGTCAAGTCCATATTTAGAGCTAAAATCACGAAAAGCATCGGTATCCACAAAAGATTTAACACAATCAAACTTAAGGTTTATACCTGACTCTTTACCTTCATCGTGTTCGTAATCTTCAGAGTTGTGTTTAATTCTTTCCAATAAATCCCATTTGAATTCATTATCCTTCTTCATATAGGAACCAGTACAAGAAGTATCAAGGATGGAGTGACCATTATGTGAAAGCCGACCATAAATATATTTAATTATATTTTCTCTTGAGAGCTCATGATTGGGGCACGAATATAACATTGACTTAAGCCTCCCCCAAGCTTGAGCGATTCTTTCTCCTTCACGGGGCCAAAAATTATATATATAATTTTGATCACGATGAACCAGATGCATAGGATTAAACTTCTGTTGAACTTCCAATTCAATCGGTTGTAGTTCCATGATCTAATATCATCACATAGCCTATACCATGTCAATGCCTTTCCCTTCAAAGATAAAGGGAAGACCTTCTTCTTGACATCATCCTCGGGTATACCTGCAAGCTTAAATAGTCCACAAATTTCATCCACAAAGATTAGGTGCATATCAGGATGTAATGTTCCATCTCATTCATAAGGATTAGCTAGAGTTTCTCTATTACACCCGAAGGAATTTCATAATAAATATTTTCAGTAGGTGCAGTAGGTTGAGGAGAAACTCTTTTCTCTTCCGGTCTAGGTGAAGATACCCCGAACAAGCCCCTGAAAGGATTATTTTCCATAGTAACTAGTGACAGTAAATTTCAGCACACTATATAAATGTTTCCTTACCAAAGTTCACTTACCAAAGGCGCTTCACTCCCCGGCAACAGCACCAGAAAAGAGTCTTGATGACCCACAAGTATAGGGGATCTATTGTAGTACTTTCAATAAGTGAGAGTGTCGAACCCAACGAGGAGCAGAAGGAAATGACACGCGGTTTTCAACAAGGTGTTCTCTGCAAGCACTGAAATTATCGGTAACAGATAGTTTTGTGATAACATAAATCATAATGGTAACAAGTAATAAAAGTAAAAAAGGTGCAGCAAGGTGGCCCAATCTTTTTTTGTAGCAAAGGACAAGCCTGGACTAACTCTTATATAAAGCAAAGAGCTCCTGAGGACACATGGGAATTGTTGTCAAGTTAGTTCTCATCATGCTCTTATGATTCACGTTTGTTACTTTGATAATTTGATATGTGGGTGGACCGGTGCTTGGGTGCTGCCCTTCCTTGGAAAATCATCCCACTTATGATTAACCCCTCTCGCAAGCATCCGCAGCTACGAAAGAATAATTAAGGTAAACCTAACCATAACATGAGACATATGGATCCAAATCAGCCCCTTACGAAGCAGCGCATAAACTAGGGTTCAAGCTTCTATCACTCTAGCAACCCATCATCTACTTATTACTTCCCAATGCCTTCCCCTAGGCCCAAACAATGGTAAAGTGTCATGTAGTCGACGTTCACATAACACCACTAGAGGAAAGACAACATACATCTCAACAAAATATCAAACGAATACCAAATTCACATGATTACATATAACAAGACTTCTCCCATGTCCTCAGGAACAAATGTAACTACTAACAAAGCATATTCATGATCAAGATCAGAGGAGTATTAATTATCATTAAGGAGCTGAAAATATAATCTTCCACCAGTTAAACCAACTAGCATCAACTACAAGGAGTAATCAACACTACTAGCAACCCACAGGTACCAATCTGAGGTTTTGGACCAAGATCAAATACAAGAGATGAACTAGGGTTTGAGAGGAGATGGTGATGGTGAAGATGTTGATGGAGATTGACCCCCTCTCGATGTGAGGATCGTTGGTAACGACGATGGCGATGATTTCCCCCTCCCGGAGAGATGTTTCCCCCGTAGAACAGCTCCACCGGAGCCCTAGATTGGTTCTGCACAGGTTCCGCCTCGAGACGGCGGCGCTTCATCGTAAAAAGCTTCCTTATTTTTTCCAGGTCAAAACACACCATATAGCAGAAGATGGGCGTCGGAGGCCTGCCAGGGGGCCCACAAGGACGGGGGGCGCGCCCTCGACCCTTATGGTTGGCTGGTGGCCCCCCTCTAATGCTTTCTTCGCCCAATGTTTTTTATTTATTCCAAAATGACTCTCTGTGAAGTTTCAGGACTTTTGGAGTTGTGCAGAATAGGTCCCTAATATTTGCTCCTTTTCTAGTCCAGAATTCCAGCTGCCGGCGTTCTCCCTCTTCATGTAAACCTTATAAAATAAGAGAGAAAAGGCATAAGTATTGTGATATAATGTGTAATAACTTCCCATAAAGCAATAAATGTAGATATAAAAGCATGACGCAAAATGGACGTATCAATAGTGGAGGTATTAGCACAGGTTACCTCATCCTGACTTTCCAAATCGGTCCTTCTCCATAAAGAAAAATGGGAACATTTGCTATATTAAAACCAGCATGGAGGTAGAATGTATGGGACAAAGCAAAATATTTGCCATAAATAATATTACTTACACATAACTCCTGGACGAACACCTGTAACTGCCTTTTTCCTTCATCTCAGTATAATATTCCCATGATGGGAAGATACACACATAGGATTTAACAACATCAAATGTGATAGATGCTGAACTACAAATGGCTGGTTGTGCTTTGTCCATAGGAATAGGTGTAATAACTGGTGGAGTTGGGGTTAGCCGTGATAGTACTGGCACTTTGGGCACTGGAGCTGCCATACTAACTGCTCTTTTTTGGGAGCTCTGTGCCGGAGATGATGTTGTGTCAACTGGAACTGGGTTACTCCTGGTGTGGTTGGGGTTAGATTGGGTGAAGCTGGTTCTCTGTCCATCGGAGTAGGGGTACAATCTTCAAGAGTCTGGGCTATGTGTGGTAGGGCTGGTTCCCATGCATGTACAACCCGGGTGCTATCTCCACCAAGAGGTAGCACTGTTTTATTTGAAGACCATGTTTTTACTCTGCTAGATACTGCCATCACCCCCTCCAATTCAAATGGCTGATAAACAAGAAAAGTACTTGAATGCACAAGCCTTGTATGAGAGGAATATGCAATAGATAGTGTGGGAAAAAGAGGGCATGAAATAGTTCACATGTATATTTTTAACTAAAAAGGAGACATAATTTCACATATGTGATGTCTATCTAAACTGGATAGCATATCATGGCATAATTCAAAGATATTGGAGCATGAGGTGTTCTTTGATTGCTTTCCTTATGAGTGGAGGTCGGGATCGCGCGATGGTTAACTCCTACCAACCCTTCCCCTAGGAGCATGCGTAGTAGTACTTTGCTTCGAGGGCAAGTAGACTTTTGCAATAAGTATATGATTTCTTTATGACTAATGTGAGTCCATGGATATACGCACACTCACCCTTCCACTTTGCTAGCCTCTATTGTGCCGCGCAACTTACGCCGGTATCATGAACCCATTATTTACCTACCTCAAGATAGCCACCATACCTACCTATTATGGCATTTCCATAACCATTCCGAGATATATTGCCATGCAACTTTCCACCGTTCCGTTATTATGACATGCTCCATCATTGTCATATTGCTCTTTGCATGATCATGTAGTTGACATTGTATTTGTGGGAACGCCACCCTCATAATTTTCGTACATGTCACTCTTGATTCATTGCATATCCCGGTACATCGTCGGAGGCATTCATATAGAGTCATATCTTGTTCTAGTTTTGAGTTGTAATTCTTGAGTTGTAAATTAATAAAAATGTGACGATCTTCATTATTAGAGCATTGTCCCAGGGAGGAAAGGATGATGAAGACTATGATTCCCCCACAAGTTGGGATGAGACTTCGGACTTTATAAAAAGAAAAAAAGAGAAAAAAGAAAGGCCAAAGAAAAAAAAAAGAAAAAAAGGAAAAAAGAGAAAAAAGAAAAAAATAATGAGAGAAAAAGAGAGAAGGGACAATGCTACTATCCTTTTTACCACACTTGTGCTTCAAAGTAGCACCATGATCTTCATGATAGAGAGTCTCCTATGTTGTCACTTTCATATACTAAGTGGGAATTTTTCATTATAGAACTTGGCTTGTATATTCCAATGATGGGCTTCCTCAAAATGCCCTAGGTCTTCGTGAGCAAGCAAGTTGGATGCACACCCACTTAGTTTCTTTTGTTGAGCTTTCATATATTTATAGCTCTAGTGCATTCGTTGCATGGCAATCCCTACTCACTCACATTGATATCTATTAATGGGCATTTGCATAGCCCGTTGATACGCCTAGTTGATGTGAGACTATCTTCTCCCTTTTTGTCCTCAGAACCACCACCATATACCACCATAGTGCTATGTCCATGGCTCGCGCTCATGTATTGCATAAGAGTTGAAAAAGCTGAAGCACGTTAAAAAGTATGAACCAATTGCTTGGCTGAAACTGGGGTTGTGCATGATGGGAGTATTTTGGGTAATGAGGATGGAGCAGGCGTTTAAACTTGCGTTTGGTATTGTGAAGACAATTATGGTTTGTAATATTTGCTCCGGGATTTGCTTCAAGATTTTGCGGTTTCCTTCCTATTTGCTTTATGTTTTACGTCGGCAGAGCCCGGCCCCGCGCATACCTCAACAGCCGTTAGCCCCGACCGGATCACCAGGACGGGACCAAGGAGTGAGGGGCTACGTGACAAGTTAGGCTCCTAAGTCGCGATGCTTAGGAGTCCCCCCTGACGCGCAAATAGCAAATAGGCAGGGAATGTAGGGGTAGATCTGGCGTTCTACTTTGGCAGGGCCCGACCCCGCGCATACCTCAACCGCCATTAGCCCCGACCAGGGCGGGACTAAGGAGTGAGGGGCTACATGACCAGTTAGCCTCCTGAATCGCGATGCTCAGGAGTCCCCCTTGACGTTCAAACAATCTTCATACCTGGGCTCCACTCGGGGAGGAGCGTGCGATGACCAAGTCTGAGGGACCTGGCTGGGTGGCGTGCGCTCGGGCATGACCCGGGCGCAGCCCCCGTGTCCAGCCCCCTCGCGTGACGCTCCCGACGGGAGGTGTTGCGATGAGGCCAAACACTGAGCTCTGGGCTCCCTGAGGTTGATACGGCCGTGGGCCGCCCTCAGTTGTTTATCACCAGTGTGGAGCATAGCGCTTCCGTATGTGTACGGGCATAGCCACTCCTCGGTAGTGTCGTCAGCCAGCACGGAGCATGGTGCTTCCACTGGTACATGGGAGCCCACCCCTCCGGGAGGAGCCCCCGGGGCGTGTACAGCCCCGCCCTGACACATAGCTTGCACGACAGGGCTAGATGAGGTGTATCTGGGCACTCATGAGCCAGCGCGGGACTCACAAGGCCCTACCTCAAGGCGGGTTGCGCCTGGTCTTGGATCTTTGACAGTTGTGTGTTCCTGCGAGATGGTTAGATACAAATGCTCTACGTCCTCAGGTCCCGGCCCTCGAGCGAGCTCAGCCGCCGCTAGTATGCCATGTCGCGATGCCGTGGACAAGACCAGGTGGTGAGGGCTGGAGAGCCAGTAAGAGCTCCTGAGTCGCAATGCTCAGGAGCCCCCCTTTTAACGTGCAAGCGATTTGCATGAGGGAGAGGAGGCCCGTGGTAGGCGGAAGATGATAATCATAGGCAGGTTAAGCATGAAGGGAAATCATCTTACGCAAATGCAGGAGGGATACATGCCACTGGGTCAGGCCCGAGCGGCTTGGGGATGATGTAGCCTGAGGGGTGCCCCCAGCAAGGTGAACTAAAGACATAAGCAAAAGGGATACATGCCGCAGGGACGGGCCCATGCGGCCTGAGAATGATGCAGCCATGAGGGCGCTCCCAGCTGAAATCAACTTTGGAAGATGTCACCTGGTACCATTGTAGAGGGGGTGTTGGAGTAGCTGAATATGCACAGTGAAGAGGCCGACCCTCACGAGCCACCGGAGCCCTGAGCCTCGGGAGGCTCTGGGATCCGGGCGGCTCCTTGAGGACCATCTCCATCTCCGCTAGGACCGCGTGATGCCTGGCCTCCTGAGCTGCTAGAATGCTCCACAAGTGATGCTAGAAGGTGGCAACCGCGTTCGGCAGGCCGAAAGGCATGCGAACGTAGCTGTGCGGTGGACCCTCGCAACGTCCCACGCGTGACGGCCAGAGGCGCTCCTGAGATGTGTCTTGGTTGAGCCCTGGGACATCGATGGAGATGCGCAGCCCACCATCCTCGCCTGGATGGGGAGCCATGCCAGGCAAGCAGGGATCGCCGCGCATGGCTCTTGCTTCCTGAAGCTCCTGAATGGTTTTGGTGATGAACTCTTGAGGGTTGGGCTTCCTACGCCATGTGCCTTCCTGAGGGAAACATGCCGCGAAGCACACCTCCAAGTGGTGCTCGAGCGCCTCCCTCGTAATTTTGGCAAAGTCTGAGGCCCTCTAGAAGAGAGCCCCCGAGCCCTGCCCGAGGAGGGCGCAAGGCACGCCTTCCTATGCGATGGAAGGAGGCGCCCCTTGCACGGGCATGGATCCTGATGCGGCACCTCCTGAGATGCCAACCTCCTGAGGCCTTTAGCTGAGCAGTGTCTTCTTCTTCTTGGGGACTGCCTTCGGAGGGTTCTCGCCCTTGCTGTCCTGGTTCTCGATTGATGCAACTTGGAAGGTGCGCTCAAGGGAGCACACCGCATCTATTTCCTCGCAGGGGACCATGATGATTCCGCCGCTTCCTGTCATCATGAGGACGTTGTAGCCGTGGTGGTTCAACGCCATGAACTTGGCCAGGGCTGGATACCTGAGGATGGCACTGAATGGCAGGCGGATGTGGGCGATGTCAAAGTCGATGAGCTCGGTGTGGTAGTTGTTGCGCTATCCGAAGGTGACAGGGAGGCGGACCTGCCCGATCGGGGTTGTGGAGCCATGAGTAACTCTGGAGAAAGTCTTGGTAGGCTGAAGTTGATCATATGGCACTTGAAGGTTGTTGAACGTCTCAACGGACAGAACGTTGAGCCCTGCGCTGCCATCGATGAGGGTCCTGGTGACTTGCATGTTGCTGATGACTGGGGAACAAAGCATCGGGAGGACGCCAGCGGTAGCCGCACACTTGAGTTGATCTGCTGAGCTGAAGGTGATGGCGCACTTGGACCACCTGAGCGGGTGCGTGGCCTCAAGCCCGGGGAGGACTGCATTCACCTCACGAGCAAACTGCTTGAAGATGCACTGAGAGGTTGGGGCCTGAGCTCCGCCCAAGATGCAAGCAATAGCACGTGGGTCCTGGAAGCCCCCAGCCCCCTCATCCTTGTGGTGGTCGTCGTTCCTTCTAGGCGGTGGCGGCAGAGGAGGAAGACCCGCGTTGCCCTGTGGGCGGTCCTCGCGAGGCTGATCCTGCCAGCGATCGTCACGAGGTCGGTCATGCCACTCCTGGCGAGGGCCACGGTCGTCCCATCGTCCTCCGCCTCATCCTCCTCCTCGGGCATAGCCCCGGTCATTGCACTTGGGTCGTCGACCGAAGCGTCCCTCTCGAACGGCCGTGAGCTCTTGGCACTCATTGGTGTTGTGGGTGTGGAGGTTGTGGTAGGCGCAGAACGGTCGGCTGCCCTTGGATGACTCCGGCTGGTCCCTGCCGCGCTTCGTGTCTGGCTCTGCTGCAAGCTCGGCTGCTCCTTTGCGCTTCACGTCCTTGGCCTTGGCCTTCTTCTCTTCTGGGTCAGCAGCTAGAAGCTCGAGGAGGGAGAGGCGTCCTTGAAAGTGCAACTATCCCTAGGTGGTTTTGGTAATTCATAACAACTTATAGCTCATTGGGTTAATGCTATTCCAAGACTATTATTTCAGGAAAGCTCAATGAATGGCATGGCATGGATGATGAAAGTGGATCCCTCAAAATACTAAGGACAAAGGATTGGCTCAAGCTCAAAAGCTCAAGACTCTTCATTTTACATTTTAGTGATCCAAGATCACATTGAGTCTATAGGAAAAGCCAATACTATCAAGGAGGGATGAGGTTTTGCTTAATGAGCCTCTTGCTTCATGTGCTTAGTGATATGCTCCAAAACCCTCAACAACTTTCCCACATCCACAAATGACCTAAACCCAAAGCCAAAATTGGTCACACCGATTCTTCCTATCCGGCACCACCGATTCCAAAAGTCATAGCCACTGCCACAAACCCTAAGCAAATCGGTCTTACCGATAGGGATCTCAGTCTCATTGAGATGGGGTTGCAATCTCTCTGTTTCCCTTCGTAACGTTTCGGTCTAACTGAAGTGAGCGATTGGTCCCACCGAGATTGCAATGTAAACTCTCTGTTTCCTTTTTGTAACATTTCCGTCTCACCGAAAAGAGCAAATCAGTCCAACCGAGTTTACCTGACCAACTCTCTGGAAAGCTTATTACCAAATCGGTCTCACCGAGTTTGTGTAATCGATCTTACCGAGATTACATTATGCCCTAACCCTAACCGAATCTGTCTCACTGAGATGCATGTCGGTCCCACCGAAAATCACTAACGGTCACTAGGTTTACTAAATCGGTCCGACCGAGTTTAACAATTCGGTCCCAACGAGTTTGGTAAATTGCGTGTAACGGTTAGATTTTGTGTGGAGGCTATATATACCCCTCCACCTCCTCTTCATTCGTGGAGAGAGCCATCAGAACGAACCTACACTTCCAACTTACCATTTCTGAGAGAGAACCACCTACTCATGTGTTGAGGCCAAGATATTCCATTCCTACCATATGAATCTTGATCTCTAGCCTTCCCCAAGTTGCTTTCCACTCAAATCCTCTTTCCACCAGATCCAAAACCTATGAGAGAGAGTTGAGTGTTGGGGAGACTATCATTTGAAGCACAAGAGCAAGGAGTTCATCATCAACGCACCATTTGTTACTTCTTGGAGAGTGGTGTCTCCTAGATTGGCTAGGTGTCACTTGGGAGCCTCCGACAAGATTGTGGAGTTGAACCAAGGAGTTTGTAAGGGCAAGGAGATCACCTACTTCGTGAAGATCTACCTCTAGTGAGGCAAGTCCTTCATGGGCGACAGCCATGGTGGGATAGACAAGGTTGCTTCTTCGTGGACCCTTCGTGGGTGGAGCACTCCGTGGACTCGCGCAGCCGTTACCCTTCGTGGGTTGAAGTCTCCATCAACGTGGATGTACGATAGCACCACCTATCGGAACCACGCCAAAAACATCTGTGTCTCCAATTGCGTTTGAATCCTCCAAACCCTTCCCTTTACTTTCTTGCAAGTTGCATGCTTTAATTTCCGCTGCCTATATACTCTTTGCATGTTTGCTTGAATTGTGTGATGATTGCTTGACTTGTCCTAAAGTAGCTAATATCTGCCAAACTCTAAAATTGAGAAAAGGTTAAGTTTTTATTGGTCAAGTAGTCTAATCACCCCCCTCTAGACATACTTCAAGGTCCTACAAGTGGTATCAGAGCTTTGGTCTCCATTTGCTTTGATTTCCATAGCTTTTGGTGGTCATAGCCTTGGTTTCACAACCTAGGAGAGTATGGTGTCTAGCGAGGGAAATTATCACCATAGAGGTCCTTACTTTGATGGTACTAATTTTGCTAGTTGGAAGCATAAGATGAAAATGCATATTCTTGGACATAACCCCGCCGTTTGGGCAATTATTTGTATTGGCTTGCAAGGTGAATTCTTTGATGGGAGAGAACCGAACCGTGAAGCTAATGCGGAAGAATTGAAGATGCTGCAATACAACGCTCAAGCTTGTGATATCATCTTCAACGGATTGTGCCCCGAAGAATTCAACAAAATCAGCCGTCTTGAGAATGCAAAGGAAATTTGGGATACTTTGATTGATATGCATGAAGGTACCGAGTCCGTCAAGGAATCCAAGTTGGATGTGCTCCAAAGTCAGCTTGACAAGTTCAAAATGAAGGATGGTGAAGGTGTCGCTGAAATGTACTCTAGGCTTGCTCTTATCACAAATGAGATTGCCGGCTTAGGGAGTGAAGAGATGACCGACAAATTCATCATCAAGTAAATCCTAAGAGCATTGGATGGAATGTATGATATCGTGTGCACATTGATTCAAATGATGCCAAACTACAAAGATCTCAAGCCAACGGAAGTTATTGGAAGGATTGTTGCTCATGAGATGTCACTCTTGGATAAGGAGGAACTTCACAACAAGTCAAGTGGTGCTTACAAAGCCTCAAGTGAAACCCCCACATCATCAAGTGAGAAACCAACCTTCAATGAAGAATTGAGCTTAATGGTGAAGAACTTCAACAAATTCTACAAGAGTAGAAGCAAAGTAAGAAGCTGCAAGTCAAGGTCTTACAATGACAAGAGATCTTCTAGCCGAGAGCACAATTGCTACAATTGTGGGAGACCCGGACACTACTCCAATGAGTGTAAGGCACCCTACAAAATAAGAGAAGATTCTCCAAGAAGAAGGAGCAAAAGAGAAGAATCACCACCAAGAGAGAGGAGGAGTAGAGATGATCGTTATGAACAAAGACCCTCACGGAGAAGCAAGGATTCGAAAAGGAAGGACAAGTCATCAAGGAGCTACACAAAACGAAGACATCAAGCTCATGTTGGTGAATGGGTTTCCGGCTCCGACTCCGACAATCACTCTGAAAGAAGCTATCACTTCGACTCCGAATATACTCAAGATGAAGGTGTTGCCGGTCTAGCACTTGTGTCAACCACCTCCTACGACATATTTGATTCACCAAATGAAGGTGTTGGAAGATGCTTCATGGCCAAAGGTCCAAAGGTAACACATCTCGAGTATGTTGATTTCAATAGTGATGAAGATGACTTGCTTGTGGATGATGATTTACTTGTTGACAACTCTAGTGATGAATACTATGATGAAACGTCAATTAATCATGCTAATCATGCTAAAATGAATGACAATGATAAGGAGAAGATTGAGCTTCTAACTAAAGAATTAAACTCTCTTAAGTTAGCTCATGAAACTATCTACGAAGATCATCGAGAACTTTTAAGGGCTCATGAGAAATTACGCTTTAAAAAGCTCAATCTTGAGCAAGAGCATGAGTTCTTAAAAGCAATCAATGATGATCTCCACAAGAAAAGTTCTTCTTACATTGCCAAGCATTTACTCTTATCTACTTACATGCCTCAAGTCAAGTCTAGTAATAAGTACAAGAAAGATACTTCCTCTAGTAGTAACAATAATAATGTCAAATCCAATATTGTTGCTTATAGTAGTTCTCTTGATTCCACTAATGATTCTCTTACCCAAGTTACACTTCAGCAAGAAAATAGCTTATTGAAGGGAATTATAGAGAAAGGTGTTTACAAGAGTCTTGCCGGGAGTAAGCAATTCGAGGAAATTGTACACAAGCAAGGAAGGCACCAGAAGAATCAAGGTGTTGGTTTTGAACGAAAGTTCAATGCCAATGGAGTTGAGTGGGAAGAAGATCAATACCCCAAGATGAAGTTCGTTCCTCAACAAGAGAAGTATGATCCTACTTCCTTCAAGGGAACACAAGCTCAAGATGATCTTCCACCACAAGACCACAAGAACAAAGGCAAGGACAAGCTTCAAGAAGAGATTGATGCATTTGAAGAAGCACCTAAAGCCTCGTTCAAGTGGGTCCCCAAGACTATGTCAAGTTCTACTTCATCAAGTACAACTACAACTCCAAGGATTCCCATCAAGATGATGTGTATCCCGAACAAGAAGAACTAGAGAGTTCTTGAGGGTGACTCCGCCAACATTCTTCACTCATATCATTTTGGCAAGAACAAGTGCAATCAACTTCCACATCTTGCACTAGTTCAAGGAGTCACAAACCCTCATGTTGGTAAGGCAAGGCACAAGGTAACCTAATGTTTTCATGGACATCATCTTGTGTGTGCATCACTCTATGTCTATGGATATTCTTGTTTGTTCCTTGTGGGACTAACCCATGTAGGTAAGTTGAAGTGCAACTCACTCCAAAGGACTGCTCCAAATGATCTACATCAACATTGAGCATCCACATCTTCGACACCTACATGAAGTCATCATCGACAAAAACCAAGGTTAGTTCATCCCTCTAAGGGGGGATCTCACATCTAGGGGGAGCTTAACTCTAAGAATTGAGCCAAAGCAACTCTAATGGTGTGAACATATTAATGCATTATGTAAAAGTGGTAACCCCACTTGAGCTTAAATGATGAGTATGACCTATGATCAAATGTTCTCATTTGACTCCTAAGTCAATATACTCATATATAGATGACCTAGTCATCGCCAATTGCTTGATAGATGCTAGAATTGGTTGTGAATGCTTTGCCACATATTTCATTTGCCATCTTATTGTGTGAGCATGTTGGTGCATATTTTACTCATTCAAGGACATCCACTTGTTGTTTTGATTGTTTGGTTTCTTTTCTTTTTACCAAGTGGATGGACAAGAATGCCTAAGAACCTTCTTTAGCTATCTATGCTTTTCTCATCTCAAACTCTATTCATGCTACATCACAAAATTTGATCAAGTCAGATTCGAACCGCTCTGTGTGAGGAGCACTCGGAGTCCCCGATTTGTCATAGACTTAAACTTCCAAAACCTCTTTGTGATTCTTGGTCTGACCGATTCTTCCATTTCGGTCCTACCGAGATCACCAAGTTGATCTGAGTTTTCAATCTCGGTGCAACCGATTTGAACTTTTCGGTCTCACTGATTTGCCATAACTGAACACAGTTATGCATCTCGGTGCCACCGAGTTGTTCCACTCGGTCACACTGACAGGGTCGGGCTATATATAGCCACGGGTAAAAGTTTGGAAATTTCTCTGAAACACTTCGCCCGGGCAACAGCTCGCTCTGACATCATGGTCTCCAGATCGTCTCCTCGTCGCCAGCAGCCTCCTGTCGCTGGTCTCCGCCGTCGTCAACGGATTTCGTCCCCGCCGTTGCCGCCGTAGCAAGTCCACCGCCAAGTTAGGGTATGGACTTGATCTTTGTGCTATCCACGTCTGATTCCTAGCACATTGTTTTCATGTTGATTCTTGCCATGATTTAAACTCTTCTATCCAGCCAAAGTAGTCCATAGATTAGATGCGATTCAAATTTTTAGGGTTAGGTTTCCGCCGAAAACCATCTCGGACCCACCGAGTTGAAAAACTCGGTCTCACCGATTTGGTTTATGCCATTGCACTAGTGACCCTCGGTCTGACCGAGAATTACTAATCGGTGCGACCGATTTGAAGATTCTGTGAAACCCTAGCAGTCTCGGTGCCACCGAACTGAAACTCGGTCCAACCGAGATCATCAGTTTAGGTTCCAAAACTGCTTCAGTATCACCGAGTTTGAAAATCGGTTGATCCGAAATGCTTTCTGTGGAAAACTAAAACTGAACTTTGGAAACATTCTTTTGCAAAAATCTCTGCATTTTGTGATGCTCATCTTTTCTATCTCATCTATAACTCTTCACAGGGTCAGCAGTCAGCTTTTGCAGTATGTCTGATTGTAGTGACAGCCAGAACAGGTCTGAAGAGCAGATGGACTTGAGTGAGGGCACTAGTCCCTCAACTTCAGATGATGGGAGTAGAAGTACTCCTAGCAACTTGCCTAAGGCTGCAACTAGGCAAAGGAGGAAAAGAACATCAGATTCTGAGGATGAAGATTACAAAGCTGAGGAAGATGAGGCCACTTCCAAGAAAGTGGTGCTCAAGAAAGAGTATGGCTCTGCACAGAGCATAAAACCAGGTCTGGAGAGAAAAGTTCCTGCCAAGAGAACTCCAATGCCAAAGGCGAGGAAGTCCACTCAAGTGCCAGCTCAAGCTCAACCCAAAGAGGCACCTGCAATGAAAGATACATCATCCAAACCTCAAAAAGTCCCCACTGGTGCAACTATGAAGTTCACAATTGAATCAGAGGATGATGGTGATCAGGATAAGAAAAAGAAAAGAGCTAGAACCACAACTGCCAAGGTCCTTAGAAAGCCCTCAATGAGAAGGGATTTTGATGAAGAGGAAGAGGATGCTGCACCAGCTCCTAAGGCAGCTAAGCTTATGTGAGATGCAATCAGATCAGGGGCTGCAACAACCAAGCCCAAGGAAGCACCCAAAGCTGCCTCCAAGGCCAAGCAAGTTCCAAAGAGGAATACTAGGAGTATTCCAGCTGCTGAGAAGAACAAGGCCCAAGTGCCCAATGTTGCTGAAGATTCAGATGAAGAAGGACAGGTCCTTAGAAAGCTCAAGCCCAAGATACCAGACCACAGTGATGCCCATCCCGTGGCTGAGGACATGAGAATCAGGAAGGATTCAGGGCTGAGACTGTGGAGGATGGAAGATCCATATGCTTCAAGGAGAAGAACTGCTTTTGACTACAGGTTCCACACAAAGGAACAGCAGGACTTCTATGAAACAATTCTGTTGGACAAGAAGCCCATAGTCTGTGACTTGAGATGGGTTGACTGGAAATTCATCAAGGAGAATGAGCAGCACTATCCTGGAGTGCAAGACAACTTTGTTGCTTGTGGAGTTGCAGATTTTGTTGGACAGAAGTTCACCAACTGGAATGATGAGCTTATCATGCAGTTCTACTCCACAGCACATTTTTACCCAGATGGTAGAATTGTTTGGATGTCTGAAGGTAAAAGGTACCAGTCCACTGTTGAAGAATGGGCAAGTCTGATCAATGCCCCCAAGGAAAATGAGGATTACTTGGACATTTATGCAAAGAAGAAGTTGGGTCACAATTCAATGGCTCACATGTACAAGGAGATTCCAGACAAAGCAGTAGAGACTCACAAGTTTGGATCAGTTCACTTTCTGCTGTCAGGGTTGCCAACCATAAATTGGATTCTGAGGCACACTTTGTTGCCCAAGTCTGGTGACCATAACATGATCAGAGGGCATGCCATCAATATGTTGCATGTGTTTGATGTGCCACAGAAGTTCAAAGTCATGAGCCTGATCATTGAAACAATTAAGAGGACTGCAGCAGATCAGAAGAGGAGCTGTGGATATGCACCTCAGATTCAAGAATTGATAAACTCAAAGATGGGCACAGGGAAATATCAGTTGGATAAGGAACATTTTCCACTTTATCCAGACTTTGAGGACAATGAGGTTGTCATGAATGAAGATGATCCACAATCAGTTTAAGCTCAGGAGAAGAAGGAGAAGGCAAAGAAGGAGAAGGTTGCCAAGATGCCAACTCAAAAGAAGGCATCTGAGTATTTCTTGAAAACCAAAAAAGAGCAGCTTGGTTACTTGATAGCATCAACTTTGAGGATTGAGAAGGGGTTGGCCACCCTAACTCAAAACCAGGAGAGCCTGGAAAGAATCATGGAACAAAAATTCTATGATCTAGATGTCAAGGTAACTGAGATTCAGTCAGTTGTGGAGCAGCTACAGGATGACATGCAGGAGAGGAAGGGCAAGACAACCACCAATGTGTTTGCCAGAGTGCCCAGAGCCCAGAGGTCAGTTGCAGTGCCAGTGACAGACACTAGAGCAACAACTTCAGCACTAGCCACTGCCCCTACAGTTCCAGTACAACCAGCTCCAGCACCAACTCCTCCAGCTCCATCCACATCAATTGAAGTCTTCGTCCAAGGAGCCATCTCTACACCACCACCAGAAGATCAAGCCTGAGAAACGATCTAGCACTATGCATTTTCTATGAACTTTTTGGTAACTTGTTGCCAAAGGGGGGGAAATATGTATAGATCATAGGCTTCGAGAGAGAGAGAGTGTGTTGCTTTTATTCTCTCTTGCTTTATTTGGTGGTTTTTCAAACTTTGTTTGCTTTTGGTTGAGATACTATGCTTGTGAGACATTGATGATCATGTGTTTGATCATAAGCTACACTTATGCATGCTTGATATTATCCTATCTATCTTATGTGATCATTCACTATGCTTGGTGATGAGTGCATGTATCCATTGTTTATTATTTTGAGCGCTCCACCAAGATGTATGTGACATGGAAGAGTAACCCATGAGCCTAATTCATTGTGCATTTGCAGTCCAAAGCAAATCTAAAACTATGCACAAATTTAGGGGGAGCTCTTGCTTATCACATACTTCTCAAAGCGACGATGTTATTCAATCTTATTATCTTTTGTCGAAGCTTTGATCTATATGTTGTCATCAATTACCAAAAAGGGGGAGACTGAAAGTGCAACTATCCCTAGGTGGTTTTGGTAATTCATAACAACATATAGCTCATTGGGTTAATGCTATTCCAAGACTATTATTTTAGGAAAGCTCAATGAATGGCATGGCATGGATGATGAAAGTGGATCCCTCAAAATACTAAGGACAAAGGATTGGCTCAAGCTCAAAAGCTCAAGACTCTTCATTTTACATTTTAGTGATCCAAGATCACATTGAGTCTATAGGAAAAGCCAATACTATCAAGGAGGGATGAGGTGTTGCTTAATGAGCCTCTTGCTTCATGTGCTTAGTGATATGCTCCAAAACCCTCAACTACTTTCCCACATCCACAAATGACCTAAACCCAAAGCCAAAATCGGTCACATCGATTCTTCCTATCTGGCACCACCGATTCCAAAAGTCATAGCCACTGCCACAAACCCTAAGCAAATCGGTCTTACCGATAGGGATCTCAGTCTCATCGAGATGGGGTTGCAATCTCTCTGTTTCCCTTCGTAACGTTTCGGTCTAACTGAAGTGGGCGATTGGTCCCGCCGAGATTGCAATGTAAACTCTCTGTTTCCTTTTTGTAACATGTTGGTCTCACCGAAAAGAGCAAATCGGTCCCACCGAGTTTACCTGACCAACTCTCTGGAAAGCTTATTACCAAATCGGTCTCACCGAGTTTGTGTAATCGATCTTACCGAGATTACGTTATGCCCTAACCCTAACCGAATCTGTCTCACCGAGATGCATATTGGTCCCACCAAAAATCACTAACTGTCACTAGGTTTACTAAATCGGTCCGACCGAGTTTAACAATTCGGTCCCAACGAGTTTGGTAAATTGTGTGTAACGGTTAGATTTTGTGTGGAGGCTATATATACCCCTCCACCTCCTCTTCATTCATGGAGAGAGCCATCAGAACGAACCTACACTTCCAACTTACCATTTCTGAGAGAGAACCACCTACTCATGTGTTGAGGCCAAGATATTCCATTCCTACCATATGAATCTTGATCTCTAGCCTACCCCAAGTTGCTTTCCACTCAAATCCTCTTTCCACCAGATCCAAAACCTATGAGAGAGAGTTGAGTGTTGGGGAGACTATCATTTGAAGCACAAGAGCAAGGAGTTCATCATCAACGCACCATCTGTTACTTCTTGGAGAGTGGTGTCTCGTAGATTGGCTAGGTGTCACTTCGGAGCCTCCGACAAGATTGTGGAGTTGAACCAAGGAGTTTGTAAGGGCAAGGAGATCGCCTACTTCGTGAAGATCTACCGCTAGTGAGGCAAGTCCTTCGTGGGCGACGGCCATGGTGGGATAGAAAAGGTTGCTTCTTCGTGGACCCTTCGTGGGTGGAGCCCTCCTTGGACTCGCGCAGCCGTTACCCTTCGTGGGTTGAAGTCTCCATCAACGTGGATGTACGATAGCACCACCTATCGGAACCACGCCAAAAACATCCGTGTCTCCAATTGCGTTTGAATCCTCCAAACCCTTCCCTTTACTTTCTTGCAAGTTGCATGCTTTAATTTCCGCTGCCTATATACTCTTTGCATGCTTGCTTGAATTGTGTGATGATTGCTTGACTTGTCCTAAAGTAGCTAAAATCTGCCAAACTCTAAAATTGGGAAAAGGTTAAGTTTTTATTGGTCAAGTAGTCTAATCACCCACCCTCTAGACATACTTCAAGGTCCTACAGTCCTCCTCAGCCCTTGCGCACTTGGTCGCTAGGTTGAACAGCTCCAGGGATGTGCACAACTCCTCGTGGATGGCGAGCTCTTCCTTCATCTTGACGTCGCGGACGCCATCAGAGAACGCTGAGATGATGGCCTCGTCCGTCACCTTGGGAATCTTGAGGCGGGCGCTGCTGAAGCGCTGGATGTATTTCTGCAGGGTCTCTCCAGGCTGCTGCTTGATGCGACACAGGTCACCCGTGGCCGGAGGGCAGTCGCGAGTGCCCTGGAAGTTGGCGATGAAGCGGCTGTGCATCTTGTCCCAGGAGGAGATCGAGCCGGGAGGCAGGTTTAGGAGCCTGGTGCGGGCGCCGTCCTTGAGTGCCATGGGAAACTAGTTCACCATGACCTTCTCGTCTCCGTTGGCCGCCTCGATGCCCAGCTCATAGAGCTGCAGGAACTCCACGGGGTCGGCTGTACCGTCATAGCGAGGAGGCAGGTCCGGCTTGAACTTGCCCGGCCAGGCGACGCTACGTAGCTCGGTGGTGAAGGCACGACAACCTGCTGTGGCCACCGGAGCCCTTTGCTGACGCGAGGCTTGCTCCTGGTGGTACCTGCGCACCGCCGCCAGGGGCAGCACGGGGTCTTGGCGCGCTGGTGTAGGGACGCGGTCTTGTCGAGCTGGTGCAGGGAGCACGTGAGCGCCTTCTTGAGGTCGAGGGATTTCTTGGCAGCTTCTTTCTTGTCGCGCGGGCGCTGGATGCGGTGGGTCACGTCTAAGGGCCGCGCGCTTCTGAGCCAGGGCGCCGTCTTGGGGGAGAGGTGGCGGAGGCGCTCCCTGAGCCGCGTCGCCCATGCCTGAAGGAGGGCGAGGCAGCGAGAGGGACGGCACGGGAGAGCCCCCTGCAACACTGACGAGCTCGGTGATGCGAGCGAGCCACTCTTCATAGAGGTCGTCGATGGGGCGGTAGTGCAGGAGCTCACGTGCCAGGAGCAACGCGGCCTGCGCGTCCGTGGGGGCGCGACGAGTGTGAGGTGATGAACTAGCTAGGGTCAGCGATGGAGTGGCGTTGCAGCCTTCCCGCCGCACCGAGGGGTGCAGCGAAGATGCTTGCTGCTCGTTCCCCGCCGGGCCGGTGGCGGCGTTGCGGCAGGCGACGGAGAACGACGAGGGGGCCCGCCGACGGGAGCCGTCTGGGCGACGCGGGTGGCGAGAGCAGCCCGGCACTCGGCGCAAGCTCGGCGAGCGTGTGCCATGGATGCAACGAAGCGATGGGACGCAGATCAGCGGAAAGAAGATTTCGGCGCACTCCTACCTGGCGCACCAAATGTCGGATATCGGGTTCCGGCAAAACCCTTAAGGTTTGGGGTGCGCACGAAGATCTCTCCCTATCGAAACACGCCCTCAGCCTCGCCGCGATTTCTAAGCTAGATCGATGAACAACACAAGAGACACAAGATTTAAACAGGTTCGGGCCACCATTGTGGTGTAATACCCTACTCCTGTGTGTGGTGTGGTGGATTGCCTCTTGGGCTGATGATGAACAGTAGAAAGGAAGAACAACCTCACGAGGAGAGGTGTTCTTGTGCTTGGTGGTGTGTGAGGGAGTCCTGGACTAGGGGGTGTCCGGACAGCCGGACTATCATCGTCCGCCGGACTCCAAGACCACAAAGATACAAGATTGAAGACTCCGTCCCGTGTCCGGATGGGACTTTCCTTGGCGTGGAAGGCAAGCTTGGCGATACGGATATGTAGATCTCCTACCATTGTAACCGACTCTGTGTAACCCTAGCCCTCTCCGGTGTCTATATAAACCGGAGGGCTTTAGTCCGAGGACATAACCTCCATTACAACAATCATACCATAGGCTAGCTTCTAGGGTTTAGCCTCCTTGATCTCCTGGTAGATCCACTCTTGTAATACACATCATCAATATTAATCAAGCAGGACGTAGGTTTTTACCTCCATCAAGAGGGCCCGAACCTGGGTAAAACATCGTGTCCCCTGTCTCCTGTTACCATCCGCCTAGACGCACAGTTCAGGACCCCCTACCCGAGATCCGCCGGTTTTGACACCGACATTGGTGCTTTCATTGAGAGTTCCTCTGTGTCGTCACCGATAGGCTCGATGGCTTCTTCAATCAACAACGCCGTCCAGGGTGAGACTTTTCTCCCCGGACAGATCTTCGTATCGGCGTCTTCACACTGTGGGCCAACTCACTTGGCCATCTGGAGCAGATCGAAAGCTATGCCCCTGGCCATCAGGTCAGGTTCGGAAGCCTAAACTTCACAGCCGACATCCGCGGGGACTTGATCTTCGACGGACTCGAGCCACAGCCGAGCGTGCCGCGCTGTCACGATGGGCATGATTTAGCTCTACCGCCGGACAGTGCCTTGGTGGTCGCACATGAATCCGCTCCGGCCCTCAATTCGGAGCCGGTCGCCCAGATCGAGGACCGGTGGCTGGACACCGCCTCGGGGGCTGCAACTTCTGCGGCGATGGAGCCGAACTCTGACCTTGTCCCCTATAAAGCTCGTGACTCCGAGGTGCCGGACTCCCTGCCGGACTCCGAACCTCCGGCGCCCCTGCCAATCAAATCCGATTGGGCGCCGATCATGGAGGTCACCGCCGCGGACATCTTCCAACACTCACCCTTTGGCGACATCCTAAATTCGCTAAAACATCTCTCGCTATCCGGAGAACCCTGGCCGGATTATGGCCAGGATGGTTGGGATGCGGACGACGAAGAAATTCGAAGCCCTCCCACCACCCACTTTGTAGCCACTGTCAACAATCTAACAGACATGCTAGACTATGACTCCGAAGACATCGACGGTATAGACGACGATGCCGGAGACGATCAAGAACCAGCGCCTGCAGGGCACTGGAAGACCACCCCAACACATGACGTATATATGGTGGATACCCCAAAAGGAAGCGACGACGAGGAACAACGGGGCGCGGCAAAGGATAATCCCGCTGATAAACAACCAAAGCGTCGACGCAAGCGCCGCCCTAAGACCCGCCTCGACAAAGACAGCATTCCTAATGACCCAGCGTTAGAGCAGGGCAAACGAGTGGACGACGAACATGCAACCAAGCTGTCACACCCTAGCTAGTCATGCATTAGAGTGTTGCATCATGTTTATTCTTTCACCAGAAACCTGAAATGGGGATGACAGAACCCCCAGTCCCCTCTGAAACCAACTAGGGTTTACTAAAAATATTTTCAATGAACCTGAAATGCCCTTCTAAAATGCCCATCATTTTTGTCTTGGTTCAGAACCTCTGCCAAAAGTGGTGCACATTTTCCTAGGCCATCTTAGGGTTCTGAATTAAATCATAAATATTTGAATTTGGGCATTTAAAATTATATAAAAATTTTAAATGCTCAAATAACAACAAACTAAAATGTTTCATGTTGGAAATAATCCAACTATGGACCAGGAGTAGTTTGGTGATTTTAGGAGTAGCCTAAGTATTTTATTTAATTCAACAAAGTTGCAGAAGTATTAAAAAACAGAAAACAGAAAAAAATGGAAAAGCTTACCTGGTGCCCAGCACCCGGCCCACCTGCCGGCCCAGCCCAGCACCGCGCCAGCGAGCTGCTTGCCGGCCAGGCAGGCAGGCAGGTGCTCGACAGCGAGCACCGCATGGGTGCCACGCACCTGCTCGCCGCCTCGCCGCCTCCCTCGCCCGGCTAACGCCGTGAATCGGCCTCTCTCTCTCTCCCGAACCTCCCAGACACCCCCTCTCCTCCCCAGCTCCTCTCCCTCGCTCTCCCACGCCATGGCCGACACCATCGCCGCCACCCCCTCGCCGTAGCCACGCCCTCCGTCAACCCCACGCCGTGCCGCCGTGTCCAGGAGCTCCGCCGCCGTCCACTTCATCGAGCTAGCCGAGCCCCGTGTGCTCGTGTGGCCCGAGACCACCGCACCGACCTCGCCCGACCTCGCCGTCGCCGGAGATCCCCTTCAACGCCGTCGCCGCCTCAGCTCGTCCCCGACCCTGCCGGTGGCCTCTACGGGAGCGCTGTGAGCCTAGCTACCCCTCCGACCCTCCCTCTCTCATTCCCGAGCCGTGTAGCCACCGCACGAAGATCACACGCACGCACTGCCGCGGATCTCGTCGCCGACGTGCTCCCGGCCATCCTCCGGCCAACCCGCGGTGTCCAACGCACTCACCACGTTGCGTTGGGCCCAACCGTGCACTTCCCGCACCTCCCCGCACACCCTAGGCCGAGTTCGCTTTCACCCGAACTCCGGTGGCCGCCAAAGTCGTCGCCGGCGCCAACTCCGGCCACCCCGACCCCAACGGACTCCACCAAGAGCTGTGGCTCGTCCTCAGCTCCACTCCGGTGGTCTTCGTGACCCATTTGGTGGCCGAAACGGCCAAAACCACTCCCGCCGCCGCGTCGGGCTCGCCGGCGGCTAAACGCCGGCGCCGCTGGCGTTGACTTTGACCACGGGTGGGCCCTGGTTGACCCCGATGAGTCAATGATAGGTGGGGCCCAGCCCTGTTAACTAAATAGGTTTAGTTTTAATTAGAATTTAACTAAACTAATTATCCTGACATGCGGGACCCACTGTCAGGTTTGACCCGGTCGTGTTCCGTTGACCTGCTGACGTCACACTGACGTCAGGCTGACGCAATAATTGATTTTCTGGAATTATTCTAATATAGGAAATTCCAGAATATAATTTAAACTTCAAAAATTCATAACTTTTATTCTGTAACTCCAAATCAGACAAATTATATATGAAAAATGATTAGAAAAATCCAATCTATCCATCTGTACTATTTTCATGCATGATTAAACAAGTTAACCTGATGTTTAATGCAGAACAAGGAAAAGCACTTTAAAAGGCCATGTTTGAGTTTGAAATTTGAATCTTTGATTCAAATTGGTTCAAACCCTTCTGGTTTTAGTTGCATTAGCCCAACACACCCATATTGCCATGTTTCATGCATGCATCATATTGTTGCACATTGTTTGGTGATGGTTGTGTATCGGTGTCCTTTGCGACAGGTTCTGCCTCCGAGGAGTATTGTAATTACCCTAACGAAGAACCGTATCAGTGCATCGAACCATCAGGCAAGCAACCAACCATTTGATCATATCAATACAACCCCATGTTCTCGCTCCTGCTCTCTTTTACTGCATTAAGACAACGCGTTTCAAACTGCTGTGTGCTACGGTAGTTGAACCCACTTCCTCTGCATGACCTGTCATTGCCACAGTAACTAGATGAAACCCACTAGCATGTGTAGGAGTTGATTGAGCCATATGTATGTGTTGTTCCTACCTTGCTATGCCTGCTATGCTTAGAGTCGTGTCAGGTCTGGTTCATCTGGGTGATGGGCTAGAGTGAAATGATTATGTCGGTAATGAAAGTGGTGTGGTGAACATGATTTGGTAAAGGTATCGATGAGAGGCCATGTAGGAGTACATGGTGGGTTGTTTCATTGAAGCCGACCTTAAGCACTGAGATCTGTATGTGTGATTTAAGATTCAGCTACTACCATGCATTGGGCCCGAAACCAATGGACCCTCTCGACTTCTTAGTCACCCTAGTCCTCTGTCCAGGAGTTGCAAGTAGTTTCTGGTGTTTGTAGTATACTGGAGGCCGTGGACAGCGCTGACCGTAGGGGTGGGCTGTGATGCGGTAGGTACGTGGCACGGTGTACCGAATACCCGTTAGGTATCTCGGGAACCCTGTTCACATCGTTTGGGGCTGTGAGCGATACCTCGGCCGGATCTCCTCATGGATGGAACCCGAATAGGCGATAAACCTGGACTAGAGACTTAGGTGATTAGGTAGGTCGTGGCCGACACCCACGTTGGGCTTCCGCTTGAAGGTTGCCGAGTACATGTCGTGTAAACAATGGTAAGTGGTGAGAGCGTGTATGAAGGAGTACCCCCCTGCAGGGTTAACATGATCTATTCGAATAGTCGCGTCCGCGGTAAAGGACTACTTGGTTGCCTATACAGTTCATAGACAAGTAAATGGAAAACTACTAAAAGCCTCAAGATAAGTGTGAGTGCCGAGGATGGCTCTTCCGTAGGAAGACGGAGGCGGATCCTCGGTAGTGTATTGAATTGGTGAGTAGTGGACTCGTGTACGCAAAACCATTTCAAGTTGGAGTCTCGTAGGTTAGCCTAGCCAAGAGTCAAAGCTGGCTTGCTGCAATAACTCCACCAACCCTTCTTGATAATATGCATGTATGTAGGATCTGATGTAAGTCTTGCTGGGTACCTTTGTACTCATGTTGCTATAATTTACATTTTTTACAGAAGACGCTGCAACCCCTTCTGATGGGTTCTACGTAGACGTTGACATCAATGAGTAGGCTAAGGCCCAGGTGGTGATCCTGAGCTTGTGAAGGACCACGTAGTATAGCTAGGCTTTCCAAGCCTCTTTTATTTTACTAGTTGTCTGTACTCAAACAAGTTACTTCCGCTGCTGGTTTGTATGACTGTATGACTTGAATGCTGGGTCGTGAGACCCGTACCTTTGTGTATGTTATGTATGGCTCTCTGAGCCTTAAATAAAGTACTTGTGTCGTAGAGTCATGTTGTGATGCTTCGTTGTATTTGCACATATCGAGCATATTGTGTGTATGATTGAAATGCTTGGTATGTGTGGGATCTGACTATCTAGTTGTTTATCTTTAGTAGCCTCTCTTACCGGGAAATGTCTCCTAGTGTTACCGCTGAGCCATGGTAGCTTGCTACTGCTCTGGAACACTTAGGCTGGCCGGCATGTGTCCTTCCTCGTTCCGGTGTCTGTCCCTTCGGGGAAATGTCACGCATTGAGTACCGGAGTCCTGTTAGCCCGCTACAGCCTGGTTTACCGGAGTCCTGCTAGCCCAGTGCTACAGCCCGGACCCACTTGCTGTTGACCGACACGTTCGAGGCTGGGTCATGAATGCCTGTCCCTGTAAGTCTATGCCACTTTGGGTTTACGACTAGTCATGTCAGCCCGGGCTCCTTATCATATGGATGCTAGCGACACTATCATATACGTGAGCCAAAAGGCGCAAACGGTCCCGGGCAAAGGTAAGGCGACACCCGTGGGGATACCGTGCGTGAGGCCGCAAAGTGATATGAGGTGCTACAGGCTAGATCGATGTGACATCGAGTCGGCGTCCTGACAGCGTTGGCATCAGAGCCGGACTGCCTGTAGGTTCTCCAAGCCAAACTGGTCGATGTTGAGTCTAGAAATTCTTTAGTTATATGTAGGGGAATTGTTTGTGGGTTGGAACGTAAGGCTCTTTTTACTTCTTATCTTATGACATTCTGATCTGAGTCAGTCTATTCTTCCACCAGGGGTTAAGGAATTAGGATCTATTCTCTCTATCAGGATCACGCGTTACTAATCAGTAGTACCTTATAGGTTCGATGGTTACAAGCCTAGTTTAGTTCTACTACCACATTATGTTGCTAGGATGGACTCAGAACTTTGATATGATGATGTTAAGTGTGAATGAAATCCTTTGTCAAATGTCTCAAAATCCTTCTTGAGCATTTACAACTGTTATGCTGCCGAAATTTTGCTAGGAATTCTAATGCCTTTGCATTATGATTGTGTTTTCAGATGGCCACTCGCGACCTCAATCAAGTGGTTCGCCTGACTCGATGCCTAGATGTACCCGGTCATACCGCCATGTTGGTCAGGGTGATGACTGAGGCTGGATACCGCTGGTATCCTGAGTACACGGTCGAAGAGCAATTCCGAGACTTTAATCAAAGCCAGTATCTCTGCACTGTCAGGATATTTCCATCTTATCCTGGGTCCACCGAGCCCCTTCACTGCTCCTATGGACTCGGGGTTACTATTGAGATGGCTGTGCAGGACGCCGCCTACTCTATGATGACCATTATGCGAGTCAGATCTGGTCTATTTCGGGACTCTGATTTCCGGTATATGCCAGGATCACTTCCGGGAGCACAAGGGTATCTCCAAGCTATCTATGCTGACCCCACTCAGGAGGATTCACGGACTCGCACCATTGCTGAGATGCTCGAGGATAAGGACCGTGAAAATCGGGCCTTGAGGCTAGAGCTCTTCAATACCCGTGCTGACCATTGGGCCACGTTGACTCGGTTTGCACCAGCGGTGCAAGCTGGATATTCGGATATGCGCGATCTCTATCCTGTGAGATCTGCTTTGCCAGACGTGATGGGTTGGCGTGATGTAGGAGGCATCACCCCACCTCGTGGTCCCCGCAGGCCACCGTCTGTTGGTCCAAGACCTCATCCTAGCCCTATGGTCCACAGGCTCCGCGAGATCGTCTGTTTCCGGATGATCATGTTGAGCTTCCGGGCTATGGAGGTGACTTCTACGAGGACTACTACGGATCGGTCTGAGTTAGTAGTAGTATCACTAGTTCGTATTAGCTGTGTTGTCTATCGTCCTGCGTGACTCGTGGGATATGACCTAGTTTGTATCGCCTTCCGGAGGTGTGGAAAAATAATGTATAGGAGCTTGGAATGCCTCCGATGAGATGTAACCCTCTTTTCACCGTAATAGTACCTTGTTCGGTCTTGTACTAAACCTCGTATGGTGTGTATGACGATGGAATAAAGAAGCAGTTTCTGTATCTACCTTGTCATACGGATGATCATCTTGCATTCCGAGTTATTCCTTACATTCTGTATCCTATGTCGGAATTTTATCATCCTGACTAAATCATTGTCTTGTTTACCTAGGATGGTCAACACGCGCACTAACCTTGCTCCCCAAGAGCAGGCCGAAGGCAGCGAAGTCAGGAATGCAAATCTGCCGCATCCTCCTTCCCTAGCCGAGGTTATGATGGAAGCCGAAAGAAACAAGCGGGAGACCAACCGTTTGTTGGAGCGTATTGAACAGAACACAGCACACCATCAGAGGACTAATGTGGTGTCACTCAGTGATTTCATCAAGTTACATCCACCCACGTTCCACCACTCCGTCGAGCCTCTCGACGCTGATGATTGGCTTCGCAGTATTTCTCACAAACTGTGTTCCGCGCTGGTAGCGGAGGCTGACAAGGTCACCTTTGCTGCATATCATCTTGAAGGCCCCGCCAGTCTGTGGTGGGAGAATTATGGAGCTATGCGCCCAGCGGGCCATGTCACTACTTGGGCTGAATTCAGCGAGGCTTTCCGTGAACATCACATTCCGGAGGGTCTCATGGACCGTAAACGTGAGGAATTTTGCAGTTTCACTCAGGGCCGACTCTCTGTGGATGCTTACAGCAGGGAGTTTGGTAACCTCGCACGATATGCAACTGAGGAAGTTTCTACTGATGCCAAGAAGCAAGCAAGGTTCCGTAAGGGGCTTAGTCCTGAGCTTCGCCGCGACCTCCGTCTGCATGAGTGCACATCTTTTCAGAAACTTGTTAACAAGGCCATCAGTGCTGAAACTGGTCAGACTGATTATGACACAACACGCAAGCATGGCCGTGACGCGGGTTCCTCATCCGGTGCTGGTCCTCAGAAGCGCCGCGTATGGGTGCCCAACACCGCCCTGCCACCCAGGTTCACACCGAGGCCATCTTTCCAGGCGCCTCGCCCCGTTCAACAGTCTGCACCAGCCAAGCCCTATGGGGGTCCAACCAACAATGCTCCTCCACGTACCAGTTCCGTGACTTGTTTCAAGTGTGGGGAATCTGGTCACTATATGCGTGAGTGTCCCCAGACCAACCCCAACCAATCCGTTAAAGCTGTTGGCCGTGGCAAGCCGACAGGGAAAGTGTTCCACGCCAAGCCGGCCACCGCTACACGTGGCCATGTCAACTGTATCTCTGCCGAAGAAGCTCAAGAGGATCCCAACGTCGTTCTCGGTACGCTCCTTGTTAATTGCCACCCGGCATCTGTTCTTTTTGATACAGGAGCCTCTCATTCTTTTATATCCGAAAATTATGCTCGCTTGCATAACATCGCATTCTGTGACATGCCAACCTCTATGGTAATTCAAACTCCGGGATCCAAATGGCAAACTTCTAGAGTAAGCCATGGAAATGAAATCCAAGTCGACAGACTAGTTTTCCTCGCATCTTTGATAGCCCTCAAATCTTCAGATATTAATATCATTCTGGGTATGGACTGGATGTCAGTTCATCATGCCCAAATTGATTGCTTCACTAGGACTGTTCAACTTACCCATCCTTCGGGGAAGATAGTCAATGTCTTGACCCGAATAGCCAAGCGACAGTTATATTCTCTTAACGCCAGCCCTTTGCCAGACCTTGAGGACGTCCCGGTAGTCCGTGACTTTCCAGATGTCTTCCCAGAGGAATTGCCAGGTGTTCCACCTGACAGGGATGTTGAGTTCGTAATAGACCTCATTCCAGGAACCGTTCCGATTGCTAGAAGACCCTATAAGATGGCACCACTAGAACTAGCCGAGCTTAAGAAACAACTCGATGAGTCCTTGAAAAAGGGTTTCATCCGACCTAGTTCATCTCCGTGGGCTTGCCCCGTCCTCTTCGTCAAGAAGAAGGATGGTACGGACCGGATGGTTGTAGATTATCGACCTGTCAATTTGGTCACAATCAAGAACAAATATCCGCTTCCCAGGATCAACGACCTGTATGATCAGCTCGCTGGATCCTCAGTCTTCTCCAAGATGGATTTGAGGTTGGGCTACCATCAAATCAAAATCAGAAACGGGGACATTCCTAAAACGGCTTTTGTTACTCGATATGGCCAATACGAGTAGACCGTCATGTCCTTCGGTTTAACCAACGCTCCAGCCACCTTTTCTCGGTTAATGAACTCAATCTTCATGGAGTATTTGGATAAATTCGTCGTAGTTTATCTTGATGATATACTCATCTACTCCAAGAACGAGGAAGAACATGCCGAACATCTAAGGCTAGTGTTGAAGAAACTTCGAGAGCACCGCCTTTATGCCAAGTTTTCCAAATGTGAATTTTGGTCGTCAGAAGTGACCTATCTGGGTCATGTAATATCTGGTAAAGGTATTGCTGTTAACCCAGAGCGAGTTCAAGCCGTCCTTAATTGGACTCCACCTGAATCGGTCAAGCAAGTTCGGAGTTTTCTAGGCTTAGCGAGTTATTGCCGTCGCTTTGTCGAAAACTTCTCCAAAGTTGCTAAACCTCTAACCGAACTCCTCAAGAAAGATAAGAAATTCGAATGGACTCCACAATGTGAGCACAGCTTTCAGGAACTGAAAAGACGCCTGACTTCTGCTCCCGTACTGGTACCGCCAGACTTCTCCAAGGACTTTGTTATCTACTGCGACGCCTCGCGACAAGGACTAGGCTGTATTCTCATGCAAGATCGACATGTAATTGCTTACGCCTCCCGGCAATTGCACCCACATGAGGAGAATTATCCTACTCATGATCTGGAGCTTGCAGCTGTAGTCCATGCACTTAAAACCTGGCGACATTACCTCCTCGGTAATCGCTGCGAAATATTCACTGATCACCAAAGTCTGAAGTACATCTTCACCCAACCGGATTTGAATCTCAGGCAAAGACGTTGGGTCGAGTTGATCACAGATTTCGACTTAGGAATAACTTACACCCCAGGGAAAGCCAATGTCATGGCTGATGCGCTAAGTCGTAAATCTTATTGTAACAACCTAATGTTACAACAAAGTCAACCGCTTCTCCATGAGGAATTTCGGAAGCTTAACCTTCACATTGTTCCTCAAGGTTTTCTTTCCACCTTGGTGGCGAAACCTACTCTTACGAACCAGATCATCAAAGCATAGAAGGTAGATCCGGGAATCTCCCGCATCAAGAGAAACATCAAGAAAGCAATTGCGAATTGTTTCTCCATTAATGATCAAGGGGTCGTATACTTCGGGAATCGACTAGTGGTTCCCAAAGTGCGAAACCTGAGGCGATTGATCCTTAAGGAGGCTCATGAATCTCCTCTCACCATTCATCCCGGTAGTACGAAGATGTATCAGGACCTACGCCAGAGGTTCTGGTGGACTAGGATGAAGAGAGAAATTGCTCAGTATATTGCTAATTGCGACGTCTGTCGTCGTGTAAAAGCAGAGCATCAACGGCCTGCTGGCACCCTTCAACCCTTAGCTATTCCTGAATGGAAATGGGATAAAATTGGTATGGATTTCATTACCGGTTTTCCCAGGACCAAGAGAGGGAATAATGCTATCTTCGTCGTTGTCGATCGTCTTTCCAAAGTAGCCCATTTCCTACCTGTTCGTGAGAGTATAACCGCTAGTCAGCTGGCAGACTTATACATCTCCCGGAAAGTGTCTCTCCATGGTGTTCCTTTGGAAATTAACTCGGATCGAGGAAGTCTTTTCACCTCTCGATTTTGGGAAAGTTTCCAAAATGCTATGGGAACCCGTCTCTCCTTTAGCACCGCTTTCCACCCTCAGTCGAGTGGTCAAGTGGAACGCGTCAACCAGATTCTAGAAGACATGCTTCGAGCCTCTGTTATCTCATTCGGAATGGGTTGGGAGAAGTGCCTTCCATTTGCCGAATTCGCTTACAACAACAGCTATCAATCTAGCTTGGGTAAAGCCCCTTTTGAAGTTCTCTATGGACGACGGTGTCGAACACCCCTTAACTGGTCAGAAACCGGGGAAAGGCAATTCTTTGGCCCGGATATGATTCAGGAAGCAGAAGAGCAAGTTCGCATCGTTCGTGAAAAGTTGAAAACAGCCCAATCTCGTCAAAAGAGTCAATATGACCGAAAACATAAGGCTATGACTTTCGAGGTTGACGAGAAAGCTTACCTTCGGGTTACCCCCCTGAAGGGAACCCATCGTTTCGGTATCAAAGGCAAATTGGCTCCTCGTTACATTGGACCTTTTCGCATTCTCGCCAAACGAGGAGAAGTTGCCTACCAGTTGGAACTACCTCCGCACCTCTCCAGAGTCCATGATGTCTTCCATGTTTCTCAACTCAGGCGTTGCTTCTCGGATCCTATCTGTGGAGTGCACTACGAAACGCTTGATCTCCAAGATAATCTTACATATCGAGAGTACCCCATTCATATCCTCGATCAGGCCGAGCGTACCACTCGACGTCATAATATCAAGTTTCTCAAAGTTCAATGGTCGCACCATTCTGAGGATGAAGCAACTTGGGAAAGGGAGGATCGTCTTCGACTCGAGTATCCCGCCTTCTTCCCGGAGGAACCCAAATCTCGGGATGAGATTCTTTTGAGTGGGGGTGAGTTGTCACACCCTAGCTAGTCATGCATTAGAGTGTTGCATCATGTTTATTCTTTCACCAGAAACCTGAAATGGGGATGACAGAACCCCCAGTCCCCTCTGAAACCAACTAGGGTTTACTAAAAATATTTTCAATGAACCTGAAATGCCCTTCTAAAATGCCCATCATTTTTGTCTTGGTTCAGAACCTCTGCCAAAAGTGGTGCACATTTTCCTAGGCCATCTTAGGGTTCTGAATTAAATCATAAATATTTGAATTTGGGCATTTAAAATTATATAAAAATTTTAAATGCTCAAATAACTCCAAACTAAAATGTTTCATGTTGGAAATAATCCAACTATGGACCAGGAGTAGTTTGGTGATTTTAGGAGTAGCCTAAGTATTTTATTTAATTCAACAAAGTTGCAGAAGTATTAAAAAACAGAAAACAGAAAAAAATGGAAAAGCTTACCTGGCGCCCAGCACCCGGCCCACCTGCCAGCCCAGCCCAGCACCGCGCCAGCGAGCTGCTTGCCGGCCAGGCAGGCAGGCAGGTGCTCGACGGCGAGCACCACATGAGTGCCACGCACCTGCTCGCCGCCTCCCTCGCCCGGCTAACACCGTGAATCGGCCTCTCTCTCTCTCTCCCGAACCTCCCAGACACCCCCTCTCCTCCCCAGCTCCTCTCCCTTGCTCTCCCACGCCATGGCCGACGCCATCGCCGCCACCCCCTCGCCGTAGCCACGCCCTCCGTCAACCCCACGCCGTGCCGCCGTGTCCAGGAGCTCCGCCGCCGTCCACTTCATCGAGCTAGCCGAGCCCCGTGTGATCGTGCGGCCCGAGACCACCGCACCGACCTCGCCCGAGCTCGCCGTCGCCGGAGATCCCCTTCAATGCCGTTGCTGCCTCAGCTCGTCCCCGACCCCGCCGGTGGCCTCTACGGGAGCGCTGTGAGCCTAGCTACCACTCCTGCCCTCCCTCTCTCATTCCCGAGCCATGTAGCCACCGCACGAAGATCACACGCACGCACCGCCGCGGATCTCGTCGCCGACGTGCTCCCGGCCATCCTCCGGCCAACCCGCGGTGTCCAACGCACTCACCACGCTGCGTTGGGCCCAACCGTGCACTTCCCGCACCTCCCCGCACACCCTAGGCCGAGTTCGCTTTCACCCGAACTCCGGTGGCCGCCAAAGTCGTCGCCGGCGCCAACTCCGGCCACCCCGACCCCAACGGACTCCACCAAGAGCTGCGGCTCGTCCTCAGCTCCACTCCGGTGGTCTCCGTGACCCATTTGGTGGCCGAAACGGCCAAAACCACTCCCGCCGCCGCGTCGGGCTCGCCGGCGGCTAAACGCCGGCGCCGCTGGCGTTGACTTTGACCACGGGTGGGCCCTGGTTGACCCCGATGAGTCAATGACAGGTGGGGCCCAGCCCTGTTAACTGAATAGGTTTAGCTATAATTAGAATTTAACTAAACTAATTACCCTGACATGCGGGACCCACTGTCAGGTTTGACCCGGACGTGTTCCGTTGACCTGCTGACGTCACACTGATGTCAGGCTGACGCAATAATTGATTTTCTGGAATTATTCTAATATAGGAAATTCCAGAATATAATTTAAACTTCAAAAATTCATAACTTCTATTCTGTAACTCCAAATCAGACAAATTATATATGAAAAATGATTAGAAAAATCCAATCTATCCATCTGTACTATTTTCATGCATGATTAAACAAGTTAACCTGATGTTTAATGCAGAACAAGGAAAAGCACTTTAAAAGGCCATGTTTGAGTTTGAAATTTGAATCTTTGATTCAAATTGGTTCAAACCCTTCTGGTTTTAGTTGCATTAGCCCAACACACCCATATTGCCATGTTTCATGCATGCATCATATTGTTGCACATTGTTTGGTGATGGTTGTGTATCGGTGTCCTTTGCGACAGGTTCTGCCTCCGAGGAGTATTGTAATTACCTTAACGAAGAACCGTATCAGTGCATCGAACCATCAGGCAAGCAACCAACCATTTGATCATATCGATACAACCCCATGTTCTCGCTCCTGCTCTCTTTTACTGCATTAAGACAACGCGTTTCAAACTGCTGTGTGCTACGGTAGTTAAACCCACTTCCTCTGCATGACCTGTCATTGCCACAGTAACTAGATGAAACCCACTAGCATGTGTAGGAGTTGATTGAGCCATATGTATGTGTTGTTCCTACCTTGCTATGCCTGCTATGCTTAGAGTCGTGTCAGGTCTGGTTCATCTGGGTGATGGGCTAGAGTGAAATGATTATGTCGGTAATGAAAGTGGTGTGGTGAACATGATTTGGTAAAGGTATCGATGAGAGGCCATGTAGGAGTACATGGTGGGTTGTTTCATTGAAGCCGACCTTAAGCACTGAGATCTGTATGTGTGATTTAAGATTCAGCTACTACCATGCATTGGGCCCGAAACCAATGGACCCTCTCGACTTCTTAGTCACCCTAGTCCTCTGTCCAGGAGTTGCAAGTAGTTTCTGGTGTTTGTAGTATACTGGAGGCCGTGGACAGCGCTGACCGTAGGGGTGGGCTGTGATGCGGTAGGTACGTGGCACGGTGTACCGAATACCCGTTAGGTATCTCGGGAACCCTGTTCACATCGTTTGGGGCTGTGAGCGATACCTCGGCCGGATCTCCTCATGGATGGAACCCGAATAGGCGATAAACCTGGACTAGAGACTTAGGTGATTAGGTAGGTCGTGGCCGACACCCACGTTGGGCTTCCGCTTGAAGGTTGCCGAGTACATGTCGTGTAAACAACGGTAAGTGGTGAGAGCGTGTATGAAGGAGTACCCCCCTGCAGGGTTAACATGATCTATTCGAATAGCCGCGTCCGCGCTAAAGGACTACTTGGTTGCCTATACAGTTCATAGACAAGTAAATGGAAAACTACTAAAAGCCTCAAGATAAGTGTGAGTGCCGAGGATGGCTCTTCCGTAGGAAGACGGAGGCGGATCCTCGGTAGTGTATTGAATTGGTGAGTAGTGGACTCGTGTACGCAAAACCATTTCAAGTTGGAGTCTCGTAGGTTAGCCTAGCCAAGAGTCAAAGCTGGCTTGCTGCAATAACTCCACCAACCCTTCTTGATAATATGCATGTATGTAGGATCTGATGTAAGTCTTGCTGGGTACCTTTGTACTCATGTTGCTATAATTTACATTTTTTTACAGAAGACGCTGCAACCCCTTCTGATGGGTTCTATGTAGACGTTGACATCAATGAGTAGGCTAAGGCCCAGGTGGTGATCCTGAGCTTGTGAAGGACCACGTAGTATAGCTAGGCTTTCCAAGCCTCTTTTATTTTACTAGTTGTCTGTACTCAGACAAGTTACTTCCGCTGCTGGTTTGTATGACTGTATGACTTGAATGCTGGGTCGTGAGACCCGTACCTTTGTGTATGCTATGTATGGCTCTCTGAGCCTTAAATAAAGTACTTGTGTCGTAGAGTCATGTTGTGATGCTTCGTTGTATTTGCACATATCGAGCATATTGTGTGTATGATTGAAATGCTTGGTATGTGTGGGATCTGACTATCTAGTTGTTTATCTTTAGTAGCCTCTCTTACCGGGAAATGTCTCCTAGTGTTACGCTGAGCCATGGTAGCTTGCTACTGCTCTGGAACACTTAGGCTGGCTGGCATGTGTCCTTCCTCGTTCCGGTGTCTGTCCCTTCGGGGAAATGTCACGCATTGAGTACCGGAGTCCTGTTAGCCCGCTACAGCCCGGTTTACCGGAGTCCTGCTAGCCCAGTGCTACAGCCCGGACCCACTTGCTGTTGACCGACACGTTCGAGGCTGGGTCATGAATGCCTGTCCCTGTAAGTCTGTGCCACTTTGGGTTTACGACTAGTCATGTCAGCCCGGGCTCCTTATCATATGGATGCTAGCGACACTATCATATACGTGAGCCAAAAGGCGCAAACGGTCCCGGGCAAAGGTAAGGCGACACCCGTGGGGATACCGTGCGTGAGGCCGCAAAGTGATATGAGGTGCTACAGGCTAGATCGATGTGACATCGAGTCGGGGTCCTGACACAAGCAACCGTCCAAACAGGACGAATCGGATAATCAATCCAATGCCGGCAAAACCAACAGTCCGGACGACCTCACACCGGACATACTACCGGAACACAAAAACCTTCACGAAAGACTCGTCGCCACCGCAAGAAGCCTGAAGAAGGAAAAACGGAAGCTCAAAACAGCGGAAGACATACTCAGAGCGAGGTGGAGCAAAGTGCTCAAAACCGCAGACAAATACGGCAATGGCCATCAATCAAAGAGCTATCTGAAGCGCAAGCTGCTGCCAGAATTTGACGAGGAAGCCATAGAGCCCCCACAGTCAAAAAACAAAGAGGCCGCCTGGCCGGATAGACGACCAGATGATAGGCCCAAATCTACAAGCGGTGCCGCACATAAGCCGACTCATGACCCTGGGAAAACAGATGGCCCAGCCAGGTCCATTTACGGGCCAAAAAAGAGGGCCCCAGGAAGCAGCACAACACGTCAAGTGTTCGAAGTCAACGGCACACCCAAATACAGGGGCGCCGCACACCCACTATGTTTCACCAATGATGTGCTGGATCATGAATTCCCAGCAGGGTTTAAACCCATAAGCATAGAGGCTTACGACGGAACAACAGACCCTGGAGTCTGGATAGAGGATTACATACTACACATACATATGGCTAGAGGAGATGATCTCCACGCCATAAAATATCTACCCCTCAAGCTCAAAGGGCCAGCTCGGCACTGGCTCAAAAGCCTCCCAAAAAACACTGTTGGAAGTTGGGAAGAGCTTGAGGACGTGTTTAGAGCAAATTTTCAAGGGACTTATGCCCGCCCTCCGGATGCAGATGATCTAAGTCATATAACTCAACAACCCAGAGAGTCAGCGCGCAAATTCTGGAACAGGTTCCTTACTAAAAAGAACCAAATAGTCGACTGTCCGGACGCCGAAGCCTTAGCAGCTTTTAAACACAACGTCCGAGACGAATGGCTTGCCAGACACCTCGGCCAAGAGAAGCCGACGACAATGTCCGCGCTAACAAGCCTCATGACCCGCTTTTGCGCGGGGGAGGATAGCTGGCTAGCAAGATGCAGCACCAGCGACCCGAGTACATCCGAGAGTAGAGATGGAAATGGAAAATCACGGCGCAGAAAGGATCAGCGCCGGAATAAAGAAAAAAGCCCAAAGAATACGGCGGTCAACGCCGGATTCAAAAGCTCGCGGCCAAACAACAAAACACTACCTCTTAAGGATAACAGTGATGAGCTATCCAACTTAAACAAAATTTTGGGTCGGATATGTCAAATCCACAGTACCCCCGGAAGGCCTGCAAACCACACCCACCGAGATTGTTGGGTTTTCAAACAGTCCGGCCGACTAAATGCCGAACACAAGGGGCTCGACGCATCAAGCGAGGATGATGATAAACCCCACAAGCAGAGCACGGGAAAACAAAAGACTTTCCCCCAAGAAGTCAAAGCAGTAAACTCACTTCATGTGATAATACGGAAAAACAATGCGGCACCCGCTAAGACGGGTCTCGCACGGTCCACCCCAGCGGAACCTCGAGATTGGACGTCAAAACCAATCACTTTCGACCACCTGGATTACTCCAGAAGTATTCGGAATGCAGGATGGACTGCTCTGATATTGGATCCTATAATCGACGGACTACAATTTACACAAGTCCTGATGGACGGAGGCAGCGATTTAAACCTGCTATATCCAAACACAATCCGCAAGTTGGGGATAGACCTTACTAAAATTCGACATAGCCGCACCTCCTTTAAAGGAGTAACGCCAGACCCTTACGCCAAGTGCACGGGCTCCTTATTACTAGAAGTTGTGTTCGGGCCACCGAACAACTTCCGACGCGAAAAACTAATCTTTCATGTCGCCCCATTCAAAAGTGGCTATCAAGCACTATTGGGACGTGAAGCTTTTGTCCGCTTCAACGCCATACCACATTACGCGTCTCTTACACTTAAAATGCCCGGTCCATGTGGCATCATTTCATTGCGAGAGTCATGTAAAGACCCCGGACACGGCTAGACGAGTCCGGCACAAATAAGCTAGGGGCTCCCTAGCCGCACGCCCCTTCACAAGGGGCTGAGCGTATAAGCAACAGCGAGCTAATATAGACTCCGCTTTACTTATTAATATTTTTCATATACCTTTTTCGCACGATTTCCTTTCAAACTAAGTTCCTCTCTTTTTACAGATGAACAACGTGCACACCCGTCCAGGATAACGGCACAACGGAGACACAGGCGCATACATGCAGTAGGGACCCGTGGCAAGGATTCTTTTCAGATTAAGACCCTGCGTAAACCTTTTTTACTGTCTCTTGTTGCTATAATCCCCTGGCTTCTCATTATAACCAGAGTGGAGCCTGATGTTTTGGCATCGGCCGCGTCAGAAGACCTTGCCCGTACCTGGACACTAGGGGCTTAGGGCATTGTTCTGCCCATTATTATAAAGACCGAATACCTTAGGGAGTGTTCGACGTCTCGAGTTAGGCCTTATATGCATTAGCTCCGAATCATGTCTTTGGTCAAATGTTGGGTTTGCCCGGCTCCTGTGTTTTGCTGCCTTACGTTCCGTATCATCGGCTAACGCGGCACCAGGAGAACTATTGCGATTGTGCCCCAGTTCGGCTGGGCGAGCACCTCAGTAGAGAAAGCCGAAAACTGACTGTCATGATACAGCGAGAGACTGGTCAACCATTCGATCGACAACCGGAATGTTTAGAATTCCCCCGCTTTGACGAAGGACCGTTTCCCGGTCAGGCACACACGCGCCCCGAATTCGGAGAGCGCGGTGCCCCCAGGGGCTATATCGTAGCCCCACCCTCGAACTCTAATGGCTAAGTGAAAGTGATAAAGCATCATAGTCCAGATTGCCTCGTTTTCTACGCTACCACCTCCTCAACAGGACCGAGACGTCGGATTAAGTGTGAAAACACGCTATTTTTGCGAACACCCCCGCACCTTGTGCGTGGGGGCTGAAGCCGAAGACTGCCATCTTTCAGGTTATACACACGTATACATAAACGGCCGCATAGGAGATATTTCAATACTTGGAACGCACAAGTATAAAAAACGATTACATCATAACTATTGTTTTACAAAATAAAACGTTCATTTGAACGTGACATTTTTTGAGCATTGCGACTCTATTACACGAGCGCCACGCATAACGTCCCCAAAATAGTGCTCGGCGGGTAACCGGCTTTCGTCCGAACCCGGGGTTGCAATAGCGGTGGCATCCATCTCTGTCCAATGTGTCTTCACACGGGCAAGGGCCATCCGCGCACCCTCTATACAGGCCGACCGCTTCATCTCCTTGATATGCGGCACCGCCCCAAGATACTGCTGCAATAAGCCAAAATAGCTCGTCGGCTTGGGCCTCTCCGGCCAGACATGAGTCACGATATCCGTCATGGCAAGTCCGGACAACCTATTCAGTTCAGCCCATTCGGCCAACTGATCGGTCAGCGAAAGTGAACGATCCGGACTATGGAATTGAGACCAAAATAACTCTTCCGTCTGGTGATCCTTCTGGCTTCGGAAGTGCACAACGGCATCCGCCGCACTCGCCGGTAAGTCCATATATGGGTCCTCCGGACCCCACAGCTGGCCAAGCTGGACATAATTTGGATCCGTAAACCTGCGGTGTAGCAGAAAAGGCTTGCCAGCCACAATGTCTCCGGCCTGACGCAGCTCCTCCTTCATAGCCCGCATTGCAGAACGGGCATCCTTGGCTTCGGCGGTGGCCTTCCCTAGGTCTTCTCGCTCCGATTGACACTCCTTTTCAAGAGCCTCATTGCAGTCGGTAGCATACTTCAATTTAACGGCCAATTCGGCCATCTCTTCCCTGCTTCGGTAGTGCGCAGCCCTTTCGGCTTCTAACTCCTCAGCCGCCCTCGTGGCAGCCGCATCACTCCTTCTGGCTTGCTCCTTGGCTTGAGCAAGTTCTGCCCGAAGGCTCTCCACAGCAGCAGCACCATCTGCGTCAAGCATAAATATTGTAAGAGGTGGGCTTTTTCTCCCTTAATAGGTGACTGCGGAGAACAAATTTACCTTGCGACTCGTCAAGTCGCTTGTTGACTAGAGCGATGTCCGCATCCGCCACATCGAGTTGCCGCATTAATTCGGCAACCCCATCAGTCCGGCTAGCCCCCAGACTACCCGCCACCTGTATAGGAAAGACGACACTTAATACCTGCGATTTTGATCCTCGGCACACTGTCGCTTTCGACAACCTACCGAGTCTCAGGGGCTACTATTTATACAGGGCGCACTATTATGTGCAAAACTGTCAAAAAGGCGCGTCGTTTTTACGTACCTCAAACCCCGCCAGCAAACTCCTGACGGCATCATGCAATCCGCTTTCGGCGGACGAAATCCTTCCAATCACCATAAGCATCAATGCACGGTGATCTTCTGAGACGGACGCCCTCTCAAGCAGATCCTTCAGCTCCCCTGGCCGAACACTAGTCAGCGCCGAACTCTTCGGCTCGGCCGGGCTAGGGGATACCCTCCGTGACGACACTTCTGGCTCGTCCGCCATATCCGACGGCACAGCAGACGGAGGTGTCTCGCTCTCCATCATCTCCGGACGAAGATCCCCCGAAGACGAGCTCATCTGAGAAGGCCGCAGGTCCGAACTACAAGGTAAAAATTTCGGTCATCCTCAGAGGCACAAATAGGGATGTTTCTTATTTATGAACTCCCCTCTTTTTACTCACGGCTCGCTAGAGGGCTGATTCTTTAGAGAAGACTGTGCGGCCGGGGCCTCCCCGGACGCAGGACCCTCCAGCGAAGATTTCTTCCCTCGCTTAGGGGCTTTGGCCTCCGGGTCTTCGGAGGCGGTCCTCTTCTCCCCCTGGAGGGAGGGATTCTCGATCCCCCCTTCTTCAAGCACCCCCTTGGGCGGGGCGGTAGCTCTTCTGTTTTCCCCCTCGCCTTCTTCTGAAGGCGCAACCTCCAACATTCTGACCAGCACGGGCTCCGGCGCGGTCTCTGGGAGGGGGGCCGGACACCGTATTAACTTTGCTTGCGCTATCCACTCCTGCTGAAGGATAACAGGTTAAAAAGGCGAATCGAAGAAGGGCAAACAAATGGTACGTCCGAACACTGAGCTACTTACTTGAGTATCCGGGCGATTGCAGCTTAGGCCGGCATCCTCGGTCAATTCTGGACACACCACTTGTGGTCCGAAGAACAACTTGTACATCTCCACGGGTGTCGTACCCATGAAGTGTTGGAGAATCCGTGGTCCCTCCGGATTGAACTCCCATAGCCGGAGAGGACGGCGTTTGCAGGGCAGGAGACGCCTAATTAGCATGACCTGCATCACCACGACCAGATCGATCTCCCTCGCTTGGAGGTCTCGAATCCGGCCCTGCAATTGGGGCACGTCTTTGGACGGCCCCCAATCAAGCCCTTGGTTGACCCACGACATCAACCGTCGTGGAGGTCCCGAGCAGAACGGAGGCGGTGGCTTTTGCCTGCTGCCCCTCGGAGCGGTGATATAGAACCACTCCCGCTGCCACAAGCCGGGCTCCTCTTGGAAGGAGCCCTCGGGCCACGGGGCATCGGCCCTCCTGCTTACGGCCGCCCCGCCGCACTCTGCTGGATGCCCTCCGATCATCTTCGGCTCCACCTTGAAGGTCTTCAGCCACAGGCCGAAGTGGGGGGTGACGCGGAGGAAGGCTTCGCAGACAAGGATGAATGCGGAGATATGAAGGATGGACTCCGGAGCCAAGTCATGGAATTCCAGCCCATAGTAAAACATGAGCCCTCTCACAAAAGGATCCGTCGGGAAGCCTAAACCCCGACGGAGGTGGGATATGAAGATGACATACTCGCCGGGCTCGGGGGTAGGGATGGCCTGCCCTTCGGTAGGCAACCTGTGCGAAACCTCGTAAGACAGGTACTTGGCCTCACGCAGCTTACGCACGTCCTCCTCCGTGACGGAGGAGGGCATCCACCGGCCCTGAAGGTCGGAGTCGGACATTGTTGAAGGTCCGAAGCACTCGAATCTGGGGCTCTGAGTGTTTGGAACTTGGAGCAAGGAGAGGATTCGATGGAAGATTGAAGAGAAGAAACGAGCCTTGGTCCTATTATAAAGAGGGGGAATACCAAGAGCCGTCTCCGTGACCGTTCGGGATTCGCCTTCAATAGAGGAGGCGTGGCGACGGGCGCGGCTGGGTTACCCACGTCCGTATTGATGAGAATCCCGGAATAAGGGGAACACGATCTCTGCTTCGACAAGACGTGCCAAAGAAACCGCTTCGCTAAACGCGCTGGGGTGGTATAATAAAAAATGATTCAAGTAAAGGCTTGGTAGTGGTGTGACGTCATGCCGCAAAATACTTCAGCAGATTGAACTTGTGTATATATTATTCTCTCTACGGTGGAACGTGGAATTTATTTTGCAGAGCCGGACACTATCCTGGTGTTCACAATCTTCTCTGGATTATTCAAAGGAGGAACCCGCCTTGCAGTGCCGAACATTATGCGCTCCGGACTCATCGTCATTGAAGCCAGGTTCAGGGGCTACTGAGGGAGTCCTGGACTAGGGGGTGTCCGGACAGCCAGACTATCATCGTCCGCCGGACTCCAAGACCACGAAGATACAAGATTGAAGACTCAGTCCCGTGTCCGGATGGGACTTTCCTTGGCGTGGAAGGCAAGCTTGGCGATACGGATATGTAGATCTCCTACCATTGTAACCGACTCTGTGTAACCCTAGCCCTCTCCGGTGTCTATATAAACCAGAGGGCTTTAGTCCGTAGGACATAACCTCCATTACAACAATCATACCATAGGCTAGCTTCTAGGGTTTAGCCTCCTTGATCTCGTGGTAGATCCACTCTTGTAATACACATCATCAATATTAATCAAGCAGGACGTAGGGTTTTACCTCCATCAAGAGGGCCCGAACCTGGGTAAAACATCGTGTCCCCTGTCTCCTGTTACCATCCTCCTAGACGCACAGTTCGGGACCCCCTACCTGAGATCCGCCGGTTTTGACACCGACAGTGTGCTTGAGGAATCGATCCGTCTCTGGATGAGATGCCCTCATACTGTGGTGGCTAGCCCTATTTATGGAGGCCCTGGTCCTCCTCCCAAATATTGAGCGGGAAGGGATCCAACACGGCCATTTTGAAAGGGGACAACTAGTACAAGCTATCCTGACTAAAGGTGGTCTTCGCCTGCCAAAGGCACTGGTGGTGACGCTGTCTTGGGCTCCATGGTGACCTCCGCCCTGCCGTCCTAGTGGTATTGGTCTTGTTGCACCGATATGGAAACCTTTGCCTGATGCCTCGGTACTCCGTGCCTGCGCTTGCCACCTTTGCACCAAAGAGGAAATGAGGACACTGTGCGGGCTGGCGCCCGTCTGGCCTTGGTCGTCATGGCTTGCGTCATGGGCACCTCACAAGGTACCCCTTGCCTTGATCTCTCCGCCTCCTCGCGAGCCTTCCTGGTGAGGCTGCCCCTGAGGAGGCCTTGCGTCGTCCGCCCCCCGAGGCTTGGCCCCTCGCGTGGGTCTTGAGTGTTGATGAAGATGGGCCATACTTGGCCACAGGTTGAGCCATGCTGCAGGCCGCAGGCAGGCAAATCTGGGGACCCCCGTTCCCAGAACGCCGATAGTGATATTGCACAATATAGAGGGGCTGCACACCCTTTATGCTTCACCGATGAGGTCATGGAACACCAATTTCCAGAAGGGTTTAAACCCGTAAACATCAAACACTACGATGGAACGATGAATACGGCTGTCTGGATCAAAGATTTTCTTCTCCACACCCACATGGCTCGAGGAGATGACCTTCACGCCATTAACTATCTTCCTCTAAAGCTGAAAGGACCAGCACAACACTAGCTAAACAGCCTCCTAGAAAACTCCATTGGAACCTAGGAAGACATGGAAGATGCTTTTCAGGCTAACTTTCAGTGCACTTATGTCCGGCCACCAGATGCAGACGACTTGAGTCACATAATTCAGCAGCCAGGCGAATCAGCCCGAAAACTTTGTAATCGGTTCTTAACTAAAAAGAACCAGATCATGGACTGTCCAGACACTGAAGCCTTAGCGGCCTTTAAACACAGTGTCTGTGACGAATGGCTCGCCCGACACCTTGGGCAGGAAAAGCCGAAGACCATGGCGGCCTTAACGGCACTTATGACCTGCTTCTGTGCGGGCGAAGACAACCGGTTGGCTCATAGAAGCAACAACTCGGGTGACTCCGGCACTTCTGAGGTGCGGGACGGTAATGGTAAACCTTGCTGCAATAAAAACAAACGTCGGAACAACAACAATGATGACACGGACGATACGGTAGTCAATGCTAGATTCAGCGATCCTAAGTTCGGTCAGCGAAAGAAACCTTTCAAAGGCAACAAGGACGAGCCATCCAGCTTGGATAAAATCCTCGAGAGGCCCTGCCAGATTCATGGCACACCCGATAAGCCTGCGAACCACACCAACAGGAATTGTTGGGTTTTCAAACAGGTCGGTAAAATAAATACCGAACAAAAGGGAAAGGGACCTCCAAGTGAAGATGACGATGAGCCCCGTCAGCCGAACACCGGGGGCCAAAACAGTTTCCCCCGAGGTGAAAACAATGAACATGATCTATGTCACTCACATTCCCAAAAGGGAGCGCAAGCGCGCACTACGGGACATCTACGCCATGGAGCCTGTCGCCCCCCAAGTTCAACCCATGGTCAGCCTGTCCGATCACCTTTGATCGCAGGGATCACCCATCCAGTATCCGTCACGGGGGTTTTGCCGCCCTGGTACTTGATCCAATTATTGACGGATACCACCTCACTAGAGTCCTTATGGACGGAGGCAGCAGCCTCAACTTGATTTATCAAGACACTGTCCGTAAGATGGGCATTGACCCATCACGAATCAAGCCTAGTAACACTACTTTTAAAGGTGTGATACCAGGAGTGGAGGCCCATTGTACGGGCTCACTTACACTGGAGGTAGTATTCCGCTCCCAGACAACTTTCGCAGCAAAGAGTTAATCTTCGACATCGTCCCTTTCCGCAGTGGCTACCATGCACAGCTTGGATGAACTGCTTTCGCCCGCTTCAATGCAGTCCCGCACTACGCTTACTTGAATCTTAAAATGCCCGGACCACATGGCGTTATTACATTAAATGGTAACATGGAGCGCTCCCTCCATACTGAAGAGCACATAGTGGCCCTTGCAGCCGAAGTGTATGGCGGCCTTATCAAGCCGAACAGTTCACCGGCCAATAACACCAACGACGTATCCAAACGAGTCCGGTCCATGCGTAATAGCGATAAATCAACGAATCTGGACCTTGATTAGCAGTTCGGCCTCCGCCGATCGCCCTACCAGGTTGCGTCTTGTGTACTGCACGTACATAATTACACACTAAAAATACCTTGGGCGGCGCCGGAGGCACACCACGGACGAAGTCCATTGTATGGCTTGACCCTATCTAGACCACATATATCTTTTTCCTCTTACTGCAGGTTCATCAAGAGCCCTACTTGCGAGATGGTTGTTGCAGGAGCTCCTTTTAAGGCTAGCGCTTTCCAACCATCAAATACTCCTCTCAAAGGACTTATTACTAAGGAGAAATGGCGCAGACGTGCGGCAGGGCATCACTGGAGTTTCTCTTTTGAACTATGATCTTTAGGCCCTGTGTTAGAGTTTCCCTTATGTAAAACCTTTTCCTTTTTCTTTGGGCATGTAATATGGCCTCAATATTGAACGACATTGTTTGTCGTCGACGTATCAATAAAGATATAAACGAAGCAGATGATTATTGTTGGAAATATGCCCTAGAGGCAATAATAAAAGTATTATTATATTTCATTGTTCATGATAATTGTCTTTTATTCATGCTATAACTGTATTATCCGGAAATCGTAATACACGTGTGAATACTTAGACCACAATATGTCCCTGGTAAGCCTCTAGTTGACCAGCTTGTTGTGATCAACAGATAGTCATGGTTTCCTGACTATGGACATTGGATGTCGTTGATAACGGGATCACATCATTAGGAGAATGATGTGATGGACAAGACCCAATCCTAAGCATAGCATAAAAGATCGTGTAGTTCGTTTTGCTAGAGCTTTGCCAATGTCGAATATCTCTTCCTTAGACCATGAGATCGTGTAACTCCCGGATACCGTAGGAGTGCCTTGGGTGTATCAAACGTCACAACATAACTGGGTGACTATAAAGGTGCATTACAGGTATCTCCGAAAGTAGCTGTTGGGTTGACACGGATCAAGACTGGGATTTGTCACTCCGTATGACGGAGAGGTATCTCTGGGCCCACTCGGTAATGCATCATCATATTGAGCTCAATGTGACCAAGGTGTTGCACACGGGATCATGCATTATGGTACGAGTAAAGTGACTTGCCAGTAACGAGACTGAACAAGGTATTGGGATACCGACGATCGAGTCTCGGGCAAGTAACGTACCGATTGACAAAGGGAATTGCACACAGGGTTTGATCGAATCCTCGACATCGTGGTTCATCCGATGACAACATCGAGGAGCATGTGGGAGCCATCATGGGTATCCATATCCCGCTGATGGTTATTGACTGAGAGCGTCTCGGTCATGTCTGCATGTCTCCCGAACCCGTAGGGTCTACACACTTAAGGTTCGGTGACGCTAGGGTTATGAAGATATGTATATGCAGAAACCCGAATGTTGTTCGGAGTCCCGGATGAGATCCTGGACGTCACAAGGAGTTCCGGAATGGTCCGGAGGTAAAGAATTATATATAGGAAGTGCTATTTCGGGCATCGGGACAAGTTTCGGGGTTATCGGTATTGTACCGGGACCACCGGAAGGGTCCCGGAGGTCCACCGGGTGGGGCCACCTGTCCCGGGGGGCCACATGGGCTGTAGGGGGTGCGCCTTGGCCTTCATGGGCCAAGGGCACCAGCCCCTATAGGCCCATGCGCCTAGGGTTTCCCCCTAGGAGGAGTCCTAGTGGTGGAAGGCACCCCTAGGTGCCTTGGGGGGGAGGGAAACCTCCCCTAGGCCGCCGCCCCCCCCTAGTAGATCTCATCTACTAGGGCCGGCGCCCCCCCCCCTTGGCACCCCTATATATAGTGGGGGAGAGGAGGGACTTCATACACCAGCCCCTGGCGCCTCCATCTCCCCCCGTTACGTCTCTCCCTCGTAGTCTCGGCGAAGCCCTGCTGCTGTGACGCCCTGCATCCACCACCACGCCGTCGTGCTGCTGGATCTTAATCAACCTCTCCTTCCCCCTTGCTGGATCAAGAAGGAGGAGACGTCTCCTGTCCCGTACGTGTGTTGAACGCGGAGGTGCCGTCCGTTCGGCGCTGGTCATCGGTGATTTGAATCACGTCGAGTACGACTACATCATCACCTTGCAAGCTTCCGCACGCGATCTACAAGTGGTATGTAGATGCAAACTCTCTCCCTTGACTCGTTGCTTAGATGAACTCATAGATGGATCTTGGTGAAACCGTAGGAAAAATTTTAATTTTCTGCAACATTCCCCAACAGTGGCATCATGAGCTAGGTCTATGCGTAGTTCTCTTTGCACGAGTAGAACACAATTTTGTTGTGGGCGTGGATTTTGTCATCTTACTTGCCTCTACTAGTCTTTTCTTGCTCAACGGTATTGTGGGATGAAGCGGCCCGGACCAACCTTACACGTACGCTTACGTGAGACCGGTTCCACCGATTGACATGCACTAGTTGCATAAGGTGGCTGGCGGGTGTCTGTCTCTCCCACCTTAGTTGGAGCGGAATCGATGAACAGGGCCCTTATGAAGGGTAAATAGAAGTTGACAAAATCACGTTGTGGTGATTCGTAGGTAAGAAAACGTTCTTGCTAGAACCCAATTGCAGCCACGTAAAAGATGCAACAACAATTAGAGGACGTCTAACTTGTTTTTGCAGCGATTGATCATGTGATGTGATATGGCTAGAAGTTGTGATGAATGATGAATTGTGATGTATGAGATCATGTTCTTTGTAATAGGATTCACGACTTGCATGTCGATGAGTATGACAACCGGCAGGAGCCATAGGAGTTGTCATTATTTTTTGTATGACCTGCGTGTCATTGAATAACGTCATGTAAACTACTTTACTTTATTGCTAAACGTTAGTCATAGAAGTAGAAGTAGTCGTTGGCGTGACAACTTCATGAAGACACGATGATGGAGATCATGATGATGGAGATCATGATGATGGAGATCATGGTGTCAAGCCGGTGACAAGATGATCATGGAGCCCCGAAGATGAAGATCAATGGAGCTATATGATATTGGCCATATCATGTCACAACTATATAATTGCATGTGATGTTTATTATGTATTATGCATCTTGTTTACTTAGGACGACGGTAGTAAATAAGATGATCCCTTATAAAATTTCAAGAAGTGTTCTCCCCTAACTGTGCACCGTTGCTACAGTTCGTCGCTTCTAAGCACCACGTGATGATCGGGTGTGATGGATTCTTACGTTCACATACAACGGGTGTAAGACAGTTTTACACAGCGAAAACACTTAGGGTTAACTTGACGAGCCTAGCATGTGCAGACATGGCCTCGGAACACGGAGACCGAAAGGTCGAACACGAATCGTATAGAAGATACGATCAACATGAGAATGTTCACCAACGATGACTAGTCCGTCTCACGTGATGATCGGACACGGGCTAGTCGACTCGGATCGTGTAACACTTAGATGACTAAAGGGATGTCTAATCTAAGTGGGAGTTCATAATTTGATTAGAACTTTATTATCATGAACTTAGTCTAAAACCTTTGCAAATATGTCTTGTAGATCAATGGCCAACGCTAATGTCAACATGAACTTCAACGCGTTCCTAGAGAAAACCAAGCTGAAAGATGATGGCAGCAACTATACGGACTGGGTCCGGAACCTGAGGATCATCCTCATAGCTGCCAGGAAACAATATGTCCTAGAAGGACCGCTAGGTGACGCTCCCGTCCCAGAGAACCAAGACATTATGAATGCTTGGCAGTCTCGCGCTGATGATTACTCCCTCGTTCAGTGCGGCATGCTTTACAGCTTAGAACCGGGGCTCCAAAAGCGTTTTGAGCATCACGGAGCATATGAGATGTTCGAAGAGCTGAAACTAGTTTTCCAAGCTCATGCCCGGGTCGAGAGATATGATGTCTCCGACAAGTTCTACAGTTGTAAGATGGAGGAAAACAGTTCTGTCAGTGAGCACATCCTGAAGATGTCTGGGTTGCACAACCGTATGACCCAGCTGAACATTAACCTCCGAGATGAGGCGGTCATTGACAGAATCCTCCAGTCGCTCCCACCAAGCTACAAGAGCTTTGTGATGAACTACAACATGCAGGGAATGGAAAAGACCATTCCTGAAGTGTTCTCGATGCTGAAGTCAGCAGAGGCTGAAATCAAGAAAGAACATCAAGTGTTGATGGTCAATAAGACCACTAAGTTCAAGAAGGGCAAGGGTAAGAAGAACTTCAAGAAGGACGGCAAAGATGTTGCCGCGCCTGGTAAGCCAGTTACCGGGAAGAAGTCAAAGAATGGACCTAAGCCTGAGACTGAGTGCTTTTATTGCAAGGGGAAGGGTCACTGGAAGCGGAACTGCCCCAAATACTTAGCGGATAAGAAGGCCGGCAACACCAAAGGTATATTTGATATACATGTGATTGATGTGTACCTTACCAGTACTCGTAGTAACTCCTGGGTATTTGATACCGGTGCCGTTGCTCATATTTGTAACTCACAGCAGGAGCTGCGAAATAAACGGAGACTGGCGAAGGACGAGGTGACGATGCGCGTCGGGAATGGTTCCAGAGTCGATGTGATCACCGTCGGCACGCTGCCTCTACATTTACCTACGGGATTAGTTTTGAACCTTAATAATTGTTATTTAGTGCCAAGTTTGAGCATGAACATTGTATCAGGATCTCGTTTAATACGAGATGGCTACTCATTTAAGTCTGAGAATAATGGTTGTTCGATTTATATGAGAGATATGTTTTATGGTCATGCTCCGCTGGTCAATGGTTTATTCTTAATGAATCTCGAACGTAATATTACACATGTTCATAGTGTAGATGCCAAAAGATTTAAAGTTGATAACGATAGTCCCACATACTTGTGGCACTGCCGCCTTGGTCACATTGGTGTCAAGCGCATGAAGAAGCTCCATGCCGATGGACTTTTAGAGTCTCTTGATTATGAATCGTTTGACACGTGCGAACCATGCCTTTTGGGAAAAATGACCAAGACTCCGTTCTCCGGAACAATGGAGCGAGCAACCAACTTGTTGGAAATCATACATACCGATGTGTGCGGTCCAATGAGCGTTGAGGCTCGCGGAGGATATCGTTATGTTCTCACTCTCACAGATGACTTGAGTAGATATGGGTATGTCTACTTAATGAAACACAAGTCTGAGACCTTTGAAAAGTTCAAGGAATTTCAGAATGAGGTGGAGAATCAACGTGACCGAAAGATAAAATTCTTACGATCAGATCGTGGAGGAGAATACTTAAGTCACGAATTTGGTACACACTTAAAGAAATGTGGAATCGTTTCACAGCTCACGCCGCCTGGAACACCTCAGCGAAACGGTGTGTCCGAACATCGTAATCGCACTCTATTGGATATGGTGCGGTCTATGATGTCTCTTACCGATTTACCGCTATCATTTTGGGGACACGCTCTAGAGACAGCTACATTCACTTTAAATAGGGCACCGTCTAAATCCGTTGAGACGACACCGTATGAATTATGGTTTGGAAAGAAACCTAAGCTGTCGTTTCTAAAAGTTTGGGGATGCGAAGCTTATGTCAAGAAACTTCAACCTGAAAAGCTCGAACCCAAGTCGGAAAAATGCGTATTCATAGGATACCCTAAGGAAACTATAGGGTATACCTTCTACTTAAGATCCGAAGGCAAGATCTTTGTTGCCAAGAACGGATGCTTTCTGGAAAAAGAGTTTCTCTCGAAAGAAGTAAGTGGGAGGAAAGTAGAACTCGATGAAGTACTACCTCTTGAGCGGGATAGTGACGCAGCACAGGAAACCGTTCCTGTGATGCCCACACCAACTGAAGAGGAAAACCATGATAATGATCAAAGTACTTCGGATCAAGTTACTGCTGAACTTCGTAGGTCCACAAGGACACGTTCCGCACCAGAGTGGTACGGCAACCCTGTCCTGGAAATCATGTTGTTAGACAACAATGAACCTTCGAACTATGAAGAAGCAATGGCGGGCCCGGATTCCAATAAATGGCTTGAAGCCATGAAATCCGAGATAGAATCCATGTATGAAAACAAAGTATGGACTTTGACAGACTTACCCGATGATCGGCGAGCGATAGAAAACAAATGGATCTTTAAGAAGAAGACGGACGCGGATGGTAATGTTACCATCTATAAAGCTCGACTTGTCGCTAAGGGTTATCGACAGGTTCAAGGGATTGACTACGACGAGACATTCTCTCCCGTAGCGAAGCTAAAGTCCGTCCGAATCATGTTAGCAATTGCCGCATACTATGATTATGAGATATGGCAGATGGACGTCAAAACAGCATTCCTTAACGGGCATCTTAAGGAAGAACTGTATATGATGCAGCCGGAAGGTTTTGTCGATCCTCGGAACACTAACAAAGTATGCAAGCTCCAGCGATCCATTTATGGACTGGTGCAAGCATCTCGGAGTTGGAACATTCGCTTTGATGAGATGATCAAAGCGTTTGGGTTTATGCAGACTTATGGAGAAGCCTGCGTTTACAAGAAAGTGAGTGGGAGCTCTGTAGCATTTCTCATATTATATGTAGATGACATACTCCTAATGGGAAATAATATAGAATTTCTGGACAGCATTAAGGCCTACTTGAATAAGTGTTTTTCAATGAAGGACCTTGGAGAAGCTGCTTATATATTAGGCATCAAGATCTATAGAGATAGATCGAGACGCCTCATAGGTCTTTCACAAAGCACATACCTTGATAAGATTTTGAAGAGATTCAGAATGGATCAGTCCAAGAAGGGGTTCTTGCCTATGTTACAAGGTATGAGACTGAGCTCAGCTCAGTCACCGACCACGGCAAAAGATAAAGAAGAGATGAGTGTCATCCCCTATGCTTCAGCCATAGGATCTATTATGTATGCCATGCTGTGTACCAGACCCGATGTAAACCTTGCCGTAAGTTTGGTAGCAAGATACCAAAGTAATCCCGGCAAGGAACACTGGACAGCGGTCAAGAATATCCTGAAGTACCTGAAAAGGACGAAGGACATGTTTCTCGTTTATGGAGGAGACGAAGAGATCGTCGTAAAGGGTTACGTCGATGCTAGCTTCGACTCAGATCTGGATGACTCTAAGTCACAAACCGGATACGTGTATATGTTGAATGGTGGAGCAGTAAGCTGGTGCAGCTGCAAGCAGAGCGTCGTGGCGGGATCTACGTGTGAAGCGGAGTACATGGCAGCCTCGGAGGCAGCACATGAAGCGATTTGGGTGAAGGAGTTCATCACCGACCTAGGAGTCATACCCAATGCGTCGGGGCCGATCAAACTCTTCTGTGACAACACTGGAGCTATTGCCCTCGCCAAGGAGCCCAGGTTTCACAAGAAGACCAGGCACATCAAGCGTCGTTTCAACTCCATCCGTGAAAATGTTCAAGATGGAGACATAGAGATTTGAAAAGTGCACACGGATCTGAATGTCGCAGATCCGCTGACTAAACCTCTCTCGCGTGCAAAACATGATCAACACCAGAACTCTATGGGTGTTCGATTCATCACAATGTAACTAGATTGGTGACTCTCGTGCAAGTGGGAGACTGTTGGGAATATGCCCTAGAGGCAATAATAAAAGTATTATTATATTTCATTGTTCATGATAATTGTCTTTTATTCATGCTATAACTGTATTATCCGGAAATCGTAATACACGTGTGAATACTTAGACCACAATATGTCCCTGGTAAGCCTCTAGTTGACCAGCTCGTTGTGATCAACAGATAGTCATGGTTTCCTGACTATGGACATTGGATGTCGTTGATAACGGGATCACATCATTAGGAGAATGATGTGATGGACAAGACCCAATCCTAAGCATAGCATAAAAGATCGTGTAGTTCGTTTTGCTAGAGCTTTGCCAATGTCGAATATCTCTTCCTTAGACCATGAGATCGTGTAACTCCCGGATACCGTAGGAGTGCCTTGGGTGTATCAAACGTCACAACGTAACTGGGTGACTATAAAGGTGCATTACAGGTATCTCCGAAAGTAGCTGTTGGGTTGACACGGATCAAGACTGGGATTTGTCACTCCGTATGACGGAGAGGTATCTCTGGGCCCACTCGGTAATGCATCATCGTATTGAGCTCAATGTGACCAAGGTGTTGGACACGGGATCATGCATTACGGTACGAGTAAAGTGACTTGCCAGTAACGAGAATGAACAAGGTATTGGGATACCGACGATCGAGTCTCGGGCAAGTAACGTACCGATTGACAAAGGGAATTGCATACAGGGTTTGATCGAATCCTCGACATCATGGTTCATCCGATGACAACATCGAGGAACATGTGGGAGCCATCATGGGTATCCAGATCCCGCTGATGGTTATTGACTGATAGCGTCTCGGTCATGTCTGCATGTCTCCCGAACCCGTAGGGTCTACACACTTAAGGTTCGGTGACGCTAGGGTTATGAAGATATGTATATGCAGAAACCCGAATGTTGTTCGGAGTCCCGGACGAGATCCCGGACGTCACAAGGAGTTCCGGAATGGTCCGGAGGTAAAGAATTATATATAGGAAGTGCTATTTCGGGCATCGGGACAAGTTTCGGGGTTATCGGTATTGTACCGGGACCACCGGAAGGGTCCCGGAGGTCCACCGGGTGGGGCCACCTGTCCCGGGGGGCCACATGGGCTGTAGGGGGTGCGCCTTAGCCTTCATGGGCCAAGGGCACCAGCCCCTATAGGCCCATGCGCCTAGGGTTTCCCCTAGGAGGAGTCCTAGTGGTGGAAGGCACCCCTAGGTGCCTTGGGGGGGAGGGAAACCTCCCCTAGGCCGCCGCCCCCCCTAGTAGATCTCATCTACTAGGGCCGGCGCCCCCCCCTTGGCACCCCTATATATAGTGGGGGAGAGGAGGGACTTCATACACCAGCCCCTGGCGCCTCCATCTCCCCCCGTTACGTCTCTCCCTCGTAGTCTCGGTGAAGCCCTGCTGCTGTGACGCCCTGCATCCACCACCACGCCATCGTGCTGCTGGATCTTCATCAACCTCTCCTTCCCCCTTGCTGGATCAAGAAGGAGGAGACGTCTCCCGTCCCGTACGTGTGTTGAACGCGGAGGTGCCGTCCGTTCGGCGCTGGTCATCGGTGATTTGAATCACGTCGAGTACGACTACATCATCACCTTGCAAGCTTCCGCACGCAATCTACAAGTGGTATGTAGATGCAAACTCTCTCCCTTGACTCGTTGCTTAGATGAACTCATAGATGGATCTTGGTGAAACCGTAGGAAAAATTTTAATTTTCTGCAACGTTCCCCAATAATTATCACCTTCTTGGTTGGGTCCTGGTATTACCTTGTCATATGTGTTCCCCCTCACGTTCGACAGGCATATGTGGTCCGGCACGGCCTTCATACCAGGGGCTGTATTCGGCCCCGCATAGCTCGTAAGTCCGAACACCTATAGGGAACTCTTCGACGTCCCGGATATTGCATTATATGCATCGGCTCCGAATCATGTCTTTGTTCTATAGTTGGGTTGCCCGGCTCGTGTGTTTGCCACCTTACGTTCCGCAAGTTCGGCTAAGGTAGTAAAGCGAGAACTACTGTGATTGTATTTCTGGTTCATCCGGTTAAGTACCTCAGTAGAGAAAGCCAAAAATTGACTGTCATGATAGGCGAGAGCGTGTCAGCGATCTGGTGACTTAGTGTTACACTACAAATCGTTCACGATTTATGCCGTGCTATACGAGGGGCTAGGCTTTTGACCAACCACGTTGCAAAGGCGCCGCACTCCGGATCATCGTTCACGCAACAAGGGGCTAGTACTTAGCGCCACCAATGGACTCTTATGGCTAAGTGAAAGTACTAAAGCCGCATAGTCTAATTGCCTAGTTCACCTTGCAAGACGCATCCTACATTGTACCAAGACGTTGGATAAAGTGCGGTCATGCGTTCCCGAACACCCCTGTAATATTTATGTGGGGGCTGAAGCCGACGACTGGTAAACTTTCAGACATATAAACGGCCAAATAGGAGGATAAACTAACCATAAAGCATAAGCATAGCTATTTTAAACCATGAGTTCATTACACGACTCTTACAAACGGACTCAACTATTCAAATATGACGTCCTTTGAGCACTGGCCCTCTACAATGCGGGCTCCCTCGAGGACCTCGTCAAAGTAGTTCTCCGTCCGCCTGTGCTCCTTGCCTTCAAGTGGCCCTGCGATGGCAATCTCGGTGGCCTTCATCTTCGCCCACTGAACCTTTACGCAGGCGAAGGCCATCCGGGCACCTTCTATGCAGGACAACAGCTTTGGCCAGTCCGGCCACCCTGTGCAGCTTGGACAGCAGCTTCAGCTGGTCACTCAGGGGCACTGGAAGTTCTGGCGCAAGGTACTGCAACCAGAACAACTTCTCCGTTGAGCTCCCCTCTTCGGCTAGAAAGAATGCGGCAGCATCCGCAATACTCCTCGGCAGATTCGCAAAGGCGCCTGGAGAACTCCAAACTTGGGTCAGTAAAATATATCTCTTACTGGTAAATCTACTCTGCATGATAAAGGCCTTACCAGCGGCAATCTTCCTTGCCTCTTGGATCTCCTGGTGAGCGCCCTGGGCTTCAAGGCGAGCTTCTTGCATGCTCTCAAGAGCTTTCGTGAGCCTGGAGGCATGTTTGGAACTCTTCTGCTCCAAGGACTTGCACTTGGCGATGGCGCCGTTGAGCTCCTGTTCGACCTCCCCCACCCGCGCCTCATGTCTTTGGCGGGTGGTCTGCTCAACCTCTAGCTCCTTGGTCGCTATGTCCGCAGCCGCCTTGCTCACCTCCGCCTACTTCTTGGCTTCGGCGAGGGCGCTCTTGACGGACTCGACCTTAGTTGTGCCAACTATGAGTATATTCATAACAATCTTCGTCAGTTTAAAACGACTAACACACATATAACTTTCGAGTATGTCGTAATGTCGCATACCTTGGGTTTTGTTGAACTGCTTGTTGATGCGGTCGAGTTCCTCATCGGATAGCTGAAGCTTCCGATTGAGCTCGGCAATCTCTGCGGCCTTAGCAGTAGCCGCCGGCATAGAAGCCTGTCCAACAACATATATGAGAAATTATATACTTGTTTTTCGATCCTCTATTCGAATTTTTTTAATTCGGACAGAGTCTCAGGGGCTATTGTCTATACATGGGTTTAGCCTCACACATATATGTATACAAAAAAACTTGTAAAGAATATTACATCGCATACATCGAAGCCCGTCAGTAGGCTATTGAAAGCTTCGGTTAGTCCGCTCTTCACGGACCCAACCTTTTCCATGACCGCACCTATCAGGGTGCAGTGTTCCTGGACAATGGAAGCGCGTTGCAGCGCTTCCTGCAGAGTGTCAGCAGCCTCTGGATTGACAGAGGCCACCGATGGAGCTCCTGCTCCTCCCCCCTCTTTCAAAGGGGGATGTTGGTCCGAACCCGGAGCCATACTAGTCTCCGAGACGGTGTTCGGATAGGGCCTGGACGGTTGAGGCCCCTCACCCACGGTGGTCATGGGGGTCGCCGTGCCCCGCTCTACAGCGTCCGAGCTGTTGTCCTCGGGCGCCTTCTGGACGGTCTTATCCGCTCCTCCCCGGCCAGGAGATGGCCTTTGGGACGAGACGTCAGTGTCCTCCATGGCAGGGGAGAGAGGGCGCGGGATGGCCCGTCACTCTCTGCCTCTCCAGGTGCTAGAGAGTTCCCCTCCAAAGAGGAGGGAATCGGGATCTCACGCGGAGGGCTGAAAAGCATAAAAAGATTGGGCATGACAGAGGCAGATTAAAGCGATAATTGAACGAGTAAGTTTCTGACACTTACGTTTCGGCCATGGGCTTCTCCCTTTGGACCCTCTCCGGGCTGTGTTCGGGCTCTGAGTCCGAACTATCCAAGAGGACTACCCTCCCCTTCTTTGGCGTCGCCCCCTCCAGGTTTGCGGAGGTTGTCCTCTTTCCCCTCCTCGTCTTGAGGGGGGAATCGCTCTCCACCTCTTCCTCCTCCTCCTCCTCCTCCTCTTCCCCCTCTTCATCCTTGTCTTCCTCATGAGAGGAGACGGCCTCGATCTCTCCGGACACTGCTTCCGGAGGGCCTTTGTGGCGGGGCCCGTCCTTGGGCCCCTTGCCCTTCTTCTTGGTATTCTTATCTGGTGCCTTATAAGGCGCCGGGACCAGCATCTCCTCCAGCGGAGGAGTGACTGGGTCTTTGGGCAACAGGGCCGGACTCTTGATCCGCTCCGACTTCTTGGTCCAACCCTGTAAAGGATGGGTTAATGAGTTTTGTATCAACCGAATATATAAACCGGGTACGTCTTCGGAAAGTTAAGATACTTACCGGAGAGGCCGGATTCGTGGCCTTGAGGCCGACGCCTTCGGTCTCCATGGGCCATCTCTTCTTCGCCTTAAAGAGCAGCTTCCACATTCCCTCGTGCATGGTGCTGAGGAAATGTTGTAGAGTCCGCGGCTCCTCTGGCTTGAATTCCCACATGGGGGAAGCCCGACGCTGGCAGGGGAGAATGCAGCGGAAAAGCATAATTTGAACCACGTTGGTTAGACCAACATTCTTCCCCACCATGTTGGTGATGCGCATTTGTAGCGCCTGCATCTCTGTTTGGGACCCATAGTCGTGGCCCTTCGCGGTCCAGGAGACTAGCCTCATGGTGGGTATGGATCTGAATTCCAAAATTGCCGCCCACTTAGTACGGCGCGGCTCGGTGATATAGAACCACTCCTGTTGCCAGTCTTGACGGTCTCCACAAAGGCCCCCTTGGGCCATGTGGTGTTCGGCAGCTTGCTGATCATAGCTTCGTCGCAGTCCGCTGCTGCCCGTCGACCACCTTTGGCTTCACATTGAAGACCTTGAGCCATAGGCCAAAATGGGGGTGGACGCGGAGGAGAGCCTCACATGCGACGATGAACGCCGAGATGTGGAGGAAAGAGTTTGGGGCTAGATTGTGGAAATGTAGCTCGTAGTGGTACATGAGTCCACGCACGAATGGGTGGCGTGGAAAACCTAACCCTCTAAGGAAGTGGGGAAGGAAGACGACCCGTTCACAAGGCTCCGGAGTGGGAATGACTTTACGTTCGGGGGGAAGCATGTGCGCGATGTTGGCGGCGAGGTATTGTGGCAGCCTGATTTTTGGCCCTTTCTTTTTCTGTTGTTTTTCCAAGGTTTTTGCCTGAGTTTTCTTTTTCTGTGGCTATGTGGTCTGGAAACTGAAGAAGATGAACTCTTCTTTGCTTCTAGAGTGGCTTGTCATCCCTTATCCAACCCTAGACCTTTCCATTTCCACCTTGGACCAAATCCCAATATTATCTCTATTGGGAAAATTCCTTTTTAATTAAAGGAATAACTCAAATTGCCCTAGGTTGTGAAGCAACCTATATTTCCATCACTCCTAAAATTCCCAAATAATTCTCAGAAATTTTTTGGGTCATATCTTTCTCAAATATAGCAAAATACTTCATTTGTCATGTTTATCATCATGCTCGAATATCATTTCCTATTCTGCCCTAAATGGCACATCGTGAAGCAAGTGCTACTTTCCTTTGCCCAATTGACCTCAAACTCCTTGGACATATTTTTATGTCCATATCATTGCCACATGCCAAAATGCAACCTCATTTGCCTAAATTATTTAATTGCGATTTTCCAAAGTTTATGTCCAGAAAGAAGCTTTGTGAAGGAGGTACAAGCTAGGAATATATAAATGAGTTGCCATTTTGCATGATCTTTCATATCATCATATCATAGCCCTACACCAAAGTTGAGCTCATGTCATGCATCCATGTGAGCTCATCTTCAATTCTTAGTTTCTGTCCAAAATTTCCGTCTGTGAAGCAAGTATATTTTATCTTGCTCCATTATGGCTGCAAATTTTTCTAGGTTCACTGTGAGGACCGGATGAATAGTATTTTGACCATCAAGTGTACCACAGTTGTACTACTACTACTACTACTACTACTAGTAGGAACATGAGTACTCCAGTACTATATAGCAGAAATAGGTATCCCATGCTAGCATGCCTCTGCGTTCATTTCACCCACTAGGTATCATCCATATTGCGAGCAGAAGCAAATGCTCACACATGCGGAAGCGCGAAGATGGGCCTTTTCTTTTTTGAGGATAACCGTGTATTCCTTAACCAGAGAATGTTGTGTCTCCCACACATGCGCCAATATCCATCTGAACCAGCTATGACACATTTATTTTATCTGTTTGCATAGGTCCCACCTATCAGGAAAGGTGCAGAAATAAAAAGGAATCACAAAATGTCTCCCCACAGTGATTCGAAAGAGTGACCTCAACTAGCCAGTGGCACATGTAGTGCTATAAGGATGGGCACGTACACGAACAGGTACGACTCCTTAGTCTACCTGCATATGCTTTTCATTTAGTCTACCTAGCCGTCTAATCAATTGCCTGCACGCCACTTCTCCCATTTACTTCTCCATCGGGAACCGATTTTCCTCGACTTCTTCACCTCTCCTTCGTCTTCATTTGCATCCAAACCCCACTGCATTCACATTGTTTTAACCTCTTCACATACTCCTAGAGTAATTCCGAAGCCCCTTTAAATAATCATCTTCTTTAGTTAGACTTGCCATCTAGTCCTAATTCTCCAAACCATAGCTAAAGAAGAAGAAGAAGAAGAAGAAGAAGAAGAAGAAGAAGAAGAAGAAGAAGAAGAGGAAGAAGAAGAAGAGGAGGAGGAAGAAGAGGAGGAGGAGGAAGAAGAGGAAGAAGAGGAAGAAGAGGAAGAAGAGGAAGAAGAAGAGGAAGAAGAAGAGGAAGAAGAAGAGGAAGAAGAAGAAGAGGAAGAAG